>NC_134206.1:121268205-121571235 GCF_965140235.1 Caretta caretta | reverse complement strand
GTGCTCGTTTGGGAGGGGAGGGGAGCCTGACCCACCCCTAATTGTCATGCAGTCCATGTAAAACCTTTTCCCTGTTGGTCTGTCAATCAACTGGGAAGAAGCTGCCCCTGCTGAGATTGTTTGGGAATTCACTCAGTATGCTCGTGTCTCTGTCCATCATTCCCGACAGCCTGATTGCTATATATGGCAGGGCAGTAAAAGATGAAAGCTTGGGCTAAGACTGAAATAGGTTTTTTTTTAACAGGGCTTTCTTCTGTAAGCCGGATCAGAGTAAGGAGTAAACTCAGAAGATGCTGAGCCTGGGCGCCTCACACAGCCTCTGCAGGCTTTACAAGCATGGGAGGACATTTGGGTTGAATAGAGCCTAACAAGCATGGAATCCTGAGCAGGCTGTTGTAGGAGGGCCCATTCCAAGGCCTACTGAAGTCAGTGGGAGTCTTTCCATTGACTTCATTGTACTTTGAATCGGCTCCTAGCATCTCTGTGTGAACTCAAACCCCTGATTTCTCATGAACATCATTTTAGTTCCCAGATATAATACTCCACATCTCTCGCTCTCTCTGTCTCTCCTTTTTCCTCCTTCCAATTCCTCTTTTCAGTTGATCTAGTAATTCTGAGACAGCTGGTCTTTCAGTGTCCCTAGCCATTTCAGTGCATTCTGCTCTGAAAGTTTGTCATTTTGTTTGTTATTCCATTAAACCACCTAGATTATTTCTCTTTTTATGTTTATTTTGTATTGAATGTTCACACGTAGTGGGAAGGCTTATGGATCCCCTGCCTTTGATCCCAGGGTTCCATAGGAAATCATGCATGGCTTTGTACAATAAGCAGCTGTCAAAATTGTATACATGCAGGTGCTTCAAAGGAGTCAAGCATCTGGATCTCTCATACAGCAAACTGACTGATTTATTTTTCTTTCACATCCTATGGAAGGAGCAGCATGGAGCACGAACCATGCTTTCCTATGCAAAACCTGGGGGGAGGGGGGCGGATGGAGGAGAACGAAAACATCAAATCCAAGCTGATATTTTGGGATAAAATAAACATGTAAGTGTAATTGGATAAAATTATCTTTCCATTCCTCCCTGCATACCAAAAATAGACCTTTAAAAACTTTTAGAATGTGGTTTGGAATAATTTGGTGGAAACATAAAATAAAGAAAAGTAAACAATTTAACCTCATGATTCCATAATGGAATTAGAAAATGGGTAGGGGAGAAGGAAACAGATGAATAAGACAATAAACAAAATGTAAATTTAAAAAGCAATACAACTGTTGGTGGAATCTGTTGGTGGAATCCAACTCAACGGCCTGGCAGGATCTAACGCAACTGATATACTGCTCCGTTCATGATGAGATCTTAAATCCTGAGCGTACTTTACCTTGAAATTTAGCCAGTCAAAAGTAGCTATGCTATAGAGAGAAATGGTGGTGATTCATACCATAGATGTGATTTGGCAGGTTCTAAAACTTCAGGGGAACCTCTTCTGTAATGATCTCTCACAATTTTGGGAACTTGCATATAGTTAAAACAAATTTCCTCTGAATACTGAGATCTCAGGGGAATGTGGGTGGGCAAACATTTGCAAGTCCAGATCATGATAATTAATTAAAACAAATTATTTGGGTGTTTTGCTTTTTTAACTCCACTAATTGTAATGTAGCATATTATTATCTCACTCATTTAAATCCCTCCTGAAAACTCCCTTCTTCTGCACAAAATAATGCTGTCTTCTTTGTAGTTCTTAAAAAGAGAAAAGCTCACAGCCATCATCTATGAGCATCTGTACAATCACACGACTATAACCCTTGGTCCTTCCTCACCCCACTTCCTTCCTACGGTTTGTCACTCATGTCACCCTCTGTAGTAGTGGAGATAGTAATCTTCTAGGAGCAAGCACATTGTCCTTTTGTGTGTTCTCTGAAGCACCTGATTTGCTTTTGGACACTGTAAAATTATAACTATTTGTGAAAGCATTGAGGACACAATGGGCCAGTCTCTTCTTTCACTTAGACCAGGGTGGAACTAATCCAACTCCATTGGACTTTAATGGAATTACTCTGGCTGTTTGTGGATGTTGGCAGGATACTCCAGCGCACCGTCTGTGTGTCTTAGGTGACACTTTACAATAGTGATTTCAACTCTTCTTTCATTGAAGGCAGTGATGGCGAGTGACTTTGCAGTCCCAAGGTTTCGGCATTTGGAAAAGCTCTTGCTTGTTCACGGGCACTGGTGTTATTCCCGGATCGCCAATATGGTGCTGTATTTCTTCTACAAAAATGCAGTAAGTGTTTGACTTGACAGTTTTGTGGCTCCTCATGTTTCCAGGGTTTATTTTGTGTGAGCATGAGGTCAGCCTTCAAATGGTTTATAAATAAGCTTCAAACAAGCTTGTAGAGTTGAAAGACAGCTGGCTGCCATTCACAGGAATAGCAGGCCCCACTATGTGACAGCGACAGTGTGCTGCAGAATGTGAAAATTAGGTAACATGAATAAGACGTGCTGCTTAACAAAAGTTTCTTTATCAAGCAGTACCTTTTGCAAAAATTTTGCTGGCTAGATATAGGAGCCTTTAATGCCAAGTCCACCCTGTGCTGGTCTGAAGTAGTAGGTGTGTTTTCTCTTCCTAATCCTGTTTTATAATTGTTTGTGCAAATTGTAAATTGACCCCAGTGATCTGAGCTAATTTGGGCCATCTATCAGCCAAGCATATCGGAAGTGTTTTGGTTTTCCCTTATGTCCTTCAGCCAAATAAATACACCGTGAAAGGAGCACATTGCAATACATATCGAAGTATGGGCCTGAATCTCCTCCCAGTTACACTAGTGCCAATAATGAATAACTCCATTACTAGGTACTAGGCTATTAGAAACCCAGCTCCTCAGCCCTGCCTGAGACCCTTTGCATCACTCACACAATACTCGAAGAGGCAGCTGAGGCTTCCTTCAGCACGGAAGAATCATTGACGGGCATGAAGGTATTGTGGATGTGCATTGCCTGCTCACTCTGTTGAGAGTAAGGATCATGAAAGAGTGGGATGGGGTACGGCCAGGCCAGATACAGCACTCCTGATGCTCCAGGACATAATGGAAGTGAGAATATAGCTTCATGTGTGTAATTGAGAGAGCAAGTAGCACCTGGTCTAATTAAGGTTGATTTCCAACTTCTGTATAATCCCTGCTCGTAATTTTCTTTTGGTCTAAAGATTCCATGCCAGGTGTCAGTCCAAGGGTAACTTTTAATTGTCTTGGGACAAGACTGTATTTTTGCTCAACTTGCTGATAGGAACACCATGATGCTAGGTAAATAATAAAAATAATCATTGGTTGAACTGGATCTTTGAGTTAACATGGACACGATAAAATCTGCGAAGCATGTTCTGATCAGGAAGGTTATACTTACATGCTTTCAAAAACTAATCAAAGTAAACACTTCCAAATTCTGAAGTTCCAAAGATCTCACCAAGCCTTAAAAAGCAAGCTAAATTTGAATAGTTGGCCTACGCTAGTGCTCCCACCATTGCTACCATTGGTGGAGTGGCACCTGTGGTAATGCAATGGCAGGAAACTTACCAGCATTTTTTGGTAAGGTGACAAAATGCTAGTGTACACAGGCTCTTCTAGGCTTAATCCTGAGATGTGTTGAGCCTCTGCACCTTCCTATCTATGTATTTCTATTGTGCCCATCACCATGGTAGTACTTAACCTCATCAATGACGTGGAATATTATACTTTCAGAGATGTGTACTCAGAGCGATTTTATTTTTAAATCAAAACACTCTCAAGAAATATATGTAAGTACATTCCAATGATCAGCATGCAAGGATTCAATTTATACATTTGCATTTTTGTTCAATCCTTGTAAAATCTTACATTCCTCTACACCTCCCACCCCAATTACAAGTGTTATTTTTCATGCTGTATTCAGTAAGACATCCAACTGCAGACATTTTCTGAAGCTGTTGCCCCCAGGCTTGAATGAAACTTGAGAATCTGTGTTTGTGGTTGCTCTGCTTCTGCTGCCTTCAGAGCCCGTAAGAGCAATCCTAGTTGCTACCGACCCTGAAACCACAGTGGGAAATCCAATTTCTAGACCTGAATGTGTCAGACATATACTGGCTTCCCTCAGGGGAGAATTCTAACTTCCTCTAAGATGCAAGTACCGCATTCATTCACAGGGAGACCACTCTTGATGAATTGTCCACAGGGAATCAAGATAACTGTGCTGCATACATTCTGCTAGATCTCTATCTCCTCAGGTTTTTACATTTGCTTGTATTGTGCCAATTTCCATTCAGCAGTAGAACCTATCTAGCTCATAGTTTAAGCCCCAGATTGCTGCAGAAACCACGCTGCAGGATTTAAAAAGGTGCAGCAGGGTAGGTCCTAGCTGGTCATATGGCTGCTTGGGGCAGCATATAAAAGGAAGAGAAAGCTGGGTCAAACGGGAGCTAAGGGAGAGGGCACATCCTCTCCCCTCCTAGCTAGTTAAAGCAGGGAAAGCCTTTGAGGAATTACAGCCAAGTAGTTTCAGATGATTTGCTTTTAATTTTTGTGATTGTTTGGTGGATAATCAACAAATCTGGAGAACAGGACCGTAAGCAGGACCGAGGCTTGGAGCTTTATTTCATATGGATTTATGTTTGTTCCTTATGTTTGTTAGTGGGTTTGTTTTCTCATTACAGTCTTGAAAAGAGCCTTTGTGAGCTAGCTAAGTCTCCAGAAAATTCTCAAACCAACACAAGATATTGAAATAGAAACATGATCCTTTTTACAACAGTAATAAACAACACAATGAGATCTGCATTCATGAAA
Source organism: Caretta caretta (assembly GCF_965140235.1). Lineage (NCBI taxonomy): Eukaryota > Metazoa > Chordata > Testudines > Cheloniidae > Caretta > Caretta caretta. Next base: position 121,566,419 of record NC_134206.1, on the reverse strand, counting down.
TATACGTGGAACTCCACACAAAAATGGTGTCATTACTCATTTATGTTTAGCCACATTTTGTATTTGAGAGTTATAATTGGATTGAAAATTAATTTCATATGAGGCAAAGCCCCAATCATATCTAAGACCACAAGCCTGTTAAGACTTATACACATGCTTAACTTTAAGCATGAGTAGTGGGAATGGGAATAATAAATAATAGAAGGTCAGGTGTCCTCAGTGGGGACTACTCATTACTTTAGGTTAAGCCCTTGTGCAAGTGTTTGCAAAATCAAAGTCAACATGATTTCACAGAGCCATGGAGAGATGATGTACTGAGATTTACACTGTTTTTTCCCTACTTGTTTTAAATTCCAGACTGATTATGCTTTATGTCCTGCTGTTTTGATTGCAGATGTTTGTGGCCCTTCTCTTCTGGTACCAGTTCTATTGTGGGTTCTCTGGCTCTTCAATGATTGATCAGTGGTACCTGATCTTCTTTAATTTATTATTCTCTTCTCTTCCACAACTGATCACTGGGGTGCTGGATAAGGATATACCAGCTGAAGTGCTAATTGGTGTACCTCACCTCTACAAAAGTGGCCAGAAAATGGAGGTAAAAGCTTTGCCTTTCAGAAGATTTTTTCTGATGGTCATGAATTTTAATGAAAACCAAGCTTGGCGGCAAAGGACACATGCACCAAATAAAGCTAAAGAATAGGAGTCTGAGAGACTGTTTTTCTTGCTTGTTAGCATTTCTAGGTGTATGTCTACACTGGGATAAAAGACCCCCAGCTGGCCACGAGGAGGGCGGGCCTCAAAGCCTGGTGTCCAGTCCAAGCCCAAACATCTACACTGCAATTTTATAGCCTTCAGCCAGAGCCCCAGAAGCCCCAGTCAGCTGACCTGGGCTCTGAGACTCAGTGTTCTCATTGCAGCATAGACATACCATATAATAATCCTAACCAAAATATCTAAATGCCAGAAACTAAATATGCCAGAAAAAAGCCTTTTTGTAAACAGTGTCTTAAAATATATGGATTTATGTTTGTTGGTGGGTTTGTTTTTCTCCCCAATTTATACTGAGCACCTACCCTTTGAGGAATTAGCGGCTGTTACAAATTTCAAATATAAACACAAAATAAGTCATTTTATATATTGTGTAATAGAGTAAAATGGACTATTCCTACCATCACATCATGCTGTTTACCCACCAAAACCAAGAACTTGTTCAGTCCCCACCCTTCCACAAGGGGGGGAAGGATGAACCTGGAAGTGTGCCCAGAGGGTTAACAAATCTGGGATCTGGTGGCCCAAGTAGTGAAGTGAGTTACAGAGTCAAAAACCCTTTATGGCAAACAAGTTGTCTGCAGCCCATTTCTGTGTAAACTGCAAGGAAAGGGGCAGAAGGCCATCAAGCTAGACCATTTCTGCTGATTGCAACTGCAGTTTTATCATGAGGGGGGAAGGGTGGCTTCTCAGGTTAGCAAAACTATCATTGTCAAGAGATGTCTTCTTGATCAGAGGCCTTACAACAGGTTCCTCAAAGACAACTTGGCCTCTGAAGGGAGTCATTGACTCTCTCAACCAACAGTGCACCCAGTACTTGGTGCATTACATTTCTAGTAATATTGCTAGATGCTATACTTGAAAGAAGAGGTGGAGAATTTCAGAGCTGCTCATTTTCGGTGTGTTTGTCTTGATCCTCTTTTTTTATCGGCTGTTGTTTCTGGGCTTTATATTTCCATCCTTTGGCCTGCTGCTCAAAACATTGCAATTAAAGTTCCACAAAATAAATGCCCCTATTTACTTCCCTACTAAAAGATGACAAAAATAGTTAGGTTATGATTTAGTTTAAGCTAATTTTGAGGTTTTATTTGGTTTTCTTAATTGACAAACCAGTGTAAAAGATGGATTAGTTTGGCAAAACAGTCAGCAGATTGACAAGAGAAATATTTCATGTTCACAGTAGAATTCTTTCTCAAAGCTGAGTCCATTGTCCATTCTGAGGTTCTTTGAATGCTATTGAATATCTGTCTAAAAAGACTTACAAATAACATTTTGCTAAACTATTCCTGCTTGTAGGTAGCCAGTAATATCCTCACTCTTCTCTTTGGAAAAGATTTTAATTGAATCTGTCTACATGTTGTTTAATTAGACCAAAGAACACAAGAGTTTTATGGGAGTCTCATTTCTAAGCTTAGGAAACTGTGAGCTAGAGGAAAAAGGAGCTTAATGAATTCATTAAAAAAAATTATCACAGGAAATGTAAACCCGCAATAAGAACATTAGTAAAATAAATGAGCATTTTGCAGATCTGATATTTACAAAATGATTTCCTCTATACCCAGTTGGTCTGTATGATAATTCATGTGAATGTAAAAAATGGTTAAATTGTTTATACTAATGTGTTAGTAAAATTCAGTACTGTTTCTTAAGGAGTGATTATATTGCTGTGTAAATATACATTGAATATTGTTGTGGATTTTCCTTTCAATGTAAGCTGCATACTTTCATATTTAATCTTTCTTGAATACATAGTCTTTCATTTGATATGTAGAACACTTAGGGCCAGATTTTTAAATGTGTTTAGGTGCCTAACTCCTCACTGAAATCAGGCACCAAAATACATTTTAAAATCTGGCCCTTAAACCCCAGTCCTGCAAAGATGTAAGCATCTGTTGAAGTTTGAATAACACAAGTATGTAACTCCACTGAAGTCAATGGGACTAATTATAATGGATAAAATTAGGCACATATGCAAGTCAGTGGTGGATCAGGCGCTTAGTTCTAAATTATATCCTCTTGTGGAAAAACTCACCGAAGAAGATGCTTTAGAGGCAGAAATTCAGGTCATGGAAATCCCGACTAATCACTCCATCAGGAGGGTGGGGTTTGTTGGCCTGGGAAGGGAAAAGAGTGATGAGGTTGTCTGCACAAGCACTGGAAGAAATACATTTCAATTCAGATTTTTGTCTGGTACTAACAAATGGCTTCTTCGTTAGACTCTTACTATGTGTTTTTGTGTCACAGGAGTACCAACCACACATGTTTTGGATGAACATGATTGATGCACTCTATCAAAGTCTAGTTTGTTTTTTCATCCCTTTTTTCGTAAGTTATCCATTCAGACATCCGATTTCATGCAATGTGAGGAGCAGATTAGAAAATACAGGATTAGAGTAAAGCCCCTTTCCTTCTTTTCAGACTTACTATGACTCAGAGGTGGATCTGTTCTCCTGGGGAACCCCCATCACCACAATAGCTCTTTTTACCATCATATTACATCTGGCTATTGAAACCAAAACTTGGGTAAGTCGTCCACAGGATAATTATAGAGGAGTCTTCTGGGATATTTTACCTATTTCCTTAGTGTGTCACTCTTTAAAAATCAAGAAAAGCGTGTTTTATTCCCTCAGCGCTGTCTGTTTTTATCAAGCATTTCAACCAAACATGAAAATGGTTTGCAACAGCGAGCAGTGAGCAGCTTTGTAATCCTGGGATAACATGATTTTGGCAATTAATTGATCTTTAAATATTCATGGTAAATAGGCCCAACGCCCTGTGATGGGATGGGATCTGAATTACTACAGAAAATTCTTTCCTGGGCATCTGGCTGGTGAATCTTGTCCATATGCTCAGGGTTCAGCTGATCATCATATTTGGGGTCGGGAAGGAATTTTCCTCCAGGGCAGATTGGAAGAGGCCCTAAGGGTTTTTCGCCTTCCTCTGTAGCATGGGGCACGGGTCACTTGCTGGAGGATTCTCTGCACCTTGAAGTCTTTAAACCATGATTTGAGGACTTCAATAGCTCAGACATAGGTGAGAGGTTTATCGCAGGTGTGGGTGGGTGAGATTCTGTGGCCTGCATTGTGCAGGAGGTCAGACTAGATGATCATAATGGTCCCTTCTGACCTTAATATCTATGAATCTATGAATAAGGATTTATGAAATGAGACTGGTGTAAATACATTCTGTGCATGGATTTTGTACCAGAAAATTAAAAGTCAGTTTTTGTTGCTGTTTCTTCTAGACTTTGCTCCACTGGTCATCTTGTATCTTCAGTATCCTTTTATTTTTCATTGTCGCTCTCGTTTATAATGTTTCTTGCCCAATATGTTATCCTCCATCCAATCCCTACTGGACTATGGAAAAATTGATGGGCGAGCCTGTGTTTTACTTGATTTGTATTATATCACCAGTAGTTGCATTACTGCCCAGGTATAGTATCTTCCCCCTATGTGTGTGTATGTTAGTGGCTTTTATACTTTGTGGTGGAATGGGAGAAAAGGTGAAGGGATGTGCCTGAATATGATTTGGGGGTAAGGGGCTTTTCTAATTTTTTTCTAATTTTTCTTTTTTATTGTCAGCCAGCTGAAGTATATTATTATCTTCATTTGATTCTTTAAGTCTGCTGGTTAGCAGAGTCAAATTACTTGTGTATTACTATTATCTCTGGTGAGTAGTTATTGTAGATCACATATTGTCAGGGTACTCAGAGCTCTTTGGGTAATCTTTTTATTTTAAATGTCAAATCTAAAGAAAATGATTTAACTGTGGTACTTGCCTGTGTAAACTCTCATTCTGTTAAAGTAATTGTTATATTCTGTTCGGTGGACATTTTTCTCTTGATAAAATCTCAAGCAGTTCCTCTTTCTTTGATTTCTTTTCATATGTACGTTTTTCCTCCTTCAGATTTCTGTACAGAACCTTTCAGGGGACAGTCTTCCCAACTCAACTTCAGCTTGGACGCCAGTTGAATAGATTACCTCCAGAGACTCGCAACCAGATTCTGAACAGGTTGAATATCAAAAAGGAATCCATTCTCCAGAAGCCACCCTGTGCAGAACATTCCCCACAGAATCCTCAGTCAAATGCTAGTGATTGTTTTAAGGCCTGCAACCAAACCCCGCCTTCGCAACCATCTCAGCATGGAAATGACCCAGCTTTCCCATCAAATACAAAGGCAGAACACACAGCAGGATTGAGGGTTACTGCTTCTTCTCCTGGAGCTCTATTATGTGGGGGAAATAAACACTCCTCAGTGGCAAACAGTCAAGAACAATCCCTGGGATTTCACGAAATTAATTACAACACTTCAGAGATGGAGTCAATGTCTGTAGAAGAAATGTTCCCATGGAACACAACAATTGACCAGTCAGGCTTCAGTTTATTGAACTGGATCACATCAACTCCCCTGTTCAGTCGGTTTGGGAGAGTTTTACAACAGTCACCACGTCGTTTACGAAATGAAGTACAGGACAACGTGTCTGTGCTTGGCTCCATATCTTCTTTGCATCAGGACTTCAAAGGCTTAACAGGGAAGTACTCAAACGACTTCCAGGAACAAATTAAAGGGACCCCAACTAATTGCTGTAAAAGTGAAACTCTTGAAACCACCTTCTTATGACATGGGCTTGAGTACATTTATATATTTTCTATTTGCACAAATGTATAGTGAAATTACTCTAATTGTTTCCAGAGATGAAACAGGTAATCAAAAAAATTATTTAAAAAATGTTTAAGTGCTATATATTGAAATAAGAGCTTTAAATATAAAGAAGAAAATACACTTGAATTTTCCAGTTCTCTCTTTATTTTTTTCATCTCATTTTATAAGAAAATGCAGGGTTGTTTCTTTTTCAGTTGCTTCTCTTTCATTCTGGCAAGTATTGCAAGCAATGGACCTACCTACTTTGTCCAAATGGTCTGGATTTCAGGAGAAATTATAGACATGATTATAGTTGGGTTAGCAATCATGGAGGGGGAAAACATGATGGTAGCACTATATCCCAGCAGTTTGGATAATTTGTCATCTGATTTAAAATAAAAAAATCTCTGTGAGGTCTGACAATCAAGTTTTTAAGGGGAAAACTGCTGGGCAGGTCTCTGAAAATATCCTACCTCTTTGTAAATATTAACAGTATCTCACTACTGTATAAATACATCTTATAAATGTCACCATATTTTGGTATCGCCTCAGTAGCATTTTATTTCTCATGATAAAACAATAAATAAATGACCATCCATAATACAAAGTGGTTGCCCAGCCTGACATTAATAAGAGTTCAGTCCGTCACTTGCAGTCAGTAAAAATAGTTTGCATTTGGCAGGTCAGTCCATTCCTTTTTAAAAGAAAAACTGCTTTGCTTTGTAAAGAGGTGTTATGGGGGAAAGTGACTGTATGCTGTATGTGCAGTATGGTATAAGTCAGTGGGAATTGAGAGCACACTCAGCATTGAAATGCCACAGGACTTGTTGAAGAATGTAGGTCCAGTTTGATAAAGAATACATGGAGAGCCCTTTGTTATAGATTACAACCTCTTTCACTTCTAGTTCAGTGACTTGAAGCCCAAGTCATTAGTGACCATCTTTACCTTGGGAGGCTGTTTTGGGTTTGTGTACATAATCACATAGCGTGTGCCATCTCCACACACGAACTAACACAGGATATAGTTGTCACTTATTGTCTTTGCAGCCTGAGTTTTCAGAACATCCCATTTTTGTTTACTATTGGTTGTGTAAGCTCAGAACTTGCACACCTCGTTCTCTGTCTGTTGACAGGAAATCCCCAGCCATATTGGCTCCCATGGAGTCCCTCAATCTTAAGCCCCAATATTTGCCATACATTGGTTTCTAAGTCTCTCTGGGTATTTTTAAAAGGGTTTCCATGTTGGCCTCTTCCCACGAACACAGACAGAATTGGTCATATCAGAATGTGAAACTTGAACAAAGGGAAGAAGTAAAAGCAATATAAATAAAGGGTTACTATCAGCCTTCATTTGTGTTGCCCTGATAAAATGTGACACACAATTATACAGCCAAACTACATTTTGGAATGAGAATATTTCTATCTTCATTATGAAGTAAATATTGAATGTGCTAAATGTATCCACACGTCTCACATATTCTAGCTTTTCATTAAACATGAGGTTGACTTGGGGAAGGACTTATGACTTAAGCAGGGCTTTATCATTTTTTCCTCACCTCGAAAAAGAATGTGTTAGGTCTAAAACAGAGGAAATCTCTCTTTTTAATAGACTCTTGGTGGCTGAAAGTGTTGTAATGCTTCTACATTCTGTATGGTTACCTTAGGAATCAGGCAGTAGATTTCTACACATGCTCAGATCACGAAATGCAGCCCATAGAATCCTGTTGAGAGGATTCATTTGTCCACTTGACCTTGCAGACATTTAACATAGACTATGCAGCATTTGCCAGCCCAAAGAACTCTCCTAGGTGGAGCTACAATCTCTTTTTTAATGGCAAAGGAAGTAATGGCTCAACTTTTTAAAGCAATAACAGTGTGAAAATATTTCCATCTGGTAGAAACATTTCCTCGCTTGTAAAACAGGATGTCAGGGTGAAATCCACTCCACCCACATAAAGCCAGACACCAAGTGGGTGGAGTTCGGAAAAGCTGGGACCATCACATCCACTCCCTGGCCCAACAATATCTGTGACCAGGGCAGGAGGCTGCTGTGTATGGCCCTTGTGGCTGCTATTGCAGCACAGCTCCAGATGCCCCAAGGCAGGATCCATGGAAATGCAGATCCTGTGGCCCTTCCGCTTCTCTCCCTATCGTTGTTACTGCATTGTAATAGCATTTAGAGGCACCAACCGAAACTGGAGCCCTATTGTGCTAGGCACTGTAGAAACAGATACTGGCGACCTGTACATTGATTTTAAATAACTAGATATAAGTACAGTAATATTAACAAAAAACTCTAACATCTTAGTGCCTCAATTTCAGATGTTATATTTCTGGCAAATATTTACTATGAGGCAAAACCTGGCATACAAAATCTTGAAATGGAAGCAAAATTGTACACCAGTATTATTTACTTGGTTCAGCTGTATTTAACTTGTATTTATGTGCCAAGATCATAATGCCTCTATTTTTGATGCAGATGTAAAACCAAGACCCTGGCCACTGGTGACTATTGATGGACCTCTGGTCCTTTTCACAAGTTCAGAGGTGATATGGTTGATCTGCGAACCCTGGCCCAATTCGGATTACATTCCACATCGATTTAAGGGCTTTGTTCAGGAAAATAGCTGATTCCTGATGGCTGCTAGGGAATGAAAGCTCCTCAGGCCTCCCTAGTTACGCAGCTCCCAAGGCTTCAAGGGGCAACTTTCCCATCCACCTAATATAACATTATGAGTTGGATGGTGAGAAGGCTCAACATCTTACAGGATTGGGTTTTACATGACCACTCAAGATGGCCTTCTTTCCACAACTGATGTCCCAGACTCCACTCACTCGGTTATGATGTTGTGCCACTTTGTCACTTCCTGTCCGAAGCAGCTGTGTCGTGCTTCACTAAGCTCACTCCATTCTCGCACTGTCTGAATTTTGGTTGTGGGTTAAGTGATCATTATCAACAGACAGATAGTCTGTGTGAAACGTTTTGAGATCTTTATTGATGAAAGGTGCTATATCAAAATATTTTGTACTTACTGGTATATTGTTTATATTGCAATACGTGGATATGTTAAAGTATGGTTAAAATAAATTCCATCAAACCTGGATGTCACTTCATTTAGTGGTTTAGTCATCTGGGAATTGCATTTTCTGCCCTAGTCCTGGAATCCATATTAAAAAACCCAAACCAAATAAAACATCTTTTGCCACAGCTATTTCTCAGTTCAAATTGTACAGCCCCTGAGGCATTATTCTGCCTCCAATTAAATTTGGAAGAGTACTTTGTATCCTGACACATGTAGGAGTTCTGGGAAACATTGGTGGCGTAGTAGGCCAGACAGTCCGGATAAATATGTACGGTAGTGGAATAGTAGCAAATACTCACATCCACCCCCCCAAGCTTCAGAGCCTGAGCTCTAGTTCAAGTCTGTCAGACCAGATTGGGAGGTTCACTTCCATCGGCTCCAAAATGCTGTGTAGACATACCCTCTCTTCCATTACTAATCACTAAACAATCTGGCTCCTCAAACATCATGGAAGGGTCTAATTTTACTCCCATACTTTCCACTAACAATCCTTTATACTAAACATCTATGTAGGTGGCTGCACTGTCTGCAGTTTAAGACACTACTGTAAATGTTGTGCTGTGCTGGCTATTGGCTGCCTTAGACATGCCACGCTAAGAAATTGCTGCAGAGGGGATTTTGGATACTTAATTAGTGAAAAGAATTCCAACAACTGATAGTGCTTATGTGTGAAGCTAATTAAGATTTCTTAATGAATAAGCCATTTAACAGTTCCAGCCTGTGTGTCTTCAATTAAAAAATAAAATTGGAATTACAGCAAAATAGCTTTTTTGGTAACATAAGAGGTACATGCAGGGCCAACTTTTCAAATGTCCTCTAATTTTGGATGCCCAGCTTTAGATGCATAGGGGCCTGTTTTTCAGGTGTGCTGAGCACCTAAGGCCCCGTTGAAATTTAGTTGGAGCAGAATTGATTTCAGATGGAGTTCCAGGCCTCAGCACCAGGGCCGGCTCTACCGTTTTTGCCGCCCCAAGCAGTGAAAAAACCTGTCGCCGCCGAATTGCTGCCGCGGCCGGCAGGAGAGAGAGCAGCTGCTGCCGAATTGCTGCCGCGGCCGGCAGGACAGAGGAGCTGCCGCCAAATTGCTGCCTTTCTGACTGCCACCCCAAGCACCTGCTTGGAATGCTGGGGCCTGGAGCCGGCCCTGCTCAGCACACCTGAGAATCAAGCCCCAGGTGTCTGAAACTGGCAACACAAGAACCGAGCAACCCAAAATTAGTGGCCACTTTTGAAAATGTGGGCCAGGTTCCAAGGGTCATAAGTTACATTGAAAGCAGAACCCGTTAAGAGACTAAATTCTGGGGCATATGTTGATCTTTTGGCCTTATCTCCAACATGAACAGTGCCTTCCAAGTGGTTTTAGGGGTGTTTGCTCTGTCCAGTAATTTCCCTTTGACATTTAAGGTGCACCACCACATATCTCCATCCATGAGAAGGTTTAGCATATTGTACCCAGGGAAGGTAAAGGCGGCAAATTCTTGAAGTTTATTTTGCCACTGTGACAATTCTTATGAGGCCAAATTTTAAGGTGACAAATTGGGATGTGTATAAATGTCAAGTATCCTCAGATTATCTGTTTGAGAGTAATCTGTCAGACTGCCAGGAGTTACATCAAAAAACGCTGCTGAGGGAGAAACCCACAGGAAACAGAGCTATAGCAAAGATAAGGCTCCTTGAGGAGAAATGGCAGGGATCCATTCAGGTGAGACTAGATTACTCTTCCCAAGGCTAAAGCCTGGGATCAAAGGAGATCCAAAAGATCAAGGACCTACAAAAGGGAAATTGTTTGGGTGAGCTGAGAGGGTATGTCATGTCTACACTGCAATTAGACACCTGCCTCTGGCCCATGCCAGCTGACTGGAGTGCATCGGGCTCAGGCTATGGGGCTGTTTCATTGAAGTGTAGACATTCCAGCGTGGGCTGGAGCCTGGGCTCTGGGACCCTCCCACCTTGCAGTGTCCTAGAGCCTGGGCTCCAGCCTGAGCCCGGACATCTACACACCAGTTAAACAGCCCCGCAGCCCGAGTCCCACAAGCCTGAGTCAGCTGGCATGGGCCAGGTGTGGGTTTTTAATCACAGTGTAGACATACCCAGAGAGGCTGGCCAGGCTATGTCAGTAAAAAGGCTCACAGTCTGACTGAGACAGAGCCCTGGGGCGTGCTGCTGCACTGCAAGCTGTTTCTCCCTGCCCGCGGTGGAGTTCCACGGGCTGAGGGGAGCTTACCAATGTGAGGAGGCGTTTATTGTTTTACCCTTTGCTCTCTCTGCTTGGGACTTTTGAGACATGAATAAATCCCGCTTGGTTTTAAAGAGGTTTGTTTCTGTCTCACTGCAACTACCTGCTGTCACAGGTTCCTGCAGAACAAATGGCTCGCAGCTGCAGATGCTGTTGTACTCGCTGAAGCAGTCATAGTCCGTACCCAGGAGGCTGTAACCTAGGTCGTGGTCAAGAGTGGGCCTAGGTTGACCCAGAAGAGGCAAAGGCCTGAAGGGGTGCACCTGTGGGTGTGCTCGGTGAGACTCCGAGAAGGGACAGCTACGCAGCTAGCCCAGTAACTGTGACACATTGGGTTTGCTTGCAATAAAACTGAGTGAATACCTAAGAACTTGGCCTGATAGGAGTTTTGCCTGAACTGAGCAAAGACTTCAGACTGCAGTCCTACATCAGTCATGTCTTTATTACAGTTTATAAAATGTCAGAATCAAAACAATCCTTTAGAGTGTGTACGATAATTAAAACAACAATTAAAGAGCTGGTGCCGTACAGACAAAAGGCACTAAGGCCTGAATGTCCAAAAAGGAGTGGGGTGCCCAAGTCCCTTGTTTAGGCACCTAAGTCCCATTGAGATGCCCAGAACTCCTGTGAGCTCACTTGGCAGAAGTTGTACCTCTGGGCATGCACACTGCTGCCTCCCTGTGGGAAACGGGGCACTTCGCTCCCATCTCAGCCCCAGAGTGATTCACAAACCTGGGGAAGTTAGGTGTTCAGCCATCTAACTCACTTGAGGGGGCCAATCTGGTAGGTGTGCTCAGAGCCCAGCTATCAGATCAGGCCCCCTCAGTCAAGCTCACACAAAACAGTGCAGCGGGGGGAGGACCTCCCTCACAACTTTTAGCCCAGTGCTTAGGGCACTGGGTTGTGTGGGATCCCCAATTCAAGTTCCCCCTCTACCTCGTGGGGGAAGGGATTTCAACAGGGCTCTGCCACCTCTCCTGCGCGTATTCTAAGTAGGGGAACCATACATCCTGTTTTGGCCTGGACAGTCCCTTTTTTTAAGTCCTGTGCTTGCTATCCCAACTTTTTTGGCAAAAGTGGGCATTTGTCCCATTTGGTCTTACTAACTTGATCAGTGTAGCCTGTAGCATACTCACCTGGCAGGGGGACTGGATCCTGGGTCTTTCCCTCCAAAGACTACATGGGCCTACAGGCTACACAGTCATTCTCATGCTTATGCTCACTAGAGTCATTTGGGCTTGAGAGGAACTGGGTAAGACAGCCTTTATTTTGAATTTATTTTTGGACTTGGATACTCCAGAAGGGGGTGGACTTTTATTTAATGACTTGGCCAGAGAGTCAAATTACTGCACTGAGTTACAACAGCAAGTCACTGCAGCTGCCCAAGCAGGCTGAGAAGGGGAAACTGAGGCAGATCTGCTGCAGAGCCTCCCCAGCCCATGAAGGAGCACTCTGGAGGTAACAGCCCTGTAAGAGTCAGAAAACCAGTTTTTTTCAACAGAAAATTTTCTAGCAGCCCTAATTATCGCTAGCACTTTTATCTCCACATGAACCAAGTTTTTCTGAATGGACTGGGGGGTTGTGAGATTTCTGTCTTTTTATACCATTAGCTTTTGTAGATACGGTTAACTTTTATTTAGTTTATGTTCTACAACTAGAGAGTTATTACAATAGCTGAAAGGGAATTAATCTTCAAAACATGTAAAGATGACTGAAATAAAAACACTGGAAACAAGACAAAATACTTACACTGATTCTTAATTTAAATTAAGACACTAATTAAAGGCTAAAGGGTTCTCCCCTCAGTGTATTATGAAAATCATTAATGCTAATGTGAATTGACTGCATATATCAAGGGAAGAATATACCCTAAAGTTACCATGGTTTTGCGCTAAATTTCTGAGCCTAATGAAAATTAACCCATTTGAACTCAAGTTCAGTGGGGATATGATTCTATTTCTTGGTAACCTACCAAGACCACTATAAAGTTCAGCTTACAGGATTCTATCCTGTTTAGGGTCTCACACTGCAGCCAACACCTTCTCCTTCCCCCTGTTAAATTGAACGTTCCTGTGCCTAAAGGGTGTGAGCTAGCAGCAAGGTCAGCGACTTTTTAAAAAGAAAACAATTGTGAATTTTCAATAAGAAACCCATTGCTGGAATAGTTTATGAAGATCAATGTACTGAGAATAACAGAGACTTTGATTCATTCCATGCTTTTTCTAGAGAAAAGACCCTGGGGTGAGAGAGGCATGGCATGTGCTGTGCCTCTGAGGGTGCATCCGCACTAGGAAAAAAGGTGGGCTCTTACTGGTGTTAGCTAGCACATGAGAGCATGCTACTATGGACCACGCAATGGTAATTTTAACACAAGTTAGCAGGTTGAGGTAAACACTAGAGGGGATGCACAGCTTTTAGGGCACCACGACGCTGCCCTGGCCCTTTTACCTGGTGTGAAGGGGCCAAAGCTGGGGTATATTGTGCACATAAATCTTCCCATTTGTTCTCACCAGAGCTTGGACCCCACCAGTTTTATGAAATATTTGTGAAATGCGAGAATATGCTGGGTGTTGCCACCTACATGAGAGCACCAGGCATTCTGCTTTTCTTCAAAATGGCCTCCCATGGCAGCTGTTCCACGGGAGCAATGCTACTTTCAACCAATAGGGTTAGGGGTAGGGTCATGACTACAGGAGACATAATCTTCAGAGGAACCACACAAAGTGTATGTAACCCTCTGCTAGCAGAAACAACACCCACAAATCTCACTGGTTTCAGAGCTACATCCAAAAATGCCAGTTCTTCACCCTAGATTTCCACAATAGCCCCCTTGTTCTTACAAAGCCGTTAAAAGCAAAACACATCTAAATCTGTAACTGCTTTTTTGGTGGCAGGGAAGGAAGGAGAAAGAGAGCATTGTTATATTTTAACTCATGGGAGGGGCCCAGGTACCATGGTGATGCAGACCATATAGATATAGCTAAATGGAGGGAGAGAAAATTCTCATGCCCAGTATCGACATGAGCAGCTTTATAAATTAGAGTGGGCTTGTGTAGGCCATCACATGAGTAACTATAGAGATGTTTCACTTATAAGGTTCTTCAGATGCTTGTCACTTTGCAAGTGAGAATAACTTATGCTTTCCCACTCTCTTATGCCCATACCTAAGAGCATGCTTTCTTCCATAGAAATACAGTAGTCACAATTGCAGTGTCATTTCCCAACGTTTACTACTGAACTGGTAAGTGCAATGCCACAATATTTTCTTCTACTTAGAACAGGAAAAGCCTGGGAGATCTTTCAGCTTTCACTTTTGGTAAATGTTGACTCTTTAATGGCAACCACTGTCCATAACTCCACAGCTTACAGTAAGTAGGAAATCAAGGTTAAAAAAAAAAATCAACAGCACCAAATTAAGTTGGTTTCTAAATTTATTTTGCTTAAATGGAAATTTTAATTTAAAGGATTTGCTGTTAAAATGTGAACATTTACTAACAGTTATCAGCAATGGTATTTGATATTTCCACAATTTGCCCCTTTATTTACCACAGAGATCCCTTACTCTAATGACTGTCAAATTATTTTGTACTTGCCTACCTTATTGGATGGGGATCGGGTAATGTGAAGATTAATGTCTGAGCTGTTGAGATGAAAAGTACTATACATGCACTTGACTACTTGACTCTAAGGATATGGCTAAGTGTTTGCAGGAACCAAGCAAAGTGCTTTTATTGTTTTATTTTATTGTTGTGCTTCTACTAAGTGCTTAGGGGAAATAGCATTTTATGCATGGAAACATGTGCTGTGTTAAATTATGTTGCAAGGTGTGATGTGAAACAGATTTTTGAGTGCCGTGAAGCGCTATTTGGAAAGTGTGAACGTTCAAAACTCTCCCACCAGTCAATAACTGACACAATACAAAAAGTAAGAATAAGGCCAGGTGCATCGGCACCTGCAGATAACTTCCTCAGAGATACTTTCAGTCTTCTTCTGTTTTCTATTTCTGCTTCCTGATGCAGCTTTTTGCAAGTTTAAACTTTTCTGCTGGAACTGACTCCGCTGCTCACTCTAAATTCCTTCCTTCCACTCCCAAATTCACACCTCTCCAGGCCAAAAGTGTCCCATGCAGCCTCTGATTCTGAGTGGCTTATTTTATGGGTGTCCAGTTATCTAAATAACGTGAACTTGATTTTCACCAGTGCACAACTCCTGTTGCTCAGCACCTCCCCATCTGTAGTTGGGCTCCCAACATCAGAGGCCACCTCTGCAAAATGTCCTTTATGAAGACATCTGTGCCCTGACATTTGGTATTAGGACTGAACGTCCAGCAGTAATAGTGCAATAAGAAAAAATAGAATCTTATGTCGGAGTCAAAACATGGGAAAATACACCCTAGTAAACTGTAACGAAACAAGCCCCACAAACTCTGTGCATGCAAATATATGCATAGATGCAAGGACCAGTCCACAGGTAGTCAGTGTAGAGGTTTCATACCCAGTTAGGAATGTGGGTGTCTAATGCACAATTATTACTCTGTAGGAACTATGCTGATATTGAGCCTGTATGCAGTCATTTACACTTCTGCATAGTGGGTGACATCAGCATAGCAGTATTTTGCTCTACTTTACATGACTGCACAAGGTACAAGGCAGGGGAGAGTCAGACCCATTATTTATTCAGTGTATGAGAATTGATCTCTCTTGAGATCCACCGTACGGTATTTTTAATACTTTTACCTTATCGTTGGTTTTGCACATTACTAGTAGCTCGTTGGCTAAAGCCCAACACTCCTCGAAATGGCGTTGGAACTGGTTTGTTTGTCCTGTGATCTTTCCATCTCAGTGTCATTTTAATCCCCACCAGCTTTATGAAAACAAAGCTAAATGATGTTTTCTGTCAATGGGTTATGAGAGTGCGCTGCATGTAAAATTATTGCTGTAATGCACCTTTCAGGCCCAATCCTGTGAGGTACTGAGCATCTTCCACTCTTGTTGATTTTAGTGTGAGCTGACTCAGAACCAGGAAGGATCAGCCCTTTAGAATGATGCAAAATCTGAAGAGCCCTCCTTTTGTGTTAGGTGTACTGAGGCCAGGGCAAAGACTTCACCAAGAAAGTCCAAGCTGCTCATGAAACACTTATTTATACAGGGAGGGGCAATTAACGGTTTATATGTCAGGAGGAATTCATTTCCACCCTCCTCCAAAGCAGCTGGCCAATGTAATTTTGCTAATAGAAGACTGTTAGATTCTGGAAATCTAAGTACACTATATCCACTGGGATCCAGTGGACATAGTGTACTTAGATTTCCAGAAAGCCTTTGACAAGGTAACTAGTGGTGTTCCCCAAGGGTCAGTCCTAGGACCAATCCTATTCAACTTATTCATAAATGATCTCGACAAAGGGGTAAACAGTGAGGTGGCAAAGTTTGCAGATGCTACTAAACTGCTCAAGATAGTTAAGATCAAAGCAGACTGTGAAGAACTTCAAAAAGATCTCACAAAACTAAGTGATTGGGCAACAAAATGGCAAATGAAATTTAATGTGGATAAATGTAAAGTAATGCATAATGGAAAAAATAACCCCACCTATACATACAATATGATGGGGGCTAATTTAGCTATAACTAATCAGGAGAAAGATCTTGGAGTCATCGTGGATAGTTCTCTGAAGACGTCCATGCAGTGCGCCGCGGCAGTCAAAAAAGCAAAAGGGATGTTAGGAATCATTAAAAAAGGGATAGAGAGTAAGACGGAGAATATCGTATTGCCCTTATATAAATCCATGGTACGCCCACATCTTGAATACTGCGTACAGATTTGATCCCCTCATCTCAAAAAAGATATACTGGCATTAGAAAAGGTTCAGAAAAGAGCAGGTAAAATGATTAGGGGTTTGGAACGGGTCCCATATATGAGGAGAGATTAAAGAGGCTAGGACTTTTCAGCTTGGAAAAGAGGAGACTAAGGGGGGATATGATTGAGGTATATAAAATCATGAGTGGTGTGGAGAAAGTGAATAAGGAAAAGTTATTTACTTGTTCCCATAATATAAGAACTAGGGGCCACCAAATGAAATTAATGAATAGCAGGTTTAAAACAAATAAAAGGAAGTTCTTCTTCACTCAGCGCACAGTCAACCTGTGGAACTCCTTGCCTGAGGAGGTTGTGAAGGCTAGGACTATAACTGGATAAATTAATGGAGGTTAAGTCCATTAATATCTATTAGCCAGGATGGGTAAGGAATGGTGTCCCTAGCCTCTGTTTGTCAGAGGGTGGAGATGGATGGCAGGAGAGAGATCACTTGATCATTACCTGTTAGGTTCACTCCCTCTGGGGCACCTGGTATTGGCCACTGTCGGCCGACAGGATACTGGGCTGGGTGGACCTTTGGTCTGGCCCAGTATGGCCATTCTTATGTTCTAAAAATATCCCTAGATTAATTAACATCACATCGCAAAGGCCTTACACTAATCCCCAGTGATGGTCATTTTTCCCCAGGTATTTCCTAGTCATTACTATCAAGATGCCATGCTCAAGGATTATAATGTCATATACAGGGCTGCATTAATGGACCGCCTTACGGTACCCAGGCCTAGAGCCCCCAGAAGACTACAATCCCCTTAATTATGATCTTACATATTTCATCTTCTTTTATTTTCTTTTATTTATGGGGCACTAAAACCATATCTATATCCTGTGTACATCAATGTAAGAGCAGAAAATAGTGTTTGCCATTTTTATTTAATCACAGTTGATATACGCACCCCTTGAAAATGGCTTGCCTGTTTTTGACAAGTGGCCTGATTGTTTTTAGACAAACACCCATGTGCTTGAACTCCAAAATGAGCATTTAAATTAATGGGCATACTGCTCTGCGTTTGCTCATGTTGGCATTAAGGACATCGTCAAAATGCTCCTGAGTTGCAAATTTGCAAATCTTGGATTTGTAGACCAACCATGCTACTCAAGTGGGGATGCTAAACAGAAACAAACAAAAAAATTCAAAGCAGCACTGTTTTTAGAAAAAATTGGGAAACCTAACCTTTGTGGGTTTTTCAAAAACCCAGAGAAACCCCTGCAAGAGAGCTGAATTGGCTGAAAAAAGTGATGGGGACCAACATGGAGCCGGCAACCTTGAAAATTTGCAAGCAGAAGGAAAGACCAGAGAAATACAGTAGCCGTGCAAGAAAAAATGGTAAGTGTATCTACTACTCACCAAGTTTCTGCAGATCCTGCACTATGCAGAAAATCTGAAGCAACAACAGCCAGTTTGGTTTGCGGACGCTAAAGATTTGGCTGTGTGTGTAGAAAGATGAATGTAGAAAACTCCTGACTTCTGTGAAGGTAATGGCAGTGAAGAGAAGAACATTTCCAAAAAAACTTTCTTCATTTTGTCTGCACGACAATGAAGGTTGCGTGATATTGGCTTAGTTACTCTCCAGCTACTGGCTATGTTTCCTGCTTTGCATAGAAGCTTTTCTCCAGTGGATCACGTGCTCTTACCAAAGGATTCAGCAATTGCAAACATCCCACGTGACTTTCGGAGCATAAGAGAGGTACAGATCACACTGAAACTGTGGGCTGGCTTCTTGGATTAAACGTACAAAACCCTCATTTGGTAAGGCTGACTCTGCTCTGGTATGGTACTTTAATTCAGAACAGCAGTACTAGAGAAACATTCTTCAGGGTGTGGTGGCAGTTATAAAGATTTAAAGTGCTCATGGGCTAGGCTTCGGTGGTGAGAGTGAGCTGTAAGCATCCAAAAAGAATGGAAAACATTTGGGGATTGTCACAAAGTGCTTCAATAGGTATCCAGCGAGCAACACTGCCGAGGCTGTTTTCCTAGACTCCTAGTCACAAACACACACAGTGAGTTTCTTTTCCATCATAAAGACCTTTAATATTCTGTTTCCACCAAGGGCAGGGCATGCTACAGGTATATAGCAGAAGGGGCTTTCAACACAGCTGCTTTCCTCCACCTAGCTTACTCTGTGAGCTCTACCTTTACTGCCTTGTCCTCCCAGTAATATATTCCTCCAGGTCCTGAGCCAATTGTCTCATTAGCTCAGCAATCACCACCCAGCTGTCTGTAATTCCCCCACAGTAACTGGCTAATTAACCTGACAAGTTTGTAGTCCTCATAGTAGTGTAGCCACTTCAGTGACCAGGGTACTACAGACAATGCCCTGCCACAGGGATTTTAGAGCCATTACAGTTTGATCCATGTCTGGCTGACCACCTTTCTAAATCTGGACAGAAGGGGAAAGGTAAGCTCTGCTCCCTGTCCTCAACTCTAGGTGACAAAGTCATTGAATTGATGGGAAAGAAAATTTAAAATACCATAGTAAGAGATTTGCAGCAAGCCAAGTATTTCTCTGTCATTGTTTCTTCAGCATTGCTGTAGCACATGCAGACCAGCTCACATTCTTCTTCTGATTTCTCCACTCAGATGGGCAAATAACGGAGTGATTCATTGAGTTTCAGTCACATGAGAACCACACAGGTGCAAACTTGGCTGAGGCTGTGCTGGCTATGATAAATAACCTAGGTTTGGATGCATCTAACGGCTGTGGACAATTATATGATATTGCTAATAAGATGGCTAGTTGTTCCAATGGTCTGCAGGCCTACCTGTCATGGAAAAACCACTGGGCCCCAGGGACCTCTTGGTGCCAACAGGGCAAGGACATGGGGGAGGGGATAGAATTTTACAGGGATCTCCAGGTCAGATATATGCATAATAGTTCACCACAGCGTAGTATGTGAGGTCTCTGCTGAGAGCCAGTAACACACTGGTAGTCATAATCACTGCAAAAAGTGTGTATGGATAATATCAAAGGAGCATCTATGCTAAAATTTATGTTCTAAAGTCTTGGAGGTAAGGTAGTTCATTCCGTCTGGACACTTGTATTTTGTGTATTGTCTGCCTCACGGTGTAGGCCTATTTGCATACTGACTCACAGGCAAAAGGAGAGATTGCAAAATCTACCAGAGAGGGAATTCACAGGATGAACCAAGTAACAAGGGGTGTCCTGTTTATGACTAAGGACAAAGGATGGGATTGGTGTATTGTGGAGGGCAAAGAAACAGACAGAATCCTTCAGCTAGGAGGCAAACTGACAACGTCTGTCCCATGAAAGGCGGATCACAGCCAGCTTGGCTGTAAAATGCTGCAAGGATTTTGAGTGTGCAATATCCTACAAGACAGGAGAGTATCTTGTTAGTTAAGGCGAGGCTCTAGAATGTGTGTTATGATTTTATTCCATATATGACCATTTGCTTCCAATATTATTTCTTACTACTACTTGCATCTCTGTGCTATGTTAAATAAACTTCTACCTGATTTCACTATAAACAAATCTAAGAGCTGTCAGTTAAGCGGAATGGTGGTCTGAGGTAAAACTGGTTAAGCTGGGGTGCACTGTATCTTTGGAAACAGCAAATCTGAACACTGCAAGGTTCCAGCAGATATGGGGCTGCACGCTACAGGGGGAGGCTCGGAGGGCTCAAGGGCTAAAGTGTACTTATTGCTAACCTAGAGAGAGACAGCAGGGCCTGTGAAGCCTAGAGGGGAGTGCTGGTGTTGTCTATGACCAGCGGAGTTGGGAAGCTAACCCCTGGCAAGCAGACTTCCTCATGCTAAGGGCAGGTCCCTGTGTATAATATCTTTGGAAGAAAAGAACCTAGTGGCAATTGGGAGCAGAATTTATGTCTTAATAGCTTCTAAGGATGCATGTTGTCAGGGAGTGTTTTATCATGAAAAGCAGTGTACATTTGAAATGCATCATCTGTACCTACTGTCTCCTTGTGTCTGAAAGGGGATGTCAGTGGAGGCTGTCAGCTGTTAATTTCCAGTGCACATTCATAAAAACTGTCAACATGCTCCTCCTGCTGTAGATCTTAGCGCACTCTGCAAATGAGCACTCGGGGACTTCTGGTGCAGCAATTCTCTTTGCCAACAGTGTGAGCGAGTCAGCAAGAAACTTCAGATACTGCTGAGACTTCCTAGAAAACTTGGGGAAAACCTTTTGCTAAGAAACAATTCTGCTTGTCATATTAGTTCTTCCTGGATATGGTCGTTTGTATAAAAATTGTATCTCTTCTTTAATTAATCTGCCCTGGCAGCTAATTCTTCACTTGACTTCATAATCCTCTGTTTATATAGTAATCATTTCCAAAACAAAAACTGCAACCTGATCCAAGCCCCATTGATGTCCAAGGAAGTATTTCCATTGACTTCATTGGGGGTTGGATCAGGCCCAGGAAGAAGAATTCTGTCTTAAGGAAAAGTGGATGTTTTACAAAGAGCAATCGTATTTACATGGGAAATGTATTTTAGTGATAAATAATAGAGGAAACAACAAAAAAAAAAAGAAAACATAAGAAATAAGCAAAATTTTAAAAATAGACTGTTTTTTAAAAAGTGTTTGCTTTTACGTTGTAACACCCTTTAAAGAGAGTTCCCTGTGTGATGGGATCCCTAGGGGTGCAGCCTGGGACTGTGGGACCGCTGTGACCACTAATCTCTCCAGCCTGGGCTGTCTCTCACAATACTTTGCTAGTGACAAGCAGCAAACCTCTCCAGGCGCTGTTCTCACTCAGCACAACTGCACGTGGAGCCCCACATACAGCTAGATGGCATGAATGCTCCCAGAGCCACTCATGAATCATGCTGAGAAAGGCACCAGCCAAATCCCCCAGCTCCCAGCCTTGTACCTCAAGAATATACCATCTTGCATTGCACACTTTCTGTGTGAAGGACGTGGGAGCTGCCCGTAATATTATACGTTCTGTCCATTTGTTTGATTGTTATTGTGCTGTTTGCTACAGAGGTTAATTCAACCAAGGGCTAGTTGACTATGTAGGAAAGAGGACAAATGGTTTAGATAGCCTCCTATTTATTGATACTTAAAGGACAATGCAAGTGTCATTTGCTTTGAAGTTTTAGCTCCAACCATGCTGAGCTCAGCAGTCCAGCTTGGAGGGTTCAGCTTGTAACCACAGGGGGATCCAAGCAGGAAAAACTGGAATGAAGAACTTTGTGTGAATAAAAATTCATTCACTGATGGACAGGGACAAGGAGGCAGAGACTGTTGGAAGGAGACTGAACTCCTTTGCCCCCCAAAGCAAAGGGATGTGGATAAGGTAGACCTACCTAAACCTTTAGCTAAGATTGATATGTATGTAGATCTTTTATTGTAAACCCTTTTTGCTCTTGTTATGCTTTGTACATACTGCTGTGATTAAACAGTACTTTGTTTTGAAAAGACTATTTTGGGTCACCGTATTAACCACTGATCACAGCTCCCGAAGGTAAGACGTGAGGGTAAGTAGCCCAGCAACCATCCAAGAGTGGAGAATTGTGGGATTCCACTCCTGAACAGATGAAGGAAAGAGGCCTCACATCTGAGGGGGTGCACTCAGAGAAACCAGAAGAGGTGGTACAACATACCACCACACATGAGTTCAAAGGAGGATGGCCTGGTGGTTAAGGCACTGCACCAGGACTCCAAAGTCCTGAATTCAGCTCCTCTCGCAGCAACAGGCTTTCTACATGACCTTGGGTAGATCACTTTGCATGAAATCCAAATAGAAAATTCAAATAGCTAAGTGAGACAGAGACAGGAACTGGATGGGGGGACAGAACAGGAGCTGGGAGGAAATAGAAAGTGATGGGAGAGAGGCATAAAAGTCTATATCCACTAGTCCAGTGGTCCTCAAACTTTTTTTTTCATGGACCACTTAAAAATTGCTGAGGGTCTCAGCAGACCACTTAATGATCTTTCCAAATGTTGTTGGTACCATTAGCTAACTATTGTAAAGCGGTTTGGATAAAAGCGCTATATAAAAAAACTTAATAATAATTAATTTTTTGTTCACAAATAAAAGCACACAACTCATATTTTAATATCAGTAGTCTTCGCTTTCTAATGCGATGGATGTGCCCTCCCTCCCCCGCCATGGCAGCCTGAGAGCTGGGGCTGGGCAGGGGGAGGGTCTCTCCTCGGCAGCCACAGCCCTGGAGTTGGGGAAAGTTGCCTCTTTCTCTGGCCGCCACAGCCCTGCACATCCCAAATTCCCCTCATCCCCTCTTTTCACCCCACTGCCCCCTCCCACCTATTCCACCCAAGGCCAGCACCTCACCTTACATGAGCATCTTTTCCAGGGTCCAGGCACCTAATTAGTGGAGCCACGCCTGTGCAGCTCCACTAATTAGGTGGGTGGCCCTTTATTGTCTTGTGTGCAGCCGCCCAGGCACGCACCTTAGAGGGAACTATCCATGGACTAACTGAATCGAGCTCGCAGACCACTGTTGGTCCACAGACCACAGTTTGAGAACCTCTACACTAGAACATACTCCAATCAAGAACCTGGAATTAAGCCCAGGATTCTTGAGTCTTCATATTCCTCTGCTATCTAGGAAGTAGCTGTGAATTCCACAAAAAAATGATGTGCTTTTTCCCTTTCTAATGGCTATTCTACTTACTGGATAACAACCTACTACTACTACCAGTTACTTCCTTAGCTCAGATAGGGAACGCACTAACTATATTACACTGGTGTTTTGGTTCCTCCTCAGTAGCAGCAGTAAGGCATTTGATTAGCTAAGCTTTATATCAATGTTAACTTTAGAAATTGTGCAACGCTTTTCATGACAGTTAGTCCATGCGCTATCATTTAAACAATTTGTCTTACAATTCAGTCTTTTGCACTGGAATGGATATAAGATCTCTCGTGTTATGCAGCAATCATTATTACTTAACTCCAGTTCTTAATTTGTGTAGTTAAATCCTAGATATTTAACAAATGGGAACAATCATGTATGAGTATGTACATGATGTATGATCATAAATTATCCTGCTCTTCTGGGTTCAGCCACTTTTACTTGTCTTTGTTTACTTTTTTCAAAATTTGTTTTGAGACTTCATTATTGAAAGAAGACTTTTTATGAAGAGTGAATTTTTGCATCGTGCCCTGAAAACATGGAGGCCTGAGTTCATTCTTGTGCTGCTCCAATAAGGAGTTCCTCATTCAGGAACCCAGGGCAGAGAACTTTGAGTCTTTCATCCAACTCTGGACAGTATTACATATCCGTAGGAAAACATTTCTTTAAACTCTAAGCAAATATTTGGACTCCTGAATTTGGGCTGCCATTCCATCTTGACCCACTCCGCTTCCACCTGGATATATCTCCATGAAGAGCGGTCCCCCAAAATCTGTCAAGAACTGATGTCATTGGCATTGATGGAAGGAGGGGTGAGTTCTCTTTGTGGCAATTGTGTTGTGTGACAAAGAAAGGCAGAAGGAGAGAGGTGTGTTTATGGCTCATTCAATGTTTGGTTATGTGTGATGTGTAGACACTCATCCATTAGGAAGTGAATTGAGATCAACAAAGATATCACACAGGTTCCCTATGCAGATCAACTTTTGGTCATGACTGACCTGGCTGAGATTTAAACTGGTGACCCAGAGATGAAGGGTTCACTGGACCATCACTTAACCTCTAAGCCATCTATCGTCCCTCCCCAAGGACTCATCTCTTGTATGACTCCAATTTTTTGTAGCAAGTTGATTGACTTGTTTGATTCAGCAGAGGCATCATTTTAGAAGGGAGGAAGGGGGAGCAAAAAGTAGATGACACAATGAAGTATATACACCTATGAAAAGTCGGGGGGGGGGGGCAGTTGCCCTCCTTACGCCATAACAAATGATGCCTCTGCTATCCAGATAAGTGCAAACAGGGGTGGCCCGTCCATATAGGTGAACTAGGCAGGAAAATCAAGGAAAAAAATCAAATGGGGAAAAAAATGAAAGATGAAAAAAATACAAATAAAATAACAAAGATGTCATTATTTCAATTCCCGTGCACGTACGGAGGGAATATGAATTATAATTCATTTCTCTACATTTCTGAGAATTTATTAATATTTCAAATCTTTTATTTAGTGGAAAAATAAATAATATTTTAGCAAAAAAAAAATTTCAATTTGCGACGTAGATGGCCCAAGATGACCCACTCTGCAATTTTGATAAGCAATAACTCAGCCACAATGAAACACGTCCGCCAGCGGCAAGAGCTGCAATGCTAGTGACACCTAATTCGAACATACATCAAGATCACATAGCCGAAAATTCATGTAGCGCAGAGATATTGCGAGTTGATACATGTCAAACAGTCATTTTAACACACGTCACAGGCAATGTTCCTCCTAATTTTTGACAGGCCGTGTGTGCAAAAAACTTCTTCTATGCAAATTGTTGTGCTTCTGCACAAATTTTTGTGCACACGGTGTTTTGCCGTGTGCACAGGATTTAGGATCTGTGTGCGCGCCCACACGCACACAGCTTAGAAGGAACAGTGGTCACAGGTAGATGGTTAAGAATCAAGTGAATGCTGTGGAAAATTGTGTTTCTTGGTGCCAAAGATTAAAGAATAATGTCTTTCAGCATTATAAATCCAAAATGTGTGTATCTTTAAGAGTTATTAAACCTTACCGTTATTATCGGGTTGTATAATTATGAACTTTTCTTTGTTATAACTAGTTCACATGTAATAAATAAAGTCCATAAAAGAAAAGTAACAGCTTTAACGCTTAATAGACTATGAAAGTGATGATGTCACACTCCAAGCGTGTAACCGTGAGGAAGGAGATTACTTTCCAAACAACTGGTGTTGGGTTAGAACATTGGAAAAAGGTCATTTTGTTTCCAACGTTATAATAGGTAAGTAAGTATGTTACTAATCATTGAACCTTTAAGCAGTGAAAAGACATGTTGGGATGGCTGCAATGCGGTTTAAATCGCCAACCATATGGTGGGTGTGTCAACCATCCTTAACACTATAATGCTTGCAGTCAGGAGCACAGTACATAACAGTATGCCTCATGGCAAAAAGAGAAAAAAGACAACCCTCAGGAGCTGAGTATTGTAAACGAAAGGTTGAGAAGGAAAAGGACCAAGCAAAAAAGCAGGGATCCTTCCTGAAATATCTTCTCTTTAATCCAAATAAAGATGGAAGCAGTTCACAGCACCCAGATGAAGGAATGTTACTTGGAGAGGAGGTTAGCTCACATCCACATGTAAGCAGTTTGGAACATCAAGATGAAGACATATTACTTCGCGATGAGGGTAGCTCACATCCACAAAAAAGCAGTTTGGAAACTCAAGATGATGGAAACTTACTTCTAGATGAAGGCAGTTCACAGCATCAGACTGATATGGAAGTGAAGAAAATTTATTCACCTTCAGAGACACAGGCAGAAACTGAAGTAAATGAAGTAGAAGGAAGAAAGGATGAGGAAGTTACAAACAAGTTACAGTATGGGGACCCAACGTCATGGCCCAGATGTGATAACAGTGTGCAGCAAATTCTCATGGAACATGGACCCGAACAAGTTCATGAATTTCCCTTCCCTAAGGATGGAAATAAAAGAGAATTCTCTGCTCAGCATTACAAGAGGAAACTCATTAATGGGGAAGAAATTCATCAAAACTGGTTACAATATTCAGTGTTGAAGGACTCTGTGTTTTGCTTTTACTGCAAGTTGTTTAGAAATCAAGCAATTGGTACATCCCTTACTGAAAATGGTTCAAAGGACTGGAAAAACATATCTTCAACTCTCTCTTCACTTGAAAGAAATACAGAACATTTGGAATGTTTTCAAAATTGGAAAGAACTTGAATTACGACTGAAAAAAGGAAAAATTATTGATGAAGAAAATTTGTGTGTGATCAAGGAAAAAAGAATATTAACAAATATTACAGTGTCTGATTGCTTTAGTGAGTTCTCGGTGGGCAAAATATAGCATTCCGTGGCTGCGGTAGAAATGAAAAATGATACACTCCAGATAATAACTTTTTAAAATTTGTTGAATACCTAGTTTTGTTTGATCCAGTCATGAAGGAGCATCTACATAAAATAACTGATCATGAAACACAAGTTCATTACTTCGGAAAAAATATGCAGAATGAACTGATTCAAATCCTAGCAAATGCCATTAAAAAGAAAATTGTAGAAGCTGCCCATTCTGCAAAATACTCTTCAATAATACTGGGCTGTACACCAGATGTGAGTCATGTTGAACAAATGATCACTCATTTTGTGGATATGGAAAAGTCTGCAGATGAAGATAATGTTGAAGTGCTCATAAAGGAACTTTTTTGGGTTTTTTATCACTGAAGGAGATGACTGGAGCATTTATGACTGAAATTATTCTACAAGAGCTTGAAACAATGTCATTTTCTGTTGAAAACTTACACGGCCAAGGCTATGATAATGGGAGTAATATGAAGAGTAAAGACAATGGTGTGCAAAGGAGAATGATGGAAATCAATCCGAGGGCTTTTTCGTTCCTTGCAGTGCGCATTCTCTGAATTTGGTTGTCAATGATGCTGCTAGATGCTGTTTGGAGGTAAGCAGTTTCTTTGACCTGGTGCAATGGGTTTATGTGTCTTTTTTTCTCAGGCTCAACACACTGTTGGGAGATTCTGACTCGCCATGTGAATTCTCTAACTGTGAAACCACTTAGTCAGACAAGATGGGAGAGTCGCATTGATGCTTTGACGCTTCTTCACTATGAACTTGGAAACATTTATGATGTCCTAATTGAAATTTCTGATGATACTACCTTTACTGGATCATCTGGCAATACAGCACGTTCAGATGCAGAAGCTCTTGCAAATGGCCTTCCAAGTTCAAATTTGTGACTTCACTCATTTTGTGGTATAATATCCTTTTCGAGATTAACGTCACTAGTAAGTAACTTCAGGAAAAGAACTTGAACATACATTCTGCTATTCAAAAACTGCAGCAAACTAAAAATATTCTGGAGGAATTCAGAAGTGATGATGGATTCGAAAGAACACTGGTAGATTCTTTCGAGCTTGCTGAAGAAATAGACTTTCCGACAGAATTTGAACCAGAGCCAGTTCGCATTCAGCAAAAGAAACAGCAGTTTTCGTATGAAGGATGAGACACACCCTTCAGAACCCAAAACAAAGGTTCAAAGTTAATTTCTACTTTGCAGTCCTTGATACTGCTATTCACTCGGTTGATGAAAGATTTCAGCAGATGCAGCAGCTAGAGTTAGTATTTGGCTTTCTAGATGATATCCACAGCTTGCAAAAGAAAACAACAAAACAGATAAGAGAATTTTGTATAAAACTGGAGTTGGCATTGACTCATGAAAATTCAAAGGACATTGATGCTACAGATTTGTATAGTGAGCATCAGGCTTTTTCAAGACAATTTAAGAAACATTCCACTCCTGAAAAAGTGCTGAAGTTTGTTTGTGAAAATAAACTCAGACAGTTTTTTCCAAACATTTTTATAGCTCTATGCATTCTTTTAACTTTGCCAGTTTCTGTAGCTAGTAGGGAACGTAGCTTCTCAAAGTTAAAATTGATAAAAACATATCTGTGTTCAACAATGGTGCAAGATAGACTTGTTGGACTTGCCACAATGTCAATAGAGCATGAAATAGCTGGAAAATTGGATCTAAAAGAACTAGTGACTGAATTTTCAAAACTTAAAGCAAGAAAAGTCATGTTTCAAGAGCACAGAGGTTTTTTTTATTCAGAGTGTTTTGTAAATTCAGGTTAAAGTTCATTGAAGAATTTTCTTTCTTTCTATTTTGCATGTGGTGGTGATGGCGGTTAAAGCAAGATAGCGTAATGGATGATTTGGGATTTGTAATAAAAATTACAATTAACATTTTAATGCATTTTATTTGAAATCAGACTGCAATATCATCTAGCTCTCGGGTACAAATCTATTCTGAAAATTTTGTGTCTCTGTTTTATTGGATCTCAGAAAGATTGGTTGGACAGATGGACAAACCGAATAATTAAGCCTCTGTTTTAGGAAAAAAAAAACACTTAAAAAACATTAAAAGGAAAAAAGGGGCAAAATGTTTCCCAGTTTACCAAAAACTTCAGCCTAGATCTGCCCTTGGGGTTTGGGGATGGGGCGCCAATTGCATGGGTCGCCTAGGGTGCCAGTTGCTGGCAGCTAGTCTAGGGTTGCCCCCGAGTGCAAACATTCAGAATTATCCTGTGTAAAGCTTACAGGGATCCAGAATTTGTTGAATTTTCTGTGTGTTCCTTGTCCTCCTCTAAAAGGCTGTATTTTTTTTAAAGGAGGACAAGGAACACACAAATTTGACAACAGGTTTGCTTTTGAAGGCCATTCTGGTAGAATAGTGCTGCTGTGTATTATATATTCCATTCATCTCCATGATGGAAGATATCCATGGCAAATGTGGTGGCTTATCATGTTTTTTCAGACAGTGGTGAAACAGTGTCTTCTGTGCTGACTGAGCTGCCAAGCAGCCTGGCCGGAGGAGCAAGCCACAAAGCAGGAGCTGTCAAGCCCCAGGGGAGAGACTGAGAAAGTGATGCAGTGCAACCGCAGGAAGGGGTGTTGGTCTCTCAAAGCTAATCCCCAGATTTGGCAGTGCATAGCACACCCTGTGACAAAGACGTTATACAATAGTGATTTGTTTGCATTTGTGAGCAGATTGGAAATGACTAGTAATGATGAGTAGAAAGAAGAAAATTAATAAGATTTGTTGCTTCTGAAGAAACTTCTACAACTTCCCAAAGGGGATGTCTTCACTGCAGTGCTGACTTGAGTTATCTACACTTATGTTAGCCTAGTTCAAGTGAGAACAACCTCTCTGTGCAATAATGCTCAAGTTGCTGCATCCACAAGTATTCACTCATGTGGTGCTAAGAGTTCTGGAAGCACATCCCACGAGGTGCTCTATAGATTCTTTACCAGTGAATTGTGGGATACCTAATCTGTTCTTTCTGATCTCTCAAGGGGAATTGTGGGAAGGCCTTGGAGGACTAGCAGTACTCAAGCGGTGCTTGAGTATGTCCACTCTGCAGAGTGGCTGTGTTAGCAGCTGACAAGTTGTGTTCACACAAATTTTTGGCAACATTCCCCCTCAGGCCAGCCAACTAGAGTTAAAAGTACAATCACTCTTGAGTTAAGGGGTTTTGTACATGGATGGGACTTGAGTTAGGGTCAGCACTCAAGTTATAACTCAGGTTAACCTTGCAATGAAGACAAGCAAAAAGACTAAATGTTCATCTCTAATATCACCAATAAACACATTCAGGCAGTATGTGTGTGTTTATATCTGTATACTTCAATAGTCCCCCATCATCATAGTATCTGAGCACTTCACAATCACTAATAAATCTATTCTTTCACCAACAGTGTGAGGTAGGGAAGTGTTATCTCCATTTGGTGAGTGGTGGGGGAACTGCAACATTGAGAAAAATAGCAGTTTATCACACAGGAAGTCTACAGTAGAGCCAGGAGCTGAATACAGGTTGTCTGAGTTGTAATCCTGTGTCTTAACCCCTAGACAACTCTTTCTGTCTAATATATAGAATGGAAATTTTGCTCCTGGTGGTTCAGAGAAAAGTATTTATTTGCGGGGACTTTGTTTGTCTGTTTGCTCCGTGAATGGATTGTGAATCAAAATGGTCCAGAGCAGAAGAGTTTAGGCTTGAATGTGAATTTTCCCAAAATTTTGTAAATAAAATTTGCCATTCTCAGCCAATCAAAGCTGCGGGAAGTGGCAGCCAGCACGTCCTTGCAGCCTGCGCTGCTTCCTGCAGCTCCCATTGGCCGGAAATGACAAACCGCGGCTACTGAGACCTGGGGGTGGGGCCATGCCTGCGGACGGCATACATAACAAAATGTCTCATGGCCCACCAGTGGATTATTCTGATGGGCCGCTTGCCGAATGTTGATGACCCCTGCTATGTCCTATTGTTAATAAATGTATTTTATTTTTACTATAAACCAAAACAGTGCTGTGTTTAAATGGAAAGGTGTATTTTCCCCAGTTAAGTTAATGAGCTGTGATGTGTTTTTGTGTCTTCAGAGAAATAATATAGTTAATTTGTTCTTCTAAACTGCTAAGGAGACTGATGGACACTGCAGAGCTCGCACTTTTCGGAAAACTCAGGACTGGGAGTGTGTTGGGGTCACCTTTTGGGTTGTAACCCAGGCTGGTGGAAGCCAGAGTAGGGCTGTGAGGCTGGAGACTGGATGCTGGGGTCAGACCTGCTGAATTATACTGTCTAGCACACAGACACTTCAGGGTGTGACCTGCATGCCTGTAGGCTGATTGTGAGTGTCCCAGGCTGGGAGCTACAGCAGCAAACTGTTGTGAAACACCCAGGATTGCAGGGCAAGTGGTGACATAACCTCTCACTGGTCTGGATTGCATCCCAAATCCTGTCAGTTACCTATAAAAATGACCTGAAATTGCTTAGACACACTAACATCAAGATTTTAATCATCTGATGACTTGGGACCTACCAGGGCTACAAGCAAGTGTTCTCTCTACCACTGGAGATACTACGCCTTTAAATAACACCTTTCAACACAGAACCTCAATCCAGTTCAATGGTGCACCACAATTCAAAGACCAAAGCACCTTTACAAGTAGCCCATTACCCACAGCATCACACTCCTGTAATTCTCTTGCCCAGTTAGTGGGCACAGAGAGCCCAATTTTTACTCTCAGGCAGGCAAACTTCATCACTATTCTCTTCCAGCATGGTCCCCCATGTGATTTCAGAATGTTGTATTGATCCAGAAATATTCTGATAGCAAAGGTGTGCATTATGCTTGAATATCTATAATGCCTATGAGATGGCACTGCTTCAAATTGTGTTTTGACTGCTTGAAGAGATCCATATCTAACTGTTCCATTTTCACACAGGATGTACTCAGTTCTATAACGATGCTTTAAAATGTTTAGTAACATTTAACTCAACACAGATGTCTGTTATGATTACACTCAATTCATTTGATGGAGCTGCTAACCTAGAAAAAAACAAGCATACCAAAGAAAGGGAGGGGATAGGGGAGAAGAAAGGAATCCAGACAAAGGAAGTTCAGGGACCATCAGCTACGGTCTGAAATCCGAATTGATGGCCCAGCCTTGTGCTGGTAAATAGCTACAAGTGAGACACCAGCTGTCAGTAATGAACACTTCCAGGAACAAAAAGATTACTCAGATGTGAGAGCTTTGAGGTTACAAGCCCTGCAAAGTAGGTGAGAGTTGATTGCCTCTAGCAGTGAGCAGAAGAAAGTTTTCATTTAAAAGCCCAGCAGGAGTTTCTTTTGCTGTTTGTACAAGTAATTCGGAGGCCTTTTTTTTTTTTTAACATGGCTAAACTAGAGGTTGAAAATAATTAAACCTGGACCTGAAAATAGAGCAAAATGGGTCTCTTGGGTCAAGACAGACTTCTCCCAGCTACAGTGCTCTTAGAGTGAATTCTGTTAGTTAGATTTCATTTTATTGCAGTTTTCATTCTGTCGTAATCTTTAAGGGTGAAAAGAATATACAGAAAGTAATTAAATCAAGTACCTTTCTTTGAGAAATGACTTCAGAACTTTATGGCGGCAGGGGGGCTGGAGAGTCTCCATTCTTACAGCTTTTCAGAGATTCTCGAGAGATTCTGCTGTTTATAAATGTATGATTCTCTTGTAATGCCACAAACCGCAATTACATCCTTGATATATGTTTCAGTGAGCAGTTCTCTCCGCTCTTTTATGAGGCCCAGGGTTCTTCAGTCTATCGCCTGGCCCCATTAGTTCCACACCCTCAGGCTGGGAGGCAACTCATTATGGCACATGTGTGGCCAATTGAACCAAGTGATGAAAGCAGAACTTCAAGGGTGACTGAGAAGAGTCCTGTGCCCATGAGATGGTGTGGAGATGTCTTTAGGTCTTCCTTTACTTCCCCCAATTCTGGGGCCATCAAGGCAGCAGACCAGTACCCGATGTAAGCAAAACATCCTGAAGGCTATTCTAATTGGTGCCAACAGCCCCAAAGGGCCATCATGATAGCCTGGAATTGCCATGGTATAAAGGAGCCACAGCCATGACTCCTTCCCCGCCCCCCAGTGATATCACTTGTACCTTGCAGCCAGGAGGAGAATGCCTTCGGAGTTGCTATGATGGCTCTAAGCCAACCACAGATCCAGGGAGAATCCTGAAGGGACTGGATCTGCATGCTCAGAGCAGAGCAGCACAAAGCATCCCAAGTATGCCTGAGGATCAAGGCCTTAGTTTCTTAAAACTTGAAAGACATATGAAGTTAGTTCAAAGTGCCCAGAAATGTGTGTGTTCCAGTTTCTTTTACTCTCACCATCCTTTGTGGGGAAAAATATCTTCAGGAATGATATAGAGAAAAAATAGAAACTAAAAACTGGATTAAAGATTAAGGGACTGGAATGTCTACTGATGCTGTAGACCAACATTTGTCTCATGTGGTTAGAACTAGGAGAACATCTCTCCTATTGAGGCAAAGGACATGCTTTGATGGTCTGCCCTCAGAGAATAGTGGAACTAGTGCATTTCCAGAGATTTCAAGGAAATTACTATTCTTTCAGCAGACCCCTCTGTCTGGCTTTGAGGATGAGGCCAAAAACCAACTGTGGTTTAAAGATGACATGCAACAAATGAAGTGAGGAGGAAGATGGCTACAGCACCAGTAAAAGAATCCAGTTGTGCCAAAGTTGAAGCATAAAGTTTAATTCACAATTTTTCCCGAGTCAGAGTGGGAAGAACAGGTGAAAGCAATCTGTCTTAGGCTTGTTCTGGACAAGACTAAGTGGTAATGGTAGACTGGATGGAAAGTAACTGTAGGTGTTGGCAGTGCTAATATCTACTCCTCTGACTGCGGGTGCTCATATTCCCTTAGTCACCAAGTTCACAACTCAGGGATAGTGTTGAGTCCACAGCTTAGGATCCACGCTTTGTAACCATGGCCAGAATGAGGGTTTTATTTCAGTCTACGTCTGGTCAGAAAGCTTTGGCTGTTTTGGATCAGTTACAGATCTTGCTATAGTTATCTGTATCTTAGTCACTCAGTGACTTAGTCACTCAGTGACTTGCACTCAGTGGAGGGCTACATCTTAACTCTACTTGCAAACTGAAGCTGCTGCAAAACACGGTCCTCCTCCCGATTTAAGCAGTGTATCACGCCAGAAGCATATGACACCAGTGCTCCTTAATTTGAGCAGGACCTTTGGAACAGGACAGCCTGCACTTTTCAGGGCCCGGAGGCCTTAGGCCAGTCATCCTGGTTCAATTGGCCTCACCTGTTTCATAATTAGCTGCCTCCCAGCCTGAGGAGGTGGGACTAATGGGCACTGAAGAAGCCCTGGATCTCATAAAAGAGCCGAGAGAATTCAGGTGAGGAGGAACTGTGGGGAGCAGATTGGGCTCCTGTAGCAGGCAGTGAGGTCTGTGTAGAGACATGTTTATAGAAGGTTATAATGTAGAGATGCTGCCTCTTAAGGGCCAGTATGATAAACGGAGGAATTTGGAGATATGCCCTGGAGGCAGGGATTGGGAACACCGCATGACTGTGGGCAGCAGTTCACCAGGGATGCTCTTGAGTTTTGTTATATTGAAGTTTTATTCCTTTCTCATTCACTGGCTTGCTATTTAATGAACTCCAAGATCATTACAGTCCCTGCTGAGAAAGATAAATTAGATAAGACATACTGGAAGTCTAAATCAAGCTATGTTAAGCAAACTATCTTTGTTTCCATTTATTTTTCTTTGTTATAATCACGTGGGTGATTTCATGCAGGTGTCCCCACAGAGAAGAGGATCCTGTTACTCTTCTGCACACCTCTCCTAAAGCTGAGTTTCTGACTCTCCCTCACATAGGCTTGGTCAAGGGACATGAGCAGAGGTGTCTGTTCACAGTACTGTGTTTCCATCAGGCCACAGCAGGCAAAACTCAAGGGGGAAAGGCTAAATGACCAACCAGAAGTCAAGAGTTAGAGGAGATGTTGGTTATAATAAGCCAGACAGCAAAGTAATGTCCTCCTCCTCACCCTAGCCCTGAGCTCTTTCTTCTCTTCCTGTCACTCCTCCACATCACCATTATCTTTCTCCCAACTCTTTCCTCAAGGCTTCTTTTTGCTACTGGCTAGAGATTCCTTAATTTGTCATCATTAGCTTTTCATTCACAGGAGACACCGTGTGTTACAGTATGTGTGTGGCACATGAGAGAAAAATGTCTCTCGCTACAGGCTGAATACCAAGTATGTTACAGTGTCTGTAGAGAAATGATAGAAGCAAAACTAACACTACAAACCAAACCAAGTATCTGAACAACCCTCACACTACCGGGTGTTTGAAATCTGGATCCAAATTTTGCAATCTGACCCTATCTCTGGTAGGAGAAGTACAGAAGCTGAGATGGGATTAGTTTATTCAACATAAACAAATTGTTATTTTTGACTTCAGTATTTTAGCTATCAATAGTTATCAATATTAGAAGTGAGATAACAATGTTTTGCATGGGATGGAGGTAAATGGGGTCTAAAATGATGGATGTGCTTCTTAGTGAGGTGATAAAATGCTGCATTCTGCTTTCACCTATCTACAGCATAACTTGGTCTAAAATTTCAACCTTTCTTTGACTCCTTGCAAATGATGACAATGAAATTCAGGATCTTGAAACTCCATATATAGCAAAGACATACAGGATGAAAGTCCAAAATTGTTTCAGTGAATTGCAGCGTGCTAGCTGCCATTCCATTATAGTGAATCTCTATCATGAAGATGTTTTATGTAAGTAAAGTAAAAAAGTAAGAAAAGAAAAGAAAAGAGAAAAGCTTTGCTATAAAAAGGTTCCAGAGTATTCAGTTCTCTATAATTCATTCAACATAGGGAGATGACCCTTGGGGATAATAAAGTCACGGTGATATGAAATACTTTCACAAAGAACCTGTGATTCTCGTGTTACTAGAAAACATTTAAATCAAAGTCCTCTGACTCAGTAGTGAGGATCATAAACTTTTCTTTTTATGGATCGTGCTTGCAATATGTACAGTACATGTATTGAAATCAATAGAAGTCTTGCAATGTGTACATGTACAGTACTGAAATCAATAGGAGTCTTTCTATTGCCTTTAATGGGAGCAGAATAGAACTATTAGGGCCTGAAGGGTTAATGTTTAGCTATTCCACCTGGAAGCAGGCGGGGCACACCCTGACTGTTTCGTAGAAGCAATGCACACATTGCTCTATCCAAGGACAAGGGCTAGACATGAACCATGAGAACTTGATTGTTTGGACAGCAATTGTGGGAGGCTTTCTTAGCCTGGGCTCAAGGCCTGAGAACCAGGATTGTAGTAGATAGGGGATGGTAACTAAGTATATGAATTAACGTCATACATTCCTTTGTGTAGCAGTGTGTAATGCTTAGGGGGAGAAATATAATAAAAGGAGAAGGTGGAAGGCGGGGGGGCAGAGAACGCCCATCTCAGCTGACCAGCCTGCCTGCTTGCAAAAAGCTGTGTTCTGTCTCATCATTAAACCGCCACAACTGGCGCCCAAACGTGGGGCCCTCAGCACTCACCTCGCCCGGCAAGGGTTTCAGACGCGTCACTCATCCGCTTCGCGGATCCCGGTGAGTATTTTTCATTGTGGTAAGTATGGGAAGCTCCCTCTCTGCTTTGCAAGTGCAACACCGCAATGAGCTGCAGTATTTGCTGCGTAAGGCTCAGCATGACTGCCCGGCTCGAGCACTTACTCTCCTGCTACAGGAGGTGCGTGCCAAGTGCCCATGGTATCCTGAAGCCGGAAGCCTTAAGCTAGCAGACTGGGAGCGATTGGGCCAGACATTGCACAAAGAGCCTCGGGCGCCCGTGCAGGCTTTACATGCCTGGCACCTCTGACGCGATGTGGTACAGCGTGTCGCCTCCGACAGGCCCTCCCTCGCGAGGCTGGTGATCTCACCACGCCCGTCTGCTCCTGCAGCCATCCCCCCTCCTGGCGATGCGACACAGAGTGTCGCCTCGGAAAGGCCCTCTCCAGCACCAACAGAGGGGCTGCCGATCCCGCCGCCCCCGTCTGCTCCTGCAGCCATCCCCCCTCCTGGCGATGCGACACAGAGTGTCGCCTCGGAAAGGCCCTCTCCAGCACCAACAGAGGGGCTGCCGATCCCGCCGCCCCCGTTCGCTCCTGCAGCCATCCCTACCCCTGCTTCGCCCCCAGTGCCTCTATTACCACCGCCTCCCTGGCCTTCCCCACCGGAGCCGGTGTGTGATCACCCTCCCCCCGTGGGGCCCCCCGGAGGGTCATCTGCATCTGCTCAGAAGCTTTCGCAGGTGCAACAAATGGTTCACGCAGCGAAAGCTCGATCAGATCTTACAGCGGAGGAGCTGGCTGATCTGGTCTCCGTTTGCCCGGTGACCTGGCAGAATGATGACCAGGGCAACCCCGTGGGCACCTGGACCACTTTGTCATACTCGGTGGTTAGAGAGGTGAGGAAAGCAATTCGTGAGTTTGGCCTGACTAGCACCTTTGTGCGTGTTCTCGTTGAAGGGATAGGTACTGGGTACTCCCTAATCCCTGAGGATTGGAAAACGCTGCTGCGCATGATGTTATCACCTAGTCAGTATGTTATTTGGCTTAGTGAGTATCGGCAGATGGCAGAACGCCAAGCTCAGGTACATAGAGAGCGCGGTATCATTTATGAGCATTTGGCAGGGGAGGGCCCGTTTGCTACTATTCAGATGCAGTCTCAACTCCCTCAGGCCGTCTTCCCCATTATTTCCACCTGTGCCCAGCATGCTTTCAAGAAGGTCCCGGATTCAGGCAAGCCTACCAAAAGCTTTGTCAGTATCCGTCAGGGTGCCTCAGAGTCCTTTTTGGATTTTACCAACAGATTGCAGGAGGCTATCCTCCGACAGGTGGATAACACTGAGGCAGCTCACGAGCTCCTGTTAAAATTGGCAGTTGAAAATGCAAACGAGGATTGCCACCGTGCTCTCCAGGCAGCACAAGCCTCTGGTATTTTAGAGCTCTCAGACATGCTGCGGGCGTGCCAGAACATTGGCACACAAGCCCACAAGGCTGGAGTTCTGGCTGCCGCCCTCAGAAAAACCGGGAAGGAGGGGAAGCGTTGTTACCGCTGTGGTAAGGAGGGTCATTTTCAGCGGGAGTGCCGCTCATCTAAGGCACCAGCCCGACCCTCAAAGAAGTGCCCCAAGTGTGGGAAAGGTTATCACTGGGCTAATCAGTGTCGTAGCGGGTCAGGAAACCGCACGACGGGTCCCCCCCCCGAACCCAGGGCCAAACGGGGGTGTTTCCCACTCAGAGAACTGTTCCTCTGCTTTAAAATCCATAGACTCCATGAAGGCGGCGACTGCTGGAAGTGCAGGGCTTGATTTGATCATGCAGGAGGACACTGACTTTCGGCTGCCAGGGGAGGTCTGTGCCATACCTACACAGGTGACGGGA
This sequence comes from Caretta caretta, assembly GCF_965140235.1. Classification (NCBI taxonomy): domain Eukaryota; kingdom Metazoa; phylum Chordata; order Testudines; family Cheloniidae; genus Caretta; species Caretta caretta. The sequence goes on along the minus strand of NC_134206.1, from coordinate 121,528,389 downwards.
CCTCTCCCTGCCGGCTTTGTAGGTCTTGTTCTCCCTCGCTCACATGCTGGGAAACAGGGCTTTTTTGTCATTCCAGGGGTCATTGATGCTGATTACACTGGCATTATTAAGGTTCAGGTGTGGACTCATCTTCCACAGTCGCTCCCGCGTGGACGGTCAATTGCACAATTGATTTTAGTCCCCTATCAGGTGCCAGCTGCCGAGGATCGAACTCGGGGCGGAGGCGGCTTTGGATCGACGTTGTCTCACTCGCCGTCTCACAGCTCGTCTTCTCCACTTGTTGCTCTGACAATGTCAGTCCGCCCCTCGAAACCTCAGTTAACACTTCTCTTAAATGATGTTCCTTTTACAGGGCTGGTGGACACTGGAGCTGACGTTACGGTGATTCGTGATCTGGAGTGGCCGGCTAGTTGGCCTACAGTTCCTTCTAAAGAATTGTGGGGGATCGGGGGTAGTAAACCCAGGCGCCAAAGTTTGTCTTGGGTCACGGTCTCTAAACCGGGAGGCCGTACCCTTGCTACTATCCGCCCTTTTGTGCTCCCTGTCCACCTCAATATTTGGGGCCGTGATTTACTTACAAAGTTAGACACCACCCTCGATATTAACATCTGATGGCCCAAAACCCTCCCTCACCCACCGTGCCCTCCGCCTTACCCTTGGTATGGCAATCCTTAGAGCCCGTATGGATTGATCAGTGGCCCCTCCCTCTAAAAAAGCTAAAAGCGCTTCATTCGCTTGTGCAGCAGCATTTGCAAGCACAGCGACTGGAGAGCTCCACTAGTCCCTGGAACACCCCGGTGTTTGTTATTAAGAAAAAATCGGGTGCTTGGCGGCTGTTACATGATTTAAGGGAAATAAATAAACGCATCCAACCTATGGGCCCCTTGCAATTTGGCTTGCCAAATCCAAATTTAATTCCTCAAACCGATCAACTTTGTGTGTTAGATTTAAAAGATTGTTTTTTTTACCATCCCCCTTTGCCCTCAGAATTAGCTGCTGTTATTTTGGTCTTTCAACCTTTTGCTGATTGTCCCTTTAATTTAATTGTGGATACCTATTATGTTTATTAGGTAATTGATCATTTACCCCTTGCCCTCATTACCCCTCAGGTTGATGCAGACCTCCTTCGCCTGTTTTTGTTTTTGCAGCACCTTTTTGCCACTTGTCATTTCCCTTATTTTGTTGCTCATATTTGCAGTCATACCCCTCTGCCTGGGCCACTCACTGAGGGCAATGCACCCGCCAGTCGCGCGTTGCGTGGTCAGGTAAATTCCCTTTTTTCTGACCCCATTGAAAGCCATGCCTTTTTTCATCAGTCTGCCTCTGTTTTGGCCCGGCAGTTTCACATTCCTGCTGATCATGCACGTTCCATTGTTCGTTCCTGCCCCCACTGTGCTGCTGCTGCTCCTACTTTTTCTTATGCCGTTAACCCCCGAGGTACCGCAGCAAATCAGCTGTGGCAGATGGATGTTACTCATGTGCCACAATTCCGCCCCTATTTGTTTTTACATGTTTCCGTTGATATTTATTTAAGTTTTTTTGGGGCTTCCCCACAACGTGGGGAAGCCACTAACAAAGTTATTCACCATTTGCTGGCCTGCCTTTTTGTTATGGGTCGCCCCTGCCAAATTAAAACAGATATGCCCCAGCCTACTGCTCTGCAGCCCTCTCCACCTTTTGTACCCGCTGGGACGTCCGTCTTACACACGGAATCCCTTATAATTTCACGGGCCAAGCCATTGTTGAACGTGCCAATCGCACACTCAAAACCTTGCTAGATAAACAATTAAAACAAGGGGAGCTGCGTCTCCGAACCTTAGGAGACATTTAACAACAAATGCATATCCTCTTGTTTACTTTAAATAATTTAACACTGAATGCAGATCAGCAGACCCCTGCGGATCGGCATTTTCACAAATCTGAGGTACTGGAAAGACCACGTGTCTATTACTGTCAGCTGCCCGATCCACAGTGGCTGGGCCCAGTACCTCTAATCACTTGGGGTCGGGGATATGCTGCTGTGTCTCTCCCTGCAGGACCGTTGTGGGTTCCAGCTCGGTGTGTGCGACCGGCACTTAAACAACATGGCATGGCACCAGGGACTGTCGAATCCCATACCGGAGTTTCAGCTGACCTTGGAGGAGACCGCGTTGCCCCCCGAGTCGACAACGATGGGACGGAAACGGAGGAGGTGTAGCGTCCCAAGCCAGCCCGTGACATGGGGAGCAGTAAAAGCATTGGTCGCCGCGGCTCAACGAAGACTGGCAGCAGATCAACAGCCAGAGACTCCTGAGACTTTGTTTGTGGCGATTCTCGCCCAAATCACTGCTAATTCTGTGATGATTGTGTGCCTTTTGTGCCTGCTATTTCCTAAAAGAAGTGTACCCCTTTTAGATGATTATATTGCAGATGTTGAGCTTTTGGTTATTTTGTGTTTGTAATCATTGGGCTTATTTTTTGCTGCTGCTGTGTACAATGTATTCTTTCCTTGTTAAGATTTTGTAAAATTTTGCCCTGGAAAGCTCCCCAGGTTATGTCCTTGTCTGTCTGGGAGTTAAATAGCATGACAAAACAAATTGACGGCTACCATGAGATGGCCAAATATCAATAAATAAAAAACGGGGAGATGAAGGGTTAATGTTTAGCTATTCCACCTGGAAGCAGGCGGGGCACACCCTGACTGTTTCGTAGAAGCAATGCACACATTGCTCTATCCAAGGACAAGGGCTAGACATGAACCATGAGAACTTGATTGTTTGGACAGCAATTGTGGGAGGCTTTCTTAGCCTGGGCTCAAGGCCTGAGAACCAGGATTGTAGTAGATAGGGGATGGTAACTAAGTATATGAATTAACGTCATACATTCCTTTGTGTAGCAGTGTGTAATGCTTAGGGGGAGAAATATAATAAAAGGAGAAGGTGGAAGGCGGGGGGGCAGAGAACGCCCATCTCAGCTGACCAGCCTGCCTGCTTGCAAAAAGCTGTGTTCTGTCTCATCATTAAACTGCCACAAGGGCCAAATTTTCAAAAGCTCAGGTTTCTAACACCCAGGGATTCCAAAGGCGACACTTATGGTTAGATGTTCAGCACTCAGCAAGCTGAGTTCTTTTGAAAATCTGTCTCTTAATGAACATTCCCCTAGCAAAAAGTAAACTCCTAAAGCATGTGCTGGGCTCAGTCTGGGAAAGATTCACCTCTTTAGTCATTGCACATAGGTAGTCAGGAGAGCATTATCTTCAGGCAGTAATTCTAAGAACTTAAATTAAAATATCAAAACACATAATAAAACAAATTAAAAAAGTAGCAACAAATGGTTCAGGATTCAATCAACATGCTCTAGCTCAAACAGGAATTTCGGTCCAGGAACGTCGACAGCCCATGTTATAGAGAAGGTGAGACAAGATGATCACAACAGTCCCTTCTGGCCTTGGAATCTATGCTATACTCTGGCTGCTTTGCACCACTCCACCATTAAAGAACAGCCAGAAACCCAGTCTAGCTCGTTTCAGCTAGGTGTATGGCTGCTCTGTGTCACTGAAGCATATCAGTGAATCTGGCCCATGAGTTTCCGGTAACTCTGCTTAGTTCTGTATTTCTGGTGCCCCTCGCAAACACCTAAAGCAGAGAGCACTCCTTTGAGTGTCTTATTGCATAAGAAATACACAACCCTAAATTTAGATTCCTGGCAGGAAATAGGAAATCATTTTCAAATACTTTCTCACTTTAAGACCTGCCTGTGCGGTCTGTTGTTGACTTAGGAGCTAGGTTTTTTTTAAAAAAAATCTTTTATTTAAGATTCATTTCAGCTCATCTGCTAGCAGACCCCAATATTAGAATATAGGCTTAAGTAATTTAAAAATAATACTTCTACAGTTCTGAAATATTATAACAAAGACAAATTATAACTATGTAGACCCACTTACTTAAATTGGAATAAAAAGGCAGAATGGTTTTTGTTGTTATCATTCTGAACAGGTTTTTTCCCCTTCTTCAAGAGAAGCTAATTTCTTACCCCATCCCCCACCTTCCTTTCCAGTCACCAAGCCTTGACAGGCATACTTGCAGCTCTACCAAAGGCAGCAAGGCAAGTCAATGCTTTATAGTATTCCTTAGTAAGGGCAAGTGAGAAAGTCACCCAGTAACTTCCCAAGATAGACCGATTACTCTGAAGTTCTGCTAATATAATCCACTGACAAAGTTATGAAGATTTTGGTTCAAGCCAGGGCAAAAGAGAACTGCCAGTCTAATCCTGGTGTCCCTACGGAACAAATCAGGAAGCTGTTGGCAAGTTAGTATTCAGAAATACTGCAATCTGAAGCGCGTGCAGCTTCTGAGAAAGTCCCGGTAAAGTTTTCACATTGCTAAGGATGGTCTTTATTTGCTAAGTGAGTGATCACTCTATTTTCTAAGCAGCAGAGAATGAGCACAAGAACCCCCTTTTTTTTTCATTATGCTGACATTTTCCTCTTTAAACTTTTGGATATCTCATGGATTTTTGCTGCTGGGATTCCTGCCTGAATGCCAAAGAAATGATCTATTTGTTACACTTTCTTAAATGTAGTAAATTTCAATAGCTCCTTCCTTCACTACATGGCTGTTTTGAGGCATATTCAATCCTGGTTTAAGCATGCATAATTCTACTAGGGCTGAATTTGGCCCTTTATTTGTAATAGAGAAGTAGAAAATTCCTGCTTTTTATTTTTGTTTTGTGGATTTTTTGTGATCTAAATTGAGATTAAAGTTGAGAAGTGACTGGGAGGAAGGATTGCAAAAGCAATCGTGTTAATTTACTTAATTTTTTGTATTTGCCCTGAGGGCTGCATGAGAGAAAAGCTCTGCAAGATCTAGTTGAGATCAGCAATCATGAGTGAAATTTAAGGGTAGGGGGAGACAAAAAATACTGTTGGATCCTCCTTTCCAGTTGCACAAATAAAACATTTTGAAGGTATGGACAGTGTGACTGATTGGTGAGAGCTTTAGTTGTCTGCACTAGCATGCTATCCTAAGCTGCATAATGGCAGGAAAATTCCACAGGTCACTTCCTTAGCCCACTAAGAGTAAGAATCTGGGGAATGACATAACCCCACCACTTAGAGGAGAAGATTTATGAAAATCCACAACCCCACAAGAGACCTTTTCTTCTCTTTCTCAGGCCTGATTTTGAGTCATGCTGAACTTTTGCATCTCTCATTAAGGCAATAAGAAGAGGTTCTTTAAATGCATTAGGAGCAAGAGAAAGATTAAGGAAAGTGTAATTCTTCTACTTAGTGGGAAAGGAGAGCTAATAATTGATGACATTAAAAAGGCTGACTGCTTCAGTTTAAAAGGCTAACCTAGAAAGGTTAATAGTGACCAGCTATTCCACACAATTAATATTAACAACAAGGAGGAAGGGATGCAAGCCAAAATAGGGAAAGAACACATTCAAAAGTAATTAGATGTTCAAGGTGAAAGGGCCTGATGAAATTCATCCTAGGGTACTTAAGGAACTAGTTGAAGCAATCTCGGAACAGTTAGCAATTATCTTTGAGAAATCTTGGAGGATGGGTGAGGTCCCAGAGGAGTGGAAATGGCAAACCTAGTACCTACCTTTAAAATAGGGAGAACCCAAGGAAGTATAGACCAGTCAGCCTAACTTCAATACCTGGAAAGATACTGGAGCAAATTATTAAGCAATCCATTTAGAAGCACGTAAAGGATAGTAGGGTTATAAGGAATAGCAAGCATGGATTTGTCAAAAAACAATCATGCCAAACCAAGCTAGTTTCTTTCTTTGACAGAGTTACTGGCCTAGTGAATGAGGAAAGGGGAGAGGTGTAGATGTGATATATCTTTATTTTAATAAGGCTTTTGACAAGTTTCACATGACATTCTCCTAAGCAAATTATGGAAATGTGGTGTAGATGAAATTACTAGAAGGTGACTGCAAAACTGGTTGAAAGACTGTACTCAAAAAGTAGTTATCAATGCTTTGTCATCAACCTGGGAGGCTGTATCTAGTGGGGTCCCACAGGTTTCAGTCCTGGGTCCTGTACTAGTCAATATTTTCATTACTGGTACGGATAAGTGAGTGGAGAAGGAGCTTATAAAATCTGCAAATGACACCAAGCTGGGAGGGGTTGCTAGAACCTTGGAGGACAGACTCAGAATTCAAAACAGCTTTGGCAAATTGGAGAAATGGCCTGAACTCAAGATGAAATTCAACAAAGTCAAGTGCAAAGTGCTACACTTTGCAAGGAAAAAATCAAATGCACAGCTACAAAATGGGGAATAACTGGTGAGGTGATAGTACTTCTGAAAAGGATCTGGGGCTTATAATGGATCAGAAATTGAATATGAGTCATCAATGTGATGCAATTGCAATAAAGGCTAAATCCATTCTGGGATGTATTAACAGGAATGTCATATGTAAGACATGGGAGGTAACTGTCCCTTTCTACTGAGTACTGGTGAGGCCTCAGCTGAAGTATTGTGTCCAATTCTAGGTGCCGCACTTTAGGAAAGTTTTGCACAAATTGGAGTCCAGAGGAGAGCAGCAAAAATTTATAAAAATTTTAGAAAACCTGACCTATGAGGAAATTCTTTAAAAATAAACAAGAAAAAAAAAGGCATATTTTGTCTTGAGAAAAGAAGACTGAGGAGAGAACCTGACAAATATAATAATGGCTGTTACAAAGAGAACAATGATCCGTTGTTCTCCATGTCCACTGAAGGACAAGAAGTAATGGGCTTAATCTGCAGCAAGGATGATTTAGGTTAGATATTAGGATAAACTTTCTAACTATCAGGGTAGTTAAGCTCTGGAATTGACTTCCATGGGAGGTTGTGGAATCCCCATTATTGGAAGTTTTTAAGAACAGGTTGGACAAACACCTTTCAGGGATGGTCTAGGTTTACTTGGACCTGCCTCAGTGCAGAAGGCTGGATTTGATGACCTCTAAAGGTCTTCCAGCCCTACATTTCTATGATTCTATAAGAGTCACAGGTGCTCAGGATTTCTGAAAATCTGCCTCAGATTATAAACACACACATACGTATATTCTCTCACGCTTTCTGGCCAGGTCCTACAGGAACCAGAAACAGACAACTGAGATTAGAGGCTTCTTGAAGTCATAATTCAACATACTAAGGGCCAAACCCCGATCACTTTACTCTCACACTCATTGGACTATCTATTGGACTACCTCCCCCAAAAAGCAGGGAAAGGCAAGTGAGCCAGCCAACTGCTTCTGAAAAGAGTGGAGGAAAACAGACAGAATCAAGGCCAGTCAGCCAAACCTTGAAAACACCAAAGGAGACACTGAATCTCCCTCCAGAAGATAACTCAAGGTAAGAAGAGGAGCCTGGTCTGCTTAGGAGAAGGGGATCTTCTGGGCAGATGGGGAAGGAGTCTCCTTATGGTTTGTCCTGCCGCTGGAAATCTGAGGTGGCTTGGCCTTTGTTTCTCTGCTTCATGGGGAGTTGGCATTTCCATCCAAAGGTGCACTCCTCATCTACACTGTCTGCTGAGGTGACTTTTCCTTGTTCCAAGGAACTCACTTTTTTAAGCTCCAACTAGGCACAGAGTGGAGACTTATCACTAAATGTATGTTTTACTGACTTCCTATTTTCTTGTGTGTACCTTATGCTCCATCACTTACTGTTCATTGTTACTGCTTCTTCCTCCTGCTTTTCCTTTTGTTTGTTAAACTGAGTCAAAAAGTCATGGCCCTCTGATTTCTTTACAAACCACACTTGACTCTCAGCACTTGCTGAGGGGGGAATGACCAATTTAGTAAGCCGAGTCATTTTATTTTCTGAAGGTGATCTTTTCTCCTATGCAGAGGGTCAGCACAAGGACTATGCACCACTTCAGTCCTCAAAATGGCTTAAATGGAACATAAACGTTGGCTGAATTACGCCCTTTAAGCACAGTGCTCTAGGTGGCCTGAATTTTTAGCTTGAGCAAAATCTTTATTTACTTAAAAAGTGCCACAAAGTTGCAGCCAAAGGGATAGTGTTGTCATATGAGCTTAGCATTTTTTACTGTAAAAATATACAAACCCCCCCTGACAGAGAGATTACACTGGCTTGTTCACATTTGTAGCAACTACACTATCTGTTGCTTGCCGTGTATCACATATGAACTGGCTACAGACCTTCCTCCCTGAACAGAGATACTAGAGATGCATATTCCATGACATCTTTTAATGCACTGCCATGTATATCTGTGGTGTGCTCAGATAAGGTATACATTTTATGGGTACAGTATCATGCTATTTTTAAAGTTTAGTACGTATCAGTCTATTATGTGTCTCTGAATTGCATTTGTTTTCTAATTACATGACCCAACTGTGTAAAAACTTGGTTTGGAGTCTGAGTTGTCTTCTTGTTCTGCATTCACCATCTGTAGACTCTGCTCTGTTGATTGTTATTTCTGAGGAACAAACGGTAAATGTTGATTTCTGCTGAACTCCCCACTGTCAGCCTCGATCATATATAATCTGAGCAATTGATTTTGTTTCTTTATGACAGCTGGAGTTCTCCATCCTTGTGATGGGGTGTCCACTCCACACAGCATTGAAAGGGGTTAAGATGGCCAGGCAGGCCAAATAACTCCACAGACTGCACCTGGTGGAGGAGTCAGGGACCAGGGAACTAACTGAGAGCAGGCTCAGCTGTGCAGGAACAAGAAGGGCCTGTGTAAAGCTAGTTAGTTGGCAACAGACAGGGGCTGCAGGGAGGCAGGTAGCAGTCACTCCCTGGGAGGAGGGTTTGGGAGCTGGTATAACCAGAGAGAGAAGGGGAACAAGGTGTGGTAGGAAGCAGTCCAGGGAAGGAGCAGTGAGGGCTAAGAAAGGAAAGCCCAGAACTGTGGGTCCCTGGACTGGAACGCAGGGTAGAGGGAGGGCCCGGGTTCCCCTACTAGCCACTGAGAGAGTGGCACCAAGGGCCAGTGAAAGGGAAGACTGCCTAAAACTGCTAGGGAGAACGGACTTTGCTACCCCAGAAGGGGGAAACGCTGCGGGTTGCAGGACTAGCCAGAGGGCTGAGTCACAAAGAGGATACTGCAGTTCCTGGAGTGAGAGTGGGGCCGCAGACCAGAGGGAGAAACAGAGCAACAGTGTGCAAACTGTGGATGCGGGCGTCAACCTCAAGAGCTAATCCCCAGAGTGACTAGGAGGATGTGCCAGACCAGCAGTGAGTGGACCCTGTGACGATCCCTTTTCTCCTTCCAGTCTGACACAAGCATGGTCACAAAGTTCTATATTTGAGTGATTCTGTTTATAAAAGTATTTGTAAGCTCTTTTTCTCTTTGATTTGGCTACTCTCTATGTCTGGCCACTTTGGAGATTGTTCCAACTTAGGTTCTTTTCCAGTAGTTCAGAGTTGTCTCCCATTGGGAGTTATGCTGGATTATATCCAGTAGTTGTTACTGGTGTTGATCCATAACTCAGTAGAGCAAGGAATGGATCTTGCAGCTGTAGGATTCTCTTGGCTGTCTGTACAGGCCTCTCAGCCTCTCCATTCATTTGTGAATAATGTGGGCTGCTATTAATACACTCAAAACCATATTTAGTTTGGAATGACTTAAATTCCGCTGCAGTGAATTGTGGTCCATTACCTGTCACTAGTTGTTCTGGAATACCGAAATGAACAAAAGTGCGCTTCAGTTTCTCTGTAAAACTGCAAAGATATGTGCTACAGCTTTGTTCCTCTTTTAGATGTGGAGCCTGATTTCCCTACCACTTTGCACTTGGTACAGTCACTTACACCTGGGTATCTTACCTGGGTAAAATACCACCAAATCAGAATAACCTTTTATTCCACCTTCACACAGTGTACAAGATGACACAAGTCAGTGGGCCATAACTGAAATTACTTCAGAAAATCCCTGAAGATATGTGCCTGATTTAGTTTTTACTCACCCCTTTTTGCCTGAGCCCTGGTCTACACTACAGGGTTAGGTCGAATTTAGCCACATTAGGTCGGTTTTAAAATGGATTCATCCACACAACCAACCCCGTTCCGTCAACTTAAAGCGCTCTTAAAATTGACTTCTGTACTCCTCCCCGGTGAGGGGAGTAGCGCTAAACCTTGCTGGGTCAAATTTGGGGTAGTGTGGACGCAAATCGACAGTATTGGCCTCCGAGAGCTATCCCAGAGTGCTCCAATGTGACCGCTCTGGACAGCACTTTGAACTCTGATCCACTAGCCAGGTACATAGGAAAAGGCCCGGGAACTTTTAAATTTCATTTCCTGTTTGGTCAGCGTGGCGAGCTCAGCAGCACAGGTGACCATGCAGTCCCCCCAGAATCGCAAACGAGCTCCAGCATGGACTGAACGGGAGACACTGGATCTGATTGCTGTATGGGGAGAAGAATCTGTGCAGGCCGAACTCCAATTGAAAAGAAGAAATGCAAATATATTTGCCAAAATCTCACAGGGCATGTTGGAGAAAGGCTACAACAGGGACACATGGCAGTGCTGCATGAAAGCTCAGGAGCTTAGGCAACCCTACCAAAAGACAAAGGAGGCAAATGGTCGCTCTGGGTCAGAGCCCCATATATGCCACTTCTATGATCATCTGCATGGCGTTCTAGGAGGGGACCCTAGCACTACCCCACCACTGTCTGTGGACACCTGCAAGGGGGGAATCTCATGCAAGAGAGAGGAGGATTTTGTGGATGAGGAAGAGGAGGAAGAGAATGCGCAGCAGGCAAGCGGTGAATCTGTTCTCCCTGGCAGCCAGGACCTTTTCATCACCCTGGAGCGAATACCCTCCCAAGGCGGGATCCCCGACCCTGAAGCCGGAGAAGGCAGCTCTGGTGAGTGCACATTTGTCATTACAGTACAGAGTTTAAAAGTGATAGTGTTTGATTTACCCCGTTCATGCTGGGATGTTCGCATTTGGCTAAAAGCGATCATCCCAGAGAATAGCCACGCCGTGGGTGGGGGGATGTGTGTGCTGCACATCCACCCAACAACTGCAGCCCCTCCTTTTTAAATGTGAAACCCAACCCATTGCTTGCTATGGGAAAGGAGGGCGCTGCAGTTTGAAACCATTCCCACATGTTAGGCATAAGAAGCCAACCCCGCGTACCCTGTGCATTACCATGGCTGCCAGGAAACCAAATTCTGTTGCCCAGCCGTGTGTGATGTGTCACCATACCGGCAGGCGCTCAATATAAAAGGCAAAATGCAACCTTGTATCTAAAGCACATGTGCTGTCTGCTGTGAATTGCTTGATTCACTGTGAAAGTCTCCCTTTTGTTCTCAGAGATGTATCATCTTAAATTTCACTCTCCCTTTTTATCTCTTCCCCCCTACCACCCAGGTGCAAATGTTTCTAGGCTCCCCCTATCATCTCCGTCCCTGTGGTTATCGCAGATTAGAAGGTGAAAAAAAACACACTCACGATGACATGTTTTCTGAGCTCATCCAGTCCTCCTGCACTGATAGGGCACAGCTTAATGCATGGAGGCATTCAGTGTTCGAGGCCAGGAAAGCATTAAGTGAGCATGAAGAGCAGAGGCAGAAGGCAATGCTGAGGCTAATGGGGGAGCAAACGGACATAATGAAGCATCTGGTGGAGCTGCAGGAAAGCCAACAGGAGCACAGACTTCCGCTGCATCCATTGTATAACTGCCTGACCTCCTCCCCAAGTTCCACATCCTCCTCACCCAGGCACCCAAGAACGCTGGGGGGGAAGCTCCAGTCACCCAGCCACTGCACTCCAGAGGATGGCCTAAGCAACAGAAGGCTGTCATTCAAACAGTTTGATTTGTAGTGTGGCTACAAAAAGCAATGTGGCTTTGTCCTTTCCTCCTCCTGCACCCCATCCCACCGGGGCTACCTTGTCAGTCATCTCTTGTTTTTAATTAATAAAGAAAGAATGCATGGTTTCAAAACAATAGTTACTTTATTTCGAAGGCGGGAAGGAGGGTGGTTTGGTTACAGGGAATTAAAATCAATCAAAGTGGGCGGGTTTGCATCAAGAAGAAACACATACAACGGTCACACCGCAGCCTGGCCAGTCATGAAACTGGTTTTCAAAGCCTCTCTGATGTGCAGTGCACCTAGCTGTGCTCTTCTAATTTCCCCGATGTCTGGCTGCTCAAAATCGGATGCCAGGCGATTTGCCTCAACCTCCCATCCCACCATAAATGTCTTCCCCCTTACTCTCACAGATATTATGGAGCACACAGCAAGCAGCAATAACAATGGGAATATTGGTTGCGCTGAGGTCTTACCTAGTCAGCAAACAGCACCAGCACACTTTTAAACATCCAAAGGCACATTCTACCACCATTCTGCACTTGCTCAGCCTATAGTTGAACTGCTCCTTACTGCTGTGTAGGCTGCCTGTGTAAGGCTTCATGAGCCATGGGAGGAAGGGGTAGGCTGGGTCCCCAAAGATAATTATAGGCATTTCAACATCCCCAATGGTAATTTTGTGGTCTGGGAAGTAAGTCCCTTCTTGCAGCTGCTCGAACAGCCCAGAGTTCCTAAATATGCGAACATCATGCACCTTTCCCGGCCATCCCATGTTGATGTCAGTAAAACATCCCTCATGATCCACCAGTGCTTGCAGAACCATTGAGAAGTACCCCTTGCAGTTTATGTACTGGTTGGCAAAGTGGTCCATTGCCAAGATGGGGATATGTGTTCCATCTATCACCCCACCACAATTAGGAACCCCATTGCAGTAAAGCCATCCACTATGACCTGCACATTTCCCAGAGTCACTATCCTTGATAACAGAACGTCGATGATTGCGTTGGCTACTTGGATCACAGCAGCCCACACAGTAGACGTGCCCACTCCAAATTGATTCCTGACTGACCAGTAGCAGTCAGGCGTTGCAAGCTTCTACAGGGCTATCACCACTCACTTCTGAACTGTCAGGGCAGCTCTCATCTTGGTATTCCTGTGCTTCAGGGTGGGGGAAAGCAACTCACAGAGTTCCAGGAAAGTGGCCTTACGCATGCGAAAGTTTTGCAGCCACTGTGAATCATCCCATACCCGCAACACTATGCGGTCCCACCAGTCTGTGCCTGTTTACCTGACCCAGAATCGGTGTTCCACTGTATTAACCAGCCCCACTGCTGCTATGATGTCCCAATTGCCACAGCCCGTGCTTTCAGGAACGTCTGTGTCCATGTCCTCATCAAAATCCAACTTGTGCTGGTGGTGAGCTGAGTGGGCTCAATGTTTGCTGTCGTATGGCATCTGCAGGAGAACAGAGCAAAGTTGCAGCGGAAGCGGTGGATGATGACAGTTAGCAGCACCCAGGAGGACCAGAATGGATCCCCTGAGCTGCAGGACAGCAGAGTTGCAGTGGAAGCGGTGGATGACAACGGTTAGCAGACCTACTGCATTGTCTGCTGACAACAGCACCCAGGATACAACAGCCACGGTGACGGTGAGCTGAGCTGAGTGGGCTCAATGCTTGCCGTGGTATGGCGTCTGCACGGAAAAAAGGCATGAAACAATTGTCTGCCATTGCTTTCACAGAGGGAGGGGCAACTGACGACATACCCAAAACCACCCGCGACAATGTTTTTACCCATCAGGCATGGGGAGCTTAACCCGGAATTCCAATGGGCGGCGGAGACTGCGGGAACTGTGGGATAACTACCCACAGTGCACCGCTCCATAAGTTGATGCTAGCCATGGCAGTGAGGACTCACTCCTCCGACTTAATGCACTTAGTGTGGACATACGCAATCGACTGTATAAAATTGATTTCTAAAAATCGACTTCTATAAAATCGACCTAATTTCATAGTGTAGACATACCTTAGTAAGGCAGGATTAAAAAATTGATTAACAAGTTGAAGATTTGCCCCATTGGAGTTTTGGGCTGAGTAAAGACTGAAGTCTGTGTCCACTGAAATCAATGAGAGCTCTGCCTCTGACTTGAATGAGAGCAAGCTTGGGCCCTGAACAGAGACTTCACAATCTGGCCCATCATTAATTGATTGTGTAAGTGCAGATAAAAAAATGAGGATCTAGGGCTTTTCCTGTGTTCTTCCAACTTCGTTAGATTTATTTTATAGATAGGAATACAGATGCAGAGAGACAAAGCCAAACATCAGTGACATTAACACTGAAAGAGAGCAGCAGGTCACAAGGATATTATTACAGAGCAGATAACTTTGTGCAGGGGAGGAGGGAAGCAACTGAAGAAATGTGAAAATGTACATAACGTGCTAAGATTAAGGACAAAGATGTAATCACCAGATAGTTTTAAAAAGTCAATAAAGACCTTTCAATGGGATCCAGGCATTATATCCAGGCCAAACAAAGCTATGCATCACAAAACATAGACATGTCTAATTTTTCACTGCTACTCCTTAATGTCAGAAAATCATGACCATAAATAAATCATAATTTTGTGGTAACTCATTCCATCACTTTGAAGTTCTGACATTAATTTCTATGCTTTGAAATGTTGACATAACTAGAAATTTTGTGATACTAGCTATGACATCCCAAATTAGTCTATCTGATAATTTTAAAGTTAATCAGTGATGTAACTGAAGGAGGCATGGTAACCCAGTTGCGCTTTACAGAAAACAGAAGATCTGCTTTCAAAATGAATCACTGACAGGCTAGCATTCCACTAGTTGATGGGCTGGAGAAGTACCTTGATGTAGCTGACACAGCCAGAGGGTACTAGAGGTAAGCTCACAATATATTTAGAGTGGTCTCTAAAGGTCCAGTATCCAGTACAGTGTTAGTCTGTAACCACAAAAACAACAAGGAGTTTGGTGGCACCTTAAAGACTAACAGATTTATTTGGGCATAAGTTTTCATGGGTAAAACACGACTTCTTCAGATGCATGGAGTGAAAATTACAGGTGCAGGCATTACATAATGGCACATGAAGGGAAGGGAGTTACCTCACAAGTGGAGAACCAGTGTTGACAGGGCCAATTCGATCAGGGTGGAGTAGTCCACTCCCAATAATAGATGAGGAGGTGTCAATTCCAGGAGAGGTAAAGCTGCTTTTGCAATGAGCCAGCCATTCCCAGTCCCTATTCAAGCCCAAATTAATGGTGTTAAATTTGCAAATGAATTTTAGTTCTCCTGTTTCTCTTTGAAGTCTGTTTCTGAAGTTTTTTTGTTCAAGTATAGCTACTTTTAAATCTGTTATAGAATGTCCAGGAAGATTGAAGTGTTCTTCTACTGGCTTGTATATGTTACATGTATTTTTTTTTTTTGATATGTTACATACATACAACAGACTTCAAAGAGAAACAGTAATATTGTAATATTTGTGGGGGGAGGGATAGCTCAGTGGTTTGAGCATTAGCCTGCTAAACCCAGGGTTGTGAGTTCAATCCTTAAGGGGGCCATTTAGGGATCGGGAGCAAAAATTGGGGATTGGTCCTGCTTTGAGCAGGGGGTTGGACTAGATGACCTCCTGAGGTCCCTTCCAACCCTGATATTCTATGACCATGAGGAATAAAGGGCTACTGTTGTTGATCTGCGCACACTTCTGATGGAAGATCACAACAGCCTACACTTTGGTCAAACATTCATCCAGGAGACAATGAGCAACAAGAGATTAAGAAAAAAAATGATATTCCAGGGTAGAATTCTCCAGAACACCTGGTGCTGGCAAATTGTGCAACGTTTGGTGCTAGCACAACATCTGTAGAAAGAGAAGTGTTCTTTAATTTGTGTGATCAGAACACCCAGGTGATAAATTACAAGAGTTTTGCGGAAGTTTGTGATCACTATCATTTCTGCTCATGTGCAATTCAGTTTCCAATAGATCGTTTCAATTATGCACATCTTTGATTAATATTAGATTTGCTAATTATGGCTCTTCCAATCTTGCTTTAATATTAGTGAAATGTTATGCTATCTTTGTTAGACCAGAGGAAGACTCTGACAGTGGTGAAAAAAGATTCCTATACCTTAAGGCAAGGCTATAATTCATATTGAAAGTAAACATACAGCTTTTACATTCTTACATTCTTAAGCCAAAAGTGGCCTTTTGGCTAATATAAACTCATTTTAGAACTGACAAAGGAGATAGCTATATAGAAGAGTAAATCTAATATTTCTTAAGCATCTTTTAAAAAAAATACACACAATAATTAATCATTATTGATCCTTTTTTTCTAAGTAGTGCTTAATTATCCAGTTCTGTGTGGGCCCAACATTCTCAATGAGTTTTATTTGGTAGGCTTATTATGCATCATCAGTGTCTTAGGACAAATTGTGGGCCTACTTACTCCTTTGTACCAGCTATCTGTACCACAGGTTGCCTCACAGGTAGGAGAGCAGGCACTGCAAAGACTTTAGGTGTTCACCATACAGGTGGTTGTGTGGGCTTAGAGGTGAATGGAACCTTGGCTCTGCTCCAATGCACTGGCAAGTGTATCTATATCAATGTTCTGGGGCTGTCCTGCAAATACTCTGCACATGGTATACTCCCCCTTTGGAGCAGGAGGGAGGCAAAGTTGCAGTTCAGCCCTGTATGATCTATAAAAGGACATACTCTGACCCATATTTTGGTATGCCCTCAAATAAATGTATGTACATATATGCACACTCATCTGTTGAACTGGGGGAGCTGTATACATGTCCAAGGATAGAATTAAGTCCCGGTTATTTTAGATGAGTGGGAAGCTTGGTTTCCTCCTCTTCCCCTTTCTCCCCCCTCCCCAACGCTGGCCATATATTCTTTGTATATATTTTTTCTATGGTGCTATAACCAGATTTCTCAGTACCACATGTAGGAAGAAAGCAATGTATCCTAAGCTGAATATTTAAAAGCAGCTTTTTTAGGAGTTCTAAGTCATCTTAAGCAATAAAAATCCCCCCAAAAAAGTAAGGAGGCAGTTCTAGAACTGAGACATCACTACAGAAACAGGACCCCCGTCAACAGTGGATGAATAGCACATTAGTGCTGTCAATACAGCAGCCAAGTGTGTCTACTGGAGGATGGTAACCTAGGTAGACTAGCACTCGAGAATGAGACCATGAGGATAAGCCAGACATGGACCTATCCATTATCAAATGGGATGTCACTGTTTCTAGTGGGAGTGAGAGTTCATGGTGGAAACATGCACTTTTGTTCATGCCATAGCGATTACAGTTATTTGATCAAGGTACCTGCATCCCCTTCCTAAAGGAGGCCACACCTGAGATGGGCATAAAAGGACTAAAAGAATCAATGCAGTACATGACTAAAGCCTTACACAATGCTGCTATCGTGTCCAGATCCAGCGAGGCCTATATTCTACCTCAATTATTTTAATGAAAGAAAAAGGCACCATATACATCAGCCAGATAGACTGGTTACAAGGTATAAGTGAAATCAAATGACACCCTTCCCTGCCAATGATCTGACACCATGCACAAAACCTTCCTTTACTGTATATGAAATGAGAATGCCAGTTATGTGTACACAAACACACACACCCCTTTCCCCTGAGACATCTACGCTAACAGGTTGGGGATTTTCTTTCAAGATATGGAGTGCTGTGGGAGTGTCTGACATTTTTATGGCAGTTGCAACACAGGGTGCAGGGAAGGGAACAGTGGCACACTGAGGGGATGTTTCTTGACAAAAATGTTGATAAGATTTTGTTTGAGGAAGCAGAATATCTTTTTGGTTTGAGCGTGGCTGTGGCCTGATTACATTTACAAGGGCTATCAGTCCCCTTTGTTGTGCTGGCATTGGCCTAAAAGGGTAACTCACTGATGTGATAACTTTGGCAGCATCTGAGAATTATTTAGGCTATGGTTCGGCCGTATGTGTCTGAGCTAGGAATTAATAGAAAAATACATTCAAATTAATTAAATCAGTCATTAGTATTTTGAATTTTGACACCCTTCCCCTTTTGATTTTTTTTATTTGCTCGTTCCGGTAGCAACTCCGTGAGCGTTACAAGAGATCTTCATTGTCCTGACTGAGTGGTAAAAAGTTAGCTGTTGAGGAGATTTTTGGTGTTCAAAAATGTATATTGAAAGTGCATGATGTGCAGCTGAGATATTTTAATGAAGAGCTTTGAGTCTGAAGATAGGAAATCATGGGGGTATTCAGCCTTTTCCAGTTCAGGCCTAGGATTGACTGCTAACAGTAACTACTTTAGGTAACCACCAGAGATCTGCCTAGGAACATGTTAACTCTACAGACTACCCCTCAATTTGATTTTTATTTTTTTATGTCTGTTCAACTGATAAGGGTCTTTTGTTATCCTCTGGCCCCTTGATGTCAATAAGTGCTGGGTTTGCTTACCTGTCAATAGGAGAGATCCGTGAGGACTAAAAAGCTGTATATGGCTCTAAGGCAATATATTTCATAAATTGACAATTTTTCATGTTAAAGTTTGCCATACTTTTAAGTATGAATCAAATTTGTGTGTGTGTGTGTGTGTGTGTGTGTGTGTGTGTGTGTGTGTGTGTGTGTGTGTGTAAAATATACCTGACAATTATTCTTTTAAATGAATTTAGTCCTGAAAACCATGAACTGCTCTGGCAGAAGACTTTGACAGAGGATTTCAGGCTCTGATGCTCTATGGGGTGGGTTATTTTGGTTTGATTGATTGATTTTAAATGTGCAGTTTAGTTGATATGTTCATTTCAAGGCACATGGAAAATGACCTTATTGACAAAGATTTAATTAGCCAATAAAGAGCAGTGTATTTTGTGGTACCCTTATCTCCCTTTTCCCATCTACTGTCATCATTGTCTGCCTAAGCAAACAATCAGTACATAAATAAATGAAATGTCAAGAAATAAAATATCTCCCTTTATCATCCTAAGTGGGGAGCAGGTTTTCCTAAAAGAGAAATAAGTTAAAATCCTAAATTTTATGCGAAAATTCCCTTTGCATAGATGTGCACCTTTGTTTGTGCAGTAGGTGTGTTTAAAAAGAAGTGCTATTCCTCAAGCTTGGCAAAGGGGTTCATCTTTTCCTGACTATACACTTCATATAGACTCTGGTCCTGCAAAGATTAAATTGACGTTCATAAGTAGTCCCAGGAAACATTCCTCTCTGCAAAGTTACGTCTGTGCTTAAGCACCTACAGGAGTAGGGACACGGTTTATTTACCTTATGTAAAAAGAAATTGTGAATAACTCACTCACATGCTATTGGTTTGCTTCTGTAAGGATTTCACCCCTCTAGTAGTAAGAACAAGAGTTCTGGGCTGATTGGTTTATATTCTTCTGGTGTCGTCTTAAAGAAAGTAAGATATATTTAACCTTTCTGTGATGGGTTCCGCCCAGGGTGCCACCTGGAACTGAGGTATCACTGAGCCCACCCAGACCCACCAGCCTGGGCTCCCTTTACACTGTACTGCTGTGACCAGCCTGCCAAGCCCCCTCCCAGGCTCCAGCCTGCACTTTACCAGCACACATACAGGTAGGGACACACCCAGCTGCAGTTACATACTAACGTGATCAGCTCTGCATGGGGAGGCACAGCTAGGGCACCTCCCATTTCCTAAGGCATGCACCCCTCTCTGCTGTGCAGTGCAAGGCGGTAGAATTTTGGGTGTACACTCCAATCTGTGCAGCGTAAACTCATGAAATTCACCCTCTCCCTCAATGTGGAGAGCAAATATACAACAGCTTTTTGCCCCAAGTTGTAACCCCACACACTGGTTTGTGATAAAGCAAAAACAAATGTATTAACTACACAGAATAGATTTTAAATGATTATAAGGGATAGCAAACAGATCAAAGCAGGTTACCTAGCAAATAAATAAAAATGCAATCTAAACAATATACTAAATAGATTGAATATGAGTAACAAATTCTCACCCTAAATGATTATTTAAGCTGGCTGCAGACTCTTAAGGGGCAAGCTGCACTTGCTTACAGCTTAAAATCCCAGGTATTCCTTTCACAGGCTAGAAATCCCTCTAGCCTGGGTCCAGCACTTCCCCCCAGTTTAGTCCTCAGTTGTTTCCAAGAGTCTCCTTTGGGTGGGGAGTCAGTGAAGAACAACGATGATGTCACTCCCCTGCCTTAAATAGCTTTTGCATATGGCGGGGACCCTTTGTCTCCAAGCTTGGTTCCCATGCCTTTCAGTGGAAAAACACTAGTATTCCAAGATAGAGTCCAGTACCAGGTGATCTGGTCACATGCCCCTGTAGTGTCATAATAGCCATGACTTGGAGGCTGTTTGTAGCATCCTCAGGAAGGCTCCCTCATGGGAGATGAGCTTCTTCTTAAACCTATTATTCTCCCTAATGGTCCATTGACTTGAATGGGCCCTTCCCTACCAGCCATCTGGACTGTGTCTTCTGCCTAGTGAGAGTTCCCCAGGTATAAATACATTTGTAATAGATACATAGACAATATTCCTAACTTCAGATACAAAAATGATACATGCCTACAAATAGGATAATCATATTCATAACCTTTCCAATGATATCTCATATCAGCATCTTGCATAAAATACATTATGATTGTCATAACCTTATCATAATAATATTAATGTGAAGAATTTGGGGTGTAGTGTCACACTTTCATTTCCATGGATTCTGAGAAATGCATCTTTCCCCTGTGATTGCAGGATCATGTATCTTGGGGTTCTAGACGGGATCATCACAGCAGTGATACCAGTCAGCAATGTATTCTTGGGGAACCAGGGCACAGTATCCAGCCTGTCTGACTCATGAAGGACACTGCTCCCCCCCCCCCCCCGCCCCCAGCCTCTGCTTGAACCAAAACCAATCGGAGAAAAGACTTGCAGAGTGCAGTGAAGGGCGGTGGGAGACACACCTAGACCCCTCCTGGCAAGGGTGATAGGTTTAAGGCAACTCCCCTAGCCTCATCTGCATCAAAGATGGGACAGAGAGGCATCTCCATTAGCATACAGAATGGAGAACACAGATTCCAAGGCAAGAAACGCACTGAACTCTGGGACCAGAAAAGCAGGGAAGCACTGCATCATGGGGAATCTCTGCTCCAGATGTTAATGAACCTATGCCTGCACACACCCAGCTCAGCAGTTATCAGACCAATTTTAGTAATAAATCTTTGATTGATATCCAAAATACAGAAGCAGCCTAATTGCATTGTGAGCTCCCTGTCTCTATGTAGGCTTCACCTCCTGAGATCCCTTTCCAGTCCCCCACCTGCAACCTTGTCAACTTCTCTTTGGGCTGGCCATACCTCAACTTCTCTTTAGGGTGGGACCCTGCAATCCAACCACTGTGTAACTGGGTCTCCTGGTTACACTCCCCTGGTTGCCAACCGTGTTACCTAGAAGGTCCAATTGGCTGGCACCTGCCAGAGTTTCCTTTTGGGAGCCTGTGGGCAGTAACAGTATGCAGAGACACACAAGCAGCTGCTTCAAAACAAACTCTGTTTTATTTGCCCAAAAGGTGCGTAGAGCTTAGAGAAATGAGTTTGAAACAAGAGATGCATACTGTCTTACTTGCACTTGGCACTCCCTTCAATCCCCTAATAAACACAATTTAGCCTTGGTACACCCCACCTCCTTCTCCCTTCCTCCCCCACCCCTTCTCTTGGGGACCAAGCTACAGCCTGCTGCTGCTGACCCTGGCTCGCAGTCAGTCTGTTAGCCTGCAGCTGCTGACACCTCCCCTATCCCTCTCTGTAAGGTGGTTCTTTTAATGGATCAGCCTCTTTTGATCTCCAGGTTCTTAGCCCTGGCAAAACAACCATGTCACCAAGGTTGGGTCTGAGGAGTCACAAACTGAACTATTATGTTTGAGTGTTTGCTGGGATGTTTCTTATCTAGGCCATTGTTTTACCTTTCCTGCTTGGTTATTAACAACCCCTTTTGATCTAACTCTGTAGCAAGTAACACATCATAAAACACACACATTCATGCAAAATGATACCAATATTCCTACTTCTCAACGCCTGGTATCCATGGTCTGTACCAACACATTTTTCCATTAAGAGTAGGGTGACCATATGTCCCATTTTGGCCGGGACAATCCCTTTTTAAAGCCTTGTCCTGGCCGTCCTGACTTTTCTTGTTGCTGACTCTGGCTTTGACTCTTGGTGTGACCACAACCCCAGCTCTGCTCCTGGCTCCAACCACTAGGTCAGGCAGTCCACATTACAGGTCTGGACAGATAAATGGAAATTAAAGTGCATGAGATTTATTGGGAAACATCATTCACAGTTTGCTAAATCTCTGGAGCTTATTTTCCCCCTCCCCCTTTTCATCTCACTCCACAAGTGGTGTCACTGATGTCAGGGGAATTATTTTTATGTAAGGTGCTGTTCATCCCAAGTAAAGATATTACATTTTGGCTAAGAAATACTGTGATCCTGTAAAGCTAAAATGTTCCCAATGGCAATAAAAAATGTTGCTTTAAATAAGATTGATAGTAGCAGTGTTGCTTATTGACATTACAAAATGATACACCTGAAACAAAATCACATGAAGCATGAAAAGGAATGTGAGAGGACGTTCATAGCTCTTTGTTGTGTGAAGTACTTCCTTAGCTGCTTTGTAATATTAATCCTGCATGTATCTTGTTCAAAGTTGGAAGCTATCCATTTATCTAGATATTGTCTCCTTGAAATAGTTGCTGGCAAAAAGACTGTGGGGGAGGAGGGAAAGCAAAGGTAGACAAATGGTATGAGGAATCGAGATTGATCAAACACTGGAAACTGACTTTCTTATGGTGCCTTTACTGAAATTAAAGGAAAAATTCTGTTCCTGACAGTTTCTATGAGGTTCTGGAGGCATTGCTGCTTTTTTCCCCCTCTCTGAATCCACCTCAACAACTATTCAAGCTGCTATGGTAGGCCTGCAAATTAATTCTGTTCACTTTTGCAGTAAAAATGTCTAGAAACATGGGACACCGTATCTTAAAATGCAAGATGAATTATAAGCACTTAGACCTTGCTGGTGTGGTGGTGTTGGGATTTTTTCCTTTTCTTTCCAAACATATTTTATTAAGTGGATGCAGCTGGATCACTGCTTATCTTATCTGTAGATGGGATTGTGACATCTTGGCACCCCATATTCACCACTGTCATATAATTATATGTTTTGTACAAAGTGTGCCTTGTGAGGTATCATTCTAAAAGTTTTCATCTGTTAGACATTAATATCTCGTTGGATTGCATGTGCTATCATTGTTTGTGAAGTTAGGAAGTTTGGCTATGTGTGTGCTACTGAAACATGTTGTGCGGTTGAGAACACCCACAAGCAGCCTTTTGGGTACAACAGTAAAAAGGCCAAACAATGTTAATGGCTTATTGAGGAAATACACACAAGCCCAAGGATTACCCCAGGAACTGTGTACAATAGAAATCTCTCAGAGATAGCACTACACAATGAGATTTGTCTGATAGCAAAAGAGCTTTCCAGCAACTTGGAAGAAGACATAAAGAGAGAAAATGCCACTGTACCTCACTCTCCCTACAACACCACACCTGAAAGTAGTGAAGGAAAAAGACTGAATTGGGCGTGGGGGAAAGTGTTGTCCCAGGCAGGAAAGAAGGAAGCCTGCCTGTGTATGCAAA
This sequence comes from Caretta caretta, assembly GCF_965140235.1. Taxonomy (NCBI): domain Eukaryota; kingdom Metazoa; phylum Chordata; order Testudines; family Cheloniidae; genus Caretta; species Caretta caretta. Next base: position 121,504,919 of record NC_134206.1, on the reverse strand, counting down.
TGCTAACCTGCTTGTACTATTTAACCTGGTGAGACACTGCTTGATTCAGATACTAGCAATTACATTAGGCTTAGATTGTGGTTTTGTTTTATTTCTTATGGTAATCTACTTTGATCTGTTTGCTGTCACTTATAATCACTTAAAAGTTATCTTTCTGTAGTTAATAAATCTATTTAATATTTTATCTAAAACATTTTACCTGTGTTGTTTGAAGTGCAAAGGGGATAAATCTCAGCTCATGGTCAAGAGTTGGTGCACGTCCACTTTCCTTTGTAGAAGCAGTGGACTGAGTAATAAATTCATACTGGTCGGGATTTGACCAGGGCAGGATGGTACAGCTCTGGGATATTGGGCTGGAGAGCTGGGAGTATTTTGGCTATAGCCTCTCTATTCTGGGTTCATGAGTGGCTGGCCAGACGATTCATGAACACATCTCTGCCTGTAGATGTTGGTGTGAGTGCAAGCTTGGAAGGCTTTGAAGCTTGTCACAACGTCACAGTGCAAGAGGGAACGCAGATTGGTGAGACAGAGGACTCAGCTGTACCTCAGTTCCATGTGGCACCCGGGGTGGGGACCCATCAGAGGGATGAGCTACAGATTCATGTGAAAATTCAACTTTCACAGTATATACACAGGGCATTCTTTGCAACATTGAATTAATTCTTGCAATTGTAATGTGTCTTAGGTGCATTACAATGCCTTTGGTTTTTGTCACTGAGGATCAAGGACACATGATTTAAATAGTTCAGAAGCCTTCTTATTATTAATAATGGGTCTGAGCTGTAAAGTTCAAATCTAGGTCCAAACTTCCACAAAGTCTGAAGGGGCTTTGGATCTATCTTATATAGCACAAGCCACAAGTTTTAGATCTGAATTTCCCCAACTTTTAAAGAGGGTTTTGTTGCACTTTGGGCCCATCTGATAAATACCTAAAATATTCATATATGATCAAAAACTCCACCAGGTAATGATTCATTAGCACCAAGTAACAGACACTCCAAAGACATTCTGCATCTGATTCAGTTGCTTTCACACACAGTTCATAAGCAGCTAATGGAGACCAGCCACCAGGTCCTTCCACCTCTAAACCTGAATTTCAATTACTGACCTATAATGGAAAGATCAATAAGCATCTATGTCTCTGTGGTCCAGAAAAATTCATACCTGCTGGTGTGAGACCAAGAAATGCAGATGATTGCAACTGGTGAATATAGCACAGCATCAGTAGGTTTAGAGGCGATTCCAGAGTCTATAAGAGACACCTGGAAAGTTCTTCTTTCAGCCTGATCTTGTTGCATTTCCTGATTTCATTAGGAGTTTGTGTATGGATGATGGGCTTCCTGCTGTGTGGCTGGACATGGGGCAGAACTTGACACAATGAATCAGTTTGAGAGGTCAGGCTTGGAAAGGAATAGAATTTGTCTACAAGAGGTGTCTTCCCCTGCTCCCTGTTTTGCACCTCTTGGACCACAGATGTATGATAGCACTAGCATTCACTGCCAGTGACAGCTACGGTCATGTTGAAATTTCAGGAGTAGGGAGGTGGTATTACCTCTATTTATGACATTAGTGAGACCATTACTGGAATGCTGTGACTAGTTTTGGCATCAAAAATTTTGAAAAGGATGTTGACAAACTGAAGAAGATTCAGAAAAGAGCTTAAAGAATGATTGGAGGGCTGGAAATTTGACCTTACAGAGAGATTGAGTTTCTTCAATCTATTTAGTTTATCCTAGAGATGGTTAAGAGGTGATTTGATCACAATCTAAAAGTACCTACCTGGGAAGAAGACTTCTGATAGTAGAGGGTGCTTTAAACTAGCAAAGGCATAACATGATTCAGTGGGTAGAAGCTGAAGCTAGACAAATTCAAACTAGAAATAAGACACACAATTTTAACAGTGAGGGTAATGAACCATTGGAACAGCTTCTACAAGGGATGTGGTGGATTCTCCATCACTTTAAGTCTTTCAATCAAAAGGGGATGTCTTTCTAAAAAGATATGTTCTACCTCAGCCAGGATGTATAGTTTTGATGCAGGAATTGCTGGGTGAAAATCTGTGGCCTAGATTATGCAGGAGGTAAGACTGACTACATGATTCTAATCAGTGGTGAGCTGGAGCCGGTTCTCTAGAACCAGTTGTTAAATTTAGAAGCCCTTTTAGAACCGGTTGTTCTACAAGGGACAACTGGTTCTAAAAGGGCTTCTACATTTAACCGGCCAAAAGTGGCGTCTTAGGCGCCAACTCCATGGGTGCTCCAGGGTTGGAGCACCCATGGGGAAAATTTGGTGGGTGCAGAGCACCCACAGGCAGCTCCCTGCCCCGCCCCAGCCCCAGCTCACCTCTGCTCCGCCTCCTCCCCTGAACGCGCTGCCCTGCCCTGCTTCTCCACCCCCCCATGCTTCCTGTGAATCAGCTGTTCATGTGGGAAGCTGGGACGGGCTGAGAAGCAGGCCCCATGGCTTCCCGCTCAGGTCCAGGCAGGCAGAGGTGAGCGGGGGCACGAGGAGGGCCACCCGCGCCGCAGCAGGTAACCCGGGGGGCACGCAGGGGAACCGCTCCCCGCCCCAGCTCACCTCCGCCACCCTCAGCCTGAGTGGGAAGCCGCCGCCTGTTTCTCAGCCCTCCCCGGCTTCCCGCTGAACAGGTAGTTCGCGGGAAGCCGGGAGAGGGGCCGGAGAAGCAGAGTGGGGCAGCGCGTTCAGGGGAGGAGGCGGAGTGGAGGTGAGGGGAGCTGGGGCCGGGTGCGGGGTGGGGAGCTGCCAGTGGGTGCTCTTCACCCACCAAATTTTCCCCGTGGGTGCTCCAGCCCCGGAGCACCCAGGGAGTCAGTGCCTAAGGCGCCACTTTTGATGTGATCAGTGGGGGAGTGACCGCTCCCCCTGCTCCCCCCCCAGCTATGCTCCCCCACCCCTAGGAGCCAGAGGGAGCTGCCGGATGCTTCCTGGGAGCTGCCCCAGGTAAGCACCTCCAGGACTCCCCACCTCACCCCCTGGCAGGTGCCTCTGGCTCTTAGGGGTGGGCACCCACTACGGTGGCCCACGAGACCCTCCTGCCCGGTTCTGGGGGCAGTCAGGGGGCAGGGGAGGGTGTTGGATGGGGCAGGAGTCCTGGGGGGCGGGGATGGGTAATGACCCCCTCGTGGGATGAGGAGGGAACCCATTGTTAAGATTTTGGCAGCTCATCACTGATCCTAATGCTCCCTTCTGGATTTCACACCTAAGAAACTTCCATTATAACTACCTGTTTGCACAGGTTGTTAACTTGCTGAAATATTCTCCATCAATCTCACATGTTCCATGCATGGTCTCAGGAGAGAGAGGAAATTCTTTCAGCTGGTTTGGAATTATCTGAGTGACTAAAACACACTGCCTCAAAAAATTCAAATCTTCTCAGCTTGAGACTCGTTTGCTCGCTAATAGTTCCAAAAGGAACTGAACAGAAAACGGCAAATTCATGTGGTTAATCCTCTGGGAGAAGCAGTTTCCTGACTAAGGGCCACAGAAAAAGATACAGAAGGGAACAAAGTTAACTAGAAACTCATGGCCTTAAAACCACAGCACTTCTGCAGCATCATTCCCTCTGAATGGGGCAGCAGGGTTGGATTAAGGCTGGCAGTCTCAGCTGCTAGAGTTTCATGATGAGGGCAGAACCTCACCCCTCTTTTTTTTTTCTTTTTTTAACACTTTTAGGCCACATGGTCGCAAAGGGAAGCTTCAAAATGGAACTGGAGTGAAACCAAAGTGATTTCAAACTGAGTCTGCAGCCAGCCTGAAGTAATCGCTCTGAGAGGAATGATCTTGTGACGTACCCAGGGACAATCCAGACTAATAAATAGCTGTGTCACCCCTGCCTTCTAACCTGTTGCCCTTTACCCCATCTAGCTGCTGTAGCCTTCAGCCTGGACTGCTCACAAACAGACTCCAACATGTAAGTCACTCCCAGCTGCGTCTGCGTGTGAGCTCTAGCCAGCCAGCCCCAGCTTGGCTCTTATCAGCCTTGTTTATGTTGCAGGGTGACTCCAGTACACCCTCCAGCCCAAGATTTCCCCCCAAAAAATGTATGTCCTGTACTGTCCAGCCCTCTCCTGGACAATACACATTTCTTTAATAGAAATAACGTGCACACTTTGTTTCCTCAAATGGAATTTCCCAGACAATTAAATTTAAACACACTGGATTAGATAAAACAGTACAACAAGCTTATTAACTACAAAGAGAGATTTTAAGTGAGTACAAGTAATGAGGCATAAAAGTCAGAAATTATTACAAGGAAAATAAAAATAAAATGCAGCTGGTGTCTAACTTAACAAATTGTTAAATTCAAAACAAAGATTTTCTCACCACATGTTTTAACAATCTTAATGACCAAACTTCTTAGGTCAGGACCTCTTCTCCTCAGAATCCAGTGAATGCTTCCTTGTCCTGTGGCTTCAGATGCCATGAATGTGATGGGCAGGGAGGGAGAAAAGAGGCATTTATTCCTCCTTTTCGTAGCCTGAGTCCCCTCCCTTGGAAAACATTTCAAGCTGCTATTCAAGAGACAGAGTGTAGACATGTAAGGATATTCCCTGCTGGTTTTCCCACCTGTTTGAACTCACTTTGTCTCCATTCTTGCTTGACGACTCTGTTTAAATGCAAATGAAGCAGAGCACACATTCTTTTGTTTGAGACTGATCTGTTTGCCAGTCTCAGCTTGGAACATATTAATAACATCATACAAGGAAATTTTATAATTTCACAATGATGCCACACACATTTTATCAGGACAATATTGACCAGCAAATTATGAGTCTTCAAATGATACACAAGACATACTTTGTACAAAGATTATTACAATAGTGTGTAGGGTGTGGACACTGGTACATTCTGTCCCAGATTCACCCCATTCAGATCAATGGGATGTTAATGTCTAGATCCACTATTGTGGGAAGCCCTGCCACCACCACTCCAACAGAGGACTCTGTGGCAGGAGAACAATCAGGGCTATATTAACCTTTTGTGGGTCTGGCATAGGGAGGAGTGAGGGTAGGTCCCCAGAGAGAGGCAGGGGCCTGGGATAAGAGCACAGTGGGGCGGGGTGGGATGGGCGGTGCCTGGAGCAAGGCAGGGGCTGGGGACAAGGGCACAGCGGGGTGGGAGGGCTGATCCCCAAAGTGAGGCAGGGTGCCAGGGGGAAGAACAGCAGCTAGGGTAGGGAGTGGACAGGATCCACCCCCCCGGGGTGACGCGGAGACAGTATCTACCTCTCTCCACCAGAGCCAGGTCTTTGGGAGCCAGTTCTCTCCCTCTCTCTCTCTCTCCAGCTGAACTGCAGCTCCTCCAGGCAGCAGCAGCTGCTCTTCCTGCTCTCCTGGCGAGGAGGCTGATTGTGGTTACTCCTGTAACTGGACTTTTAGTGTCAGGTCAGCAGTGCTGACCAGATACTGCCAGGCCCACTTTTCGACCAGACTTTTCGGTTGAAAACCGGACACCTGGCAACAGGGGCGCTGGAACAGGGGGAGGGCATGAGCCCAACACTTTTAAAAGTGGGAGTGCAATGCCCTTGCATTTTTTTCAAGCCTTAAGGGTGAGTGACAGGGAGAGAGGGGGCGGAAAGGAGAGAGCATCATGCAGGGCATTGGGGAAAGAGGTGGAGCAGGGGTGGGAAGAGGTGGAGTGTGGGTGGGGCCTCAGCAGGAGGGGGGCAGTTGATGTCCACACACATACACACACTTCTAGGGAACTTTTGTCACTCTTGCCTGGCAACCATAATGGACTGCTTCTGAGTGTGGGCCTGGCACGACAGTGCCATTGGCACCATTGTAAACCAGGCTCTGAGAACAATGCCACAGACCTGGTCCCCTGCCCAAGCAGATAGCCCAGCAGCCAGGGTGTAAGTACTGGAACACCCCCTGCTGTCACTTTTGGGGACAAGGGGGGTGGAAGAGGGGAGGTGAACCCATGAAACTGCCCCTCCTGCTTTTAAAGGAAATGAGGGCACTGCTGCCACTCTGAGAGGATATGGGGGCCATATGCTACTTTTCCTGACGTTCTAGGAAGGAAGGGGCTGTGGGCCAAGCTAATGCCACTCCAATGTGGATTCAGCACATTCCTGGACAATCTCAGCCAGTGGGCCCCACAGAACCCCCAGCTGTAAACGTAATCTGCTCCCCATGGCAGAACGCCTGGGAAAAGGTGACGGAGAAATTGCCTCTTGCTTTTCACTGAGGTAAATCTCCCCTTGGACTAGGCTGCTCCTACAGACAAAACGTGGGGCAAATTGCATTCCCCTGTACCTACAGGGGTGTACTGAGTCCCTTGCATCCTAGATTAAACTGCAAAAAATCTGAAATATTTAAATGTAAGCAGAGTCAGGATACCCTGACATCTGGTGGTGAGTCGTGGTGGGTTATGAAAAAGAACTTCAGGGGCTGATCTCATTTGCATAGGCACACCCACCCCGCCTACATGGTCACTTTGACTGCTGTAGGAGCCCCAGTTTCTCTGTTACTGCGGCAGGAAGAATAAACTGTTATTATCCTGATTATGTGAATCAAGGACAGTGGAACTGCACTTGGCCTTTTGTTATGATGGAGGGACTCACCATCAACTAAGCAGCACTTGCTAGGCAAGGGTCATGGGTTCCAAAACCCAGTGAATTGAGAGATGTTAGGGACAGGTATTAATATCTGGTGGTATGAGCCCCCTGATAAGGGCCTTATATGCCAATTGTGCCTTTTCTTCTCTCCATGGTGGAATATCAGAGCTCCTTTTGATTCTACTGTGAGTTTAGTTACAGGCTGCTGAGTTGAATTCACTTTGGGCCAATGGTGCACCAGTGCTGAGGCTCCCCTACTACAAGCTGAAATTGCTAAAAAGCTGAAATTATTAAGAGCTGAAATTACTGAGTGTTGTGTTAAGTAGTGGGGGGAGCCTGAAGATATATTGCGAAGCGGCTCACGGAGCAGCTGGCGGAGTAGAGCAGTTTGCGGGATGGCGGGAGCGGCTCATGGGACGGCTGGCGGAGCGGTGTGGCTGGCAGAGCAGAGCAATTCATGGGGCAGCTGGTGGAGTGGAGCGGAGCCCCAAGGAGAGGTTGGGCAGCTGGCTTCGGACCACATAAGGTGCCCCTTAACCCCCGCATTTCCACCCAGGTTGGGAGGTAAAACTCTGCAGAAAAACTTTCGAACTCTGGCGCTGCACTGATCAGGGACAGAGACTTTTGGGTTGTTGGACTTTTGGGACTTTGGGTGACTTTTGGGTTGCTGGACTCAAGAACCAAAGGGAAAGGACACAGCTCAATTTGCTTGGGGTGGATTTTGGCTCATGAGTTGTGTTATGAATCCTGTTGATGGTGTTTCCCCAACATAAGGCCGCATTGTTTCTCTCTGTTATTAAAAGGCTTTTGCTACATTCAGACTCTGTGCCTGTGAGAGGGGAAGTATTGCCTCAGTAGGCTCCCAGCAGGGGTGGTGTATATTTGTCCCAGGTCACTGGATGGAGGCTCGAGCCGGTTTTGCATTGTATTATTGGAATGGAACCCCTAGATACTGAACCCGGCCCTTGTTGCTGCCAACTCTGATGGGTTACATAAATTTGATCAGATTTGTGTCCAAATTGAATCCATATTGGATAAGTTCTTTGGCAGGAACCGTCATCTGTTCTACAGCGTGTAGTATACCAAGGTGGTAGTCCTAACTGGGACCTCTGGGAACATGCAATATTAATACAGTTCACTCCATCTCTAGTATTTATGCATTCTCCATACCATAGTACAGACTGTATTTCATGGCATAGGCTTTTGTGCACCTTTATTATTGTAAAAAGTAGTTATTTGTACAATTAGTAAATCTCAGTCTAGAATTGCTAACCTGATATTGTAAAACCAATACAATATGATAGACACTGGTTTAACCTGACTTTTTAAACTGTTCTTAATATACTGGCAACTCGTCTTTCCCGTCTCTGATGAGAAATATTCCCACCTGCTGGGTAGCAATGATACTATGTTTCAGAACACTGCACCAAGGTGAAGGGAGAAACTGATTATTAGTCTGTTTGCTGAAGACTGCAGAAAAATGACAATTCTCATAACACTCTGATGGTATGCTTCCCTCTACATAAAAGATCAGATAACTCTAAAAATAATCTCCCTAACAGTACATTGTTTTGACATTTCTTTTTATTTCCTGCAGTTCTTTTTTGAAAGAATTTTTGAAACAAGGACAATATCATTGGCTATACAACTAGTCATTTGTTCATTCTCTGGACCAAATTAAGTCCTTGTAAATGGATAGAACTCCCATTTGTTTCTACAGGAGTCATGCATGCTTACTGCAGGGCTGCGTTTGGCTCCTCTTCCTTTCTAATTGCAAGGCTGCTTGGTTGACTGACTGGGCATGCTATGCAAAAAACCTGTTGGTCTCCCTTTGTATGGGTTAGTTGTGAATATATTCTTTGGTTTGGTTTCAGTTTGCTGGAGTTAATTCTCCCCGAAATGACCCACTGAGTTTAAGCATTCTTTCAACTTGGGAAATGCATTTCAATGGACAGCAGGATACAAATTTGGTGTTTAAGTGCCATGTTGATGAACATGATATTAGAGTCTGAATAGAATTTATTCTTCTTCCTCTCTCTTCTCAGGACTTCACTTCCTTCTTGGTGATCTGAGTGTAACCTCTTTGGGGTTTAGAGAGCATAGCCCCTTTACGTCTTTTTCCAGAGGGGGGAGGGGGAGAAGTGCTGATTGTTCCAGAAGGAGGAAGTGATGTTGGGAGGAGGGGGAACAGAGAGAGGGGAGAGCAAGAGGGTGTGTGGTTGGAGCTCCAGACAGAAGGGCTGCAGCAAGCAGGCCCTCACAGAGCGAAGCAGCTGAGAACCTTCCCTAAGCCTGGGAGGGACAGAGTGGCTGATCGCAAACACCCCAGGACAGGAGCCAGGAGGAGCACCTTGCCAAGGGGGAATCGCCTGAGAAGGACAAACCAGAACTGGACCCAGTATCACTGCTGCCCAGAGTTGTATGGGGCTGTGAGTACTGGCAATAAGGAAGGAGGCTATTAGCTAGTTAAGTGGGGAGGTTGTCGCTCTATGTGGCTTTGCAGAGAGCGGCAGAAGAGGGCACTGGAAGGTTTGTTGGGGAAAGTTCACTGGCGCCATGGGCAGCGCGTCACATAGGCTGGTGAAGGCTGTGCCTCCTCAAACACCTCTCATGCTCCTCCCCATTGGTAGTCAAAAGTTAACTCGTGGTACTGAGACTGGGAAAGAGAACCATCTCCTAATTCTTTTTTTTTTTTTGTAAACATAGGATATTGTAAATAATAAAAATGATAGTTCTTTATTAGGTCGAGCATGTTCAGATAGTCTGACTCATAAAGAAAAGTAAATCATGAATACCTAAAGGATAGAGCAAGAGCATGTGTGTGATGTCTGACAATATTCTGTATTGTAGTTAGTGCACTAAATATAATTTGATGAAGCCAAATGGTTTTTTTATATGGAAAGACTCCATTATTTCAGGATCAAAAGGATGAACAACAACTTGAAATTACGTCTATTGAGGTGGCCTCTTTCCAAAACTCTTATTTATCAAACTGTCAAGAAGTATTGTTCTTCCTTCTTTTTATATATAATTAGTCATGGTTTTTCCTTGGTGCAACTCTTCAAGTCAAGGTAATGTTAGCTGTTATATATTTGTGGTATCTCAAATGTATAAAATTATTATATATTACATTTCTGTAACCTTCCCCTTTGATTTTGGTTTAATCCACAATCACTTTTGTTAATTTCCATTACTCAATTTCCTCTGTGTAATGTCTGTTTTGGCTTTTAAAATATTAAATGTATAAATATAACAAAAGCAAAACTGGAATTTTGCCAGGTTTTGCTTTGAAAGCATATAAAACTGTGAATTTTGAACAATTTCATTGCAAGACTATAAATCATCCTAGGTTTGCTTAAAGCTGGGCTTAAGTTCTCTCACACGGTGATTAATCTGTTTCTAATTTTTTATTTAGCTTTTTATACTGAAGAAACTTTTAAAATGTATCTAAACATAATCTTGAAGACTAAATAATCAATAAGATGATAAATTTAGGAGATTCAAATTTCCCAACATTTCTTAGGTGATTTAAGAGACCTACCTCAAATCATTGACCAGGATTTAATTCAAATAGAGAAAAAAAACAAAAAATTAGAAGCCAACATTGCCTAGAGATAAATATTCCTTTTGGAAAAAGGAGAATTTAAATACTGGCAGATGAATTTAATTAAGGGAAAGAAACAATAACAGAGTAATAGATATAAAATATTTGGCAAATGAGAATTCTTTGTTTAAATCCTTTTTATTAGGTTAAAGAGGATCCTAATTCTGTTCCTGTTACAGGGTTATTTTAAAAGCAAGGCTTTTTGTGTATACACTCAGAAAAGATGTACATTATCCCTTATGATGCAAATCCTACTTTAGTGCAATATAAAACAAAGAGCTGAGTTCCAAGATACAAAACCTGGCTTACATCACATCCAGTTTTCCTCCCAAATACATACCTGCATTTATCTGGAAAAGTCAGAAAACATATGTCTAGCCTGACTCCTAGCATACACGTTCCCTATTTTTCAGTTTGAAAAAGATTCTATCTCCTTAAAATAAAAATAGTCAGAATAACAGTCCTGCAAAAGGCTTCTGGTACTAGCACTTCAGAAGTATACCTACGTTGATCACTACTAAAAATTTGATTGAGTTCCATAGACTACAGTGGGTTTCGGATCAGTCCCATAATACAAGCCTCATTTGGTTTTGATGAAAGGGAAAATCAAGGAGCATAAATCTACTCAAAATTATGGTGAAAATATCCATTATTTGTTGCCCTTTGTGCACAGCAGTAGGAAAATGAGACTACTAAGTTGATTTCAATTTTTTAAAAAATACCTGGTGTAGTGGAGGTGGGGAGGAGGAAATAAAGATACCAGGGTCAATACACTCGCATTTGAAGGAAAAAATGCCAGAATCCACAAGAACATGAAAACTTGGGGGTATTAAGGTTTAAAAGCAAAAGAGGGATATCTGGAGTCCAAAGGACGTAATTTATAGCAAGCACCAAGCAATATCCTTGTTTGCTCCCAAATTTTCCCTGTAGCATGTATAATAGAATTGCTTCCAGAATATTGCTAAAACCGAAGGGTGGGAATGGAGCAGCCTAATCTGTTATCTGACATCAAAATGGCTGGCTCACGCACTTACTGCACAAAAGCAGCCAGGCTGTACCTTTTCCAGCCAGGTTTATTTTACCTTTCGCTATGTTACTCACTTTTTTACATAGTGTATATCTTTATTAGAAGATGCACACAATATACTTTCTCAACTCATTTCGGGCCAGATCCTGCAAAGTGCTCAGCACTCTGTGTGCAATCCAGCAAAGCATTTAGCCACATACTTAACCTTAAGCATGTGAATAGTCCCATGGATTTCAATTTAAGCATGTGCCTAAGTGCTTTGCTGGACTGGGACCACAGCCCTCAGCACCTTGCAGAATTGAGTTCTGTGTGCCTTAGTCTGTACCTTACATTGAGTAGTCCCTTCCTCCACAAGGGGATCCATTCATTTCAATTAGACAATTTGCATCGTAAAGTACTACTCAGCATGAATAAAGCTAGCGCAGTCTGGTACTTCAGAATCACACCTCTGCCACATATCTTAGCTATGCAAACAAAAGGGGGAAATAATTCTAATTAATAAGAGGCTTCTTGTATTGAATCCATCCTGTCTTTACAGTTGCACTGAAAAGTACTTCAGTGTAATAGACACTGGATTCTACATGGATGTGCACAATATTTTTTAATGCTGAGAAATGTTTTGTATAACTCACTGAAAGGGCCTCTTCTCCCCTGGATGAGTACTGAATTTCCATCTGCAGTACAGTACAACTCCTTAGTGCCTCAAGAACATAAATCCCCTAGTACCCCTAGCTGATTGCTTACAACCCTATGTTTGAATTGCAATGGGTAAAATAAAGAATACATTTATATTGCAATCTAACCCAAAGAAACCATTTAGACAATGGTTGCTTTCACTTGTTTTTTAATAATCTAAATAGTAAAAAATTTGGTTACATATAGATGGATCAGAAGTGATGGTCAGATTCTCATTGAGTGGGATTTTTAAAAGCTGAGCAATTTAGGAGTAAAAATCCCATTTAAAGTCAATGAAACTTGTGTTCCTAACTCACTTAAGCGTTGTTTAAATTCCTACCCCTTGCCTTACTGCAGCGTACTGGATTACCTATTGAGGTCATGAGGTTGTCTAGTAGAGTCCTTCGTGGGTTTGGTGGCATAGTAGTTAGTGCACCAAGTGCCACTTCCTGGTGGGTAGGACCTGCAGTCCTAGTCCTAGAGGTGCAGTGTGGTGGACGGGAGGTTTGGGTCCCCTCTATATCAGGGGCAGGGGTAGGGGAGCCCAGGCCCACTCACTCCATCTGGCTCCAACCCAGGACCCTAGGAGGGTGAACCCTTCTTGGGTCACTTCCTACTGTTGTTTTCCTCTCTCCATTTGTAGTCTGAGATAAGGTGAAAGGAGAAGGAAACCATACCATCAGCCCCAACCTGGCTCAGTATATAGTCTTCTTTTCTCAGTGAGGCTTCTCCAGCACCTTTGTCAGGAGCATTCAGGAAGGTCTGTCCTTCTCTCCCTCCTTCTGCTCCCTTTCAGCTCTTTCTCCAGTTGGAGAATGCTCTGCAGGCCAGAAGGGCAGGTCAACCTGGGCCCAGTACTGTCTTTTAACTTCTTCCAGCCCACTGTGGGGTTTCTACACCCCATCACAGGCTCACTCTGAGATGAGGTCGCTGTGACTGCCATGAGATAAGTTTGGTTTCACCAGCCATATACTAGCAGGATTTTTACTTGTCCTTATATCATTCTCCTTATCTGAGCATGGTAATCTCTGTATCTGTTGCAGATAGATCCCTTAACTGAAAACAATCTGTCAAAAGCTGTGTGACTTCTGGGTAAAATCTAACAAACAATATGTAAATCAGTTTTCAAATAGGAGAGCCTTTCTAGGATTTTGTATTTGGGCATCTAAATCTTCACTTTGGTGCACAAAATGCACATTTGTCCTGCTAAATTCTGATTTTGAGCTAATTGGAATATGAGATTTGGATGTCTTTTAAAACAATCAACATGAGCCCACAAACACTGGAATGGAGTAACTTTTTTTAAAATAGAAGAAGCGAGATGCAAGAATAAAAATGATTCAACGAACATGCTGAAAATGCTTGACGTAAAATTTAAGAAGAACAGCAATGAACAAACACAAAGAAATTCCCAAGAGATGATGGGCGCCATGTTTAAAAGCTATAGCAGGCCATCTGCCATGAAAGAGTAAAAGAATAATTGGGAAAAGAGGTCAGGGAATGGTAAGAAGGTGGAGAACGAGTGTATGGAGCTGAAACACAACAAACAGTAGCTTATACTTTGTTTGTTTGAACTAACAAAAGAGAGCTGTCAGTTTTTATTGATGGTACAATATAGCTGCTGTCCACTTTTATTCCCTACATTTATTATTTCTGCAGAGATAAGCAAGGCCCTCGCATGAGTTTGAATCCTGGAAAATAAGGTTCAGAATCTTTTTAGGTCCTCCTGCCCCCTTATGCTCAGTCATTAAGGTGGGTGGGGAAAGTGTCTGAAACAAAAGAAGAGACATGATTAAAATATTGAGAGCTCTTTATAGCAACTTCTGAGATAGATTTCCTTTCCCCCAATTTAACTAACTAGTGGCACTTGCATATCTGGTCCATGAAAGCCTCATGGAGGTTGACATTCATGCATTGGGGAAAATGCTTCAGATCTGCATTATGTGAAGGGGTCAGTTCCTCATGGTGAGACTTGGTATGGCAGCTATCTCTCACTGGGGATTGCTCTGCCTCTGCAGTGGCCTGCTGCTTCCTGTGACTTGGCCCTCTAGCCTGTTCAGTTCAAAGTGTCTCCCCAATCTGGGGTAGTCCATAAAGAAAGGGGAACTAACACACACTGAGTCAGTAAGAGAGACGGGGAACGCCTGCCTCTCAGGGTGTATCAGGACCTGGCCTTCCTTGCCCTCCAGGAGGGGCCTTCAGGCAGTCGTTGGTTGTGAATTGCTTGCTTTCAGTCAGCCCTATGCTGAAAAGCTAGGGGTTCTCTTCCCTGGGCTGCCCACAAGAGAGCTGTTCTGCTCCCCTTTTAGCCCTTCCTCCAGCCTGTGCAAGCCTTGCAGGTGTTGAAGGACGGAGCTGGCTGAGCCCAGAGCAGTTCCTTAATGCTTTGTTGTCCAGTGTGGGGTTTGCATACCCTATCACACATTACCAATTACAGATTGAACGTCTCTAGGCCGGCACTCTCTGGTCCGGCAACATCCATGGTCTGGCATGATTTTATTTTATGGTTTATCTACTTATTTCCTTGTGCCAATAAAGTAAAATTGTGTAACAATACTAACACTTTGTTATGAAGAGAGCTGGTAAGCCTTGGCTAGGCGGCGTTGCAAGCGTTGTTCCGTTTATTTGCCTTGGCGAGATAAAAATGAAAAGAGACCTGCTCGCTACAATATTGACCTCCCGTGGTTCGACAAATTCTCTGGTTCAGCACCAGTCAGTTCCCGAGGGTGCCGGACTAGTGAGATTCAACCTGTATTAAGATTTTGTTATGGATATTTTTAGTAAAAGTTACGGACAGGTCATCAGCAATAAAGAAAAATTTACAGAAGTGCATGACCTGTCCATGACTTTTATTAAAAATATCTATGACAAAATGGAGAGGGAGAAGGCTCCAGCACCCACCTCTTCTGGGGCTGTAGAGTCTGCCACCCCCCATGGTGGCTGGGTAGCTCCAGGGGCCTCCACTGCCCGGGTGACTCGGAGCCTCACTGCCCCTGACTGCGGCTTGGAGCTGCAGGGCCTTCCTGCTGAGCATGGCAGCTCGGAGGTCTGGGGGTCCCCCACTCACGGAGTTACCCTGCAGCTCTGCACCGCTGCTGGCTGAAGTCACGGAGGACCCTGGAAGTCACAGATTCCATGACTTCTGCAATCTCTGTGACAAAATCGTAGCCTTAGCGATGGGTGCTGGAGCCTGCTCCCTCCCCATTTTGTCACAGATATTTTTTAGTAAAAGTCACGGACAGGTCACGGGCTTCTGTGAATTTTTCTTTATTGCCTGTGAAGCCCGTGACCTGTCCGTGACTTTTACTAAAAAATATCCTTGACAAAATCTTAGCCTTACCCATTGCTGATAGGGCTGTAGTGTCACACTCCACCCGTGGCTAGCTGGGCAGCTGTGGAGGCTGGGCTCGGAGCTCTGGGGGCCCCCACCTCCCCAGCGGCTTGGAGCTCCAGCATCCCCTACCACTTACAACTTGGAGCCATAACAAAATCGTAACCTTACCAATTATCACTCTAGGAAAATCTATTCATATAACAAATGTGCTTTGGGAGTCTTGCAGGCTTGATAATAGGAAAATAAAACAAACTGGGTGCATTTGGCAGTAGCAGGGGAACAGGCATGATGGTGTTTAGCACAGAAGGCCCCTCTAAGTGTGAGGCATAAGTTGATTAATATGAAACGGTTGTGCAGATGCTGTTATGCACTGGTGAGATTAAAAACATATGGACTGTTATGATACCAATAAGCTGTGGGCATGAGACGTAAAGACAACAGAGACATCTTGCTGCACATGGAGTAGAACACGTAGGCATGATCGCTTTCTGAAGGGAGATGGCTCAACAAAAGATTTTAATGTACACTAATCGGCACTGTGCTACTTGTGCTCTCCTGTCCGTTCTTAGCACATCATCGGCAATGCTGGCAATGTAGCATTCCTTTCTAACAAGAAAATGTATTTCTCAAGTATGAAAGCTGACATGTTACTGCATCTGATGCTTTACCTTGGCAGGACTTCAATTGCCAGTGGTCTGAAGCATGACATTCTGTTGTTGTTTCTAGATGACCAAATTTAATTGAGGAGTTGTCTTTATTTCTCTTTGGGAAATGTATTTCAGAAGTTGCCTCACCTACCAAAAGAGAACCTTCTCCTGGTCTAGGTAACTGCTGCATCAATGACTCCTCTTTAAGAGAGATCTGTATTACCTTTAGGATATACTTCAAAACTTTCCTATTTGATAAAGTTTTTCCCACCACAATCAGAATAACATTCACAGCATCAACCACTCCCCTCTTGCCATATTCTGAAAAAAGACACTTCCACAAGCAGAATTTTCTCTAACCTTGAAAAAAGAAAAAGGACAGGAACTCCACTAGGGATTTTCTTACTGCCAATCTATTTTACGGGAAAGCTACTCCCATGCTATTGTGATGGTTGGCCATACAAAATAGGGAGAGAGAGTGTCTTCAAAGCAGAAACAGTGCAGGAATTTAGTGGGGGGAAATTATAATAAAACAGCATTTTACCAAATATTTCACTGCGAGCATTTGCTGGAAGAGAGAATGCAGAAATTAATTTTTCTACTTGTGTTGAAAATGTAACCCTTTGTTGTTATCCTTTTTATATATCCTACAGGTGTTGTGTTTATAGTAGTAACAATGCACAAATCAGCACATACAATTTAAACTTCCTGCCCTACTACTCTCCTCCTCCCCCCCCCCCCCCCAACCACACACCAATATTGATGATATATCCTTATCTGTTGTGTTGTTTGTATAAATTACATTGCACATTCCTTGGGAAGGGACCTTGTCTTAGGCCATGTCTACACTGTGGACTCCACAGCAGCACAGTGACAGCATTGCAGCTCTTTTGCTGTAGCAGCATAGTATAGATGCTTCTTACAGCAACACAAGGGGTTTTGACATTGCTGTACATAATCCACCTCTCCAAGTGGCGGGAGCTATGTCAGCAGAAGAATTTTTCCATTAACCTAGAAACATCTATTCCAGCACTTGGCTTGGCATAGTTACAGTGCTCAGAAGTGTGAATTTTAATTTTTCACACCCTTCAGTGTAGTAGCTATGTTGAGCAAGTTAAAGAAGAATGGGCTGGATGAATGGACGATAAGGTGGATAGAAAGCTTGCTAGATCATCGGACTCAACAGGTAGCAATCAGTGGTTCCATGTCTAGTTGGCAGCCGGTATCAAGCGGAGTGCCCCAGGGGTCGGTCCTGGGGCCGGTTTTGTTCAATATCTTCATTAATGATCTGGAGGATGGCGTGGATTGTACCCTCAGCAAGTTTGCAGATGACACTAAACTGGGAGGAGTGGCAGATACGCTGGAGGGTAGGGATAGGATTCAGAGGGACCTAGACAAATTAGAGGACTGAGCCAAAAGAAATCTGATGAGGTTCAACAAGGACAAGTGCAGAGTCCTTTAATTAGGATGGAAGAATCCCATGCACAGCTACAGACTAGGGACCGAGCGGCTAGGCAGCAGTTCTGCAGAAAAGGACCTAGGGGTTACAGTGGACGAGAAGCTGGATATGAGTCAACAGTGTGCCCTTGTTGCCAAGAAGGCTAACAGCATTTTGGGCTGTATACATAGAAGCATTGCCAACAGATCGAGGGATGTGATCATTCCTCTCTATTCAGCATTGGTGAGGCCTCATCTGGAGTACTGTGTCCAGTTTTGGGCCCCACACTACAAGAAGGATGTGGAAAAATTGGAAAACGTACAGCGGAGAGCAACAAAAATTATTAGGGGACTGGAACACATGATTTATGAGGAGAGGCTGAGGGAACTGGGATTATTTAGTCTGCAGAAGAGAAGAATGAGGGAGGATTTGATAGCTGCTTTCAACCAACCTGAAAGGGGGTTCCAAAGAGGATGGAGCTAGACTGTTCTCAGTGGTAGCAGATGACAGAACAAGGAGTAATGGTCTCAAGTGCAGTGGGGGTGGTTTAGGTTGGATATTAGGAAAAACTTTTTCACTTGGAGGGTGGTGAAGCACTGGAATAGGTTACCTAGGGGGGTGGTGGAATCTCCTTCCTTAGAGGTTTTTAAGGTCAGGCTTGACAAAGCCCTGGCTGGGATGATTTAGTTGGGGGATTGGTCCTGCTTTGAGTAGGGGGTTGGACTAGATGGCCTCCTGAGGTCCCTTCCAACTCTGATACCCTTAAAAGTTAGATCATAGAATTATATGTCCACACTGCAGTGTAAGCCCAGGGTTAGTAGAATTCAAGTTAGCAGACACCCTGGGTTTGTTAACCTAGGGCTTGAATGTCTACATACATTTGTAACCTGAGTATAGACACCCCTAGGTTAGGAGTTGTTGATCCCTGGGAACCAACCTGGAGCTTCAGCATCTACACTGCATTATGCGGGCCTGAGTCCAACCACCCATATCCTGGATTTCCTAATGCCCACCCAAAATATGGCTGTTCTAGCCCTTTGTTCATGGTGCAGTGTGGGAAAATTTGACTATCCACCAAATGTGACTGTCCAGAGGACAAAGAAAGTTGACCCATGGGATTGTGGAATACCTTTGGCAGACTCCTAGAGCATGAGTCCTGTGGGGCTGTGTTTACACTGCAAAGCAATAGAGCTTGAACCCTGGCTTCTGGCTTGAAGCAGGCTTAGACCCTCCACACTGGGGGGTTCTGGGACCCTTGGTTTAATGCAATTTGTGTGTAGACCAAAAGGGGTGATTAGGCTTGAGCCTGAGTTCAAACCCTGGGCTTACACTGCAGTGTAGGCATACCCCTCCACAACCTTGTTGTGGTGGAGAGCCTTGCATGGGCTAAAGACCCTCGGAGTGACATCACCCAGAGCTTTCATACTCCTGGTAGGTTCCCCCTTGGTGAGCAGGTCTTAGGCGAGGCTCCTGACTAACTGTGGTCCAAACTACACAAGACCCAGTGGTAGATCGGGCGCATATAGAGGACCTTCTAGTTCTCTGCAGCTGTGAAGGCGGATGAGGACTGCAGCAGGAGGGAGGCCCCTGATTGTCTTGGATCTCCTTGCCACTGGGTCAGCGTTTTCCTCCTGTCAAGTCTTGTGTGGTTACTGCCTGTGAACCGGTTTCCCCATGTTAAAAGATTTCACGCGCAGGCCTCTGCCAAAGGGCTCACACCCACCCAAAGCTCTGCGGTGACGGACGAGTGGCAGTGAAGATAGGCACAGTGATCTCTGGGAGTCTTTAGTCACAAATCTGCATGCAGGCGGCAGCCATGTGACAGTCATCGTCTTGTGCTTGGATGAGACAGAAGTGCATTTCGGCAGCAGCAGCTGTGACTGAGCAGGCCTTTTTAGCATCCCCTCTGCTCACCCTAAATGGGGAGGGAGCTAGAAAAGGCACCCAAAACAGGGGCTGTCTCACACTCTTCTGACTGGATGGCCACATCCAGTGGGATCACTCAACTCTGTGGCTGATACAAGACAATGAATTTCGCCACTTGGAATGTCTGCACCCTTATGGACTGTGCACCCTTATGCACAGTGAATGTCCAGAAAGAAAAACTGCCATAATTGCTAGAGAACTAGCAAGACTCAACACTATGGGTTGTGGGAGAACTTATCTATCCTTCAGGGGGATCTGGGGGAAAGCACTGAAGTACTGTTAGCACTTCAATGATTTAGGCTGAGTCCTTACTGCAAAGTGAGTGAGTTCCAGCCTGAGTTAAAGTAGAGTCTGGCCTCTAACCTATAACCTCCAGCCAAGGAATCTACCCCAGGCTCAAAGCACCTCTAAACCCAGGTCATTGTTTTTTGTGTGTAGTTGCAGGGTGGGGGGCGGGCTAAATCCCAGTTCACTGCGCAGTTAAACTTGATCCTGAAGACCTATTCTCCAGAGTCTTGACTTCTTTATGGCTTTTACATCTCCTACCCTCCCCCCAGACCTCATACACACATATCTCTTCTTTCGCAGGGAAGCCACAGTCATATAGCTATGATTTAATTTAGGAGTGAGTCACATCAATTTGAGGAGTGAGCTCTGCCTGTACTGTGACTTTATAGATTGTAATATGTAGCTCCCTAGAGAATACTCTGCTTGGGTTTTGTTTATTTATTTACTGTGCCTTGAATTTAGCTGCACAGATAAATACAAGAAGCAGAAATACAGAACAAAATCAAATGAGCACTGAAAACTGTTAATGCAAATATAAGCAAGGTACAGAATCCAATGAAAGCCTAACAACTCATTGTTATTCATTAAATGGATTCAAGGAGTGAAGTGAAATTCAGCAAACTGTCCACCTCTGCACAGAACAATATGTTCATTCGTAAAGGGAAAATGATATTTGCGTAGGAAGAAACTGTGTAGCGGGGTTCCATCTTCATATTTTGGGGATCAAATTTCAAAAATCCACCGTCAGTTTTATGTGCACAGATAAGCACATTAATTTCTTGACCTCCAATTTCTACACACGTTGGTAAGAGAATTTATGCTCACAAAACCTACCTGTCTACCCCTTTGTGCATGTAAATTCTATCACCTGCAGGCACAGATTCAGCTGTCAAAAAGTATATGTGCAGGTGTTTGTGTACACAAAGAAGCAGGTGCACAAACACCACTGTAGCGGGGTGGTTACCTGCTCCTGCCCTGTGGGGCTTGAAGCCAGCCCTGGGAGAGAGCCAGGGCTGAGGACAGAAAAGCTAGGCTGACTGGGGAAATGGCCGCAGCCCTGGGCCATGCCCCAATCAGGCCGCAGCTGGGCCTATAAAGGGGCTGCTAGGCTGAAGCTTAGTCAGTCTCTCTCTGTGTTCAGAGAGAAGGACCTTGCTGCTGGGACTTGAGGGAATACCTAGACTGGAGCAGGGCTGAGGGGGAAAGGCCTTGGGTGCAGGGGAGCTCCGGCCTGGAAACCCCTAGGCTGCAAGGCCTAGATTAGGGCCTATTAGGTACTGGGGTTGCCAGGGGGCAGCCCATGGGTAGACCGAGGCAGCAGGTCCAAATCCCCCTTGCCTGTGATGAGTGGCTGATATACAGCAGTCTGCCCCAGGGAGTGGGGCTAAGCGATGACTGGCAGTGCCAAGACTGAGGTAAGGTGTGGGTTCCCTGGGGAGGGGAGACCTTCAGGGATTGTTGGGGTTTACTGTGAGGGGGCAGCACCCCAGTGGAAAGAAGCACTGGGCCCTGGGAGGGACTAGGGCTGGCGGTAAGGCAGGTCCCCAGACGGCAGAGGGTGCTCCAGAGGCTGATAAGCTAATTCCCAGGGACAACCAGCAGGAGGTGCTGCTGGGTGAGTCTGACTATTACAGCCAGCCATATAGACACCTCCCCCTTTGAAAACCAGGCCCTGTTTTACTAAAATTAACACTCTGGATTCAATCCTGCTCCAACTAAACTCAATGGGAGCAGATTTGCAATCTCTGTGCTGCCTGCTTGATTGTGAGACCAAACTAAAGGTGCCGAAGGCAAATGCTTCTTCCTCAGTCATTGTGCATGGTCTTTCCATTTCAGTATTTGAACAGGTTATTCCATTGGCACTAGATGGAAACACCAGTTTTATTCATTATTATGATTATTACTTGCATTATGGTGGAACGTAGGTGCCCCATCTGAGACTGGGGCCCCATTGTGATTAGTGCTGGGAAAACACATAGTAAGAGACAGTATCTGTCCCAAGATTTACAGTCGAAATAGATAAGATGACCAAAAGGTGGGAGAAAGAAAGGATTATCATTCCCCTTAGCTAGGTGGGGAACTGGAGCACAGAGAAATCAAGTGATCTAAGACCACCTAGGTAGTCGGTAGTAGAGCTGGGAATTAACACCCACCGCTCATGGATTCAGGAGATCGGAATCGTAGGCTGGGGGAGGCTTTGCCCGTGTTGCGCCCCCCCCCCCCACTCCTTCCTGCCAGTTCCCCTGTCCCTGTGCCCTGTCCCCAACTAGGGCTGGGGTTGGTGTGGCACTGGGGCTGCACCACCAGCCCAATGCTCTGGGGCTGGGGGAGGGGACTGGGGCCGTGCCTCTGGGGGAGCTGGGGCAACGCTGCTGGCACTCTGAGGCTGTGGCCATGCCACCGGCCTTCCCTGTGCTCCGGGGCAGAGGGCACTAGTCTGGGCTCTGGTGCGGGAGCGGGGCCTCAGGCAGAAGGAATGAGGCTGGGGGCTAGCCTCCCCCAGCCAGTGGTTCACGTGCCGCCCATGCCTGAATCCCATGTCAGTGTGTTAAACAAAGGACTACCTTTTCCCTCTCTTAACTACCCTTCTTGCTCCCTTCACGCCTTGTATTTACCTTGTACTAAGTTACCATAGCCATTCAAATCTAAGCTCCCTTCAGTGTCCTTTAGGGATCTATGGTGAGCTTGAGCCTGTCTTTTTCCTCCTTGTTTGCATGTGTATCATGCTTGCACTCCATCTGTGCACAAAATAATTCATGTATAGTAGCTGTATGTGGCACTAAAGTAAAGCGTTCTCCAACATTTCTATTTAGTTCACGAAATAAAAATAGTTGGGAACACAGGTAGTTCGGCAGGGATCTCAGGGCCTGAAGAAGACACTGTCTTTCTTAAAAGCTTGCCTGTTTAGAGTGTGTTCTTTTAGTTAGTCATCTGAGTTTAATAAAATGTATCACCTATAGCTTTGTTCTGTACTTTGGTTTTTTGTTTTCCATTATAAAACACGAGTTTAATAGCAATTATACTTTGCGCTTGCATAGCACTTTTTTCTTATCATTTTACTGTATATTAACTGAGCCTCCCAGAACCTCTTTCAGAAAGCAGCATTCCCATTGTATAGGTAGAGAAACTGAGAAGCAGTGGTTGCACTTTGGAATGAGGGCTGCCTTTACAATGTATATGTGCACAGTACCTAACACAATGGGCTTCTAGGCAGTATCATGATACACAACAATGTTAATAATAAGTAGCTTGCCGGAGCTTTCACGGTAAATCAGTAGCTGAGCCAGGACTAGACTTACAGTACCCATGGACTCCCTAGTGTCAGGATTTTGACTTGACAATAGAAGTTGTTCTGGGATGAAATTTAATATGCAGGGACCCAGCCAAGAAGTATATTATTTTGAACTGGGGGTGGGATGGAGAAGGAGTGGATTATCTAGCGAACAGGGGAGTTTGAGAGGGGGAGCAGGAGATCCCCCTGCTGAACAAACAAGGTGTGAATACTAACTCTGGGGTGAGTTTGTTTGGCTGTTTGTCTTTCTTTCTCTTACAGGTTTGTTTCAGTTACTGGGTCAGTTGGAATTGTGTGTGTCTGGGAACTGTTTGAGCCTTTGTTCCCTGCATCATCCTTGATCACCTTTGATCAACCTCAACCAGCCTTGTGATCACCCTCCCCCTGTGTGATTAATGAGGGGGTGGGACTGACCTAGGAGAGAAGGCCTTAAAAGCCAGAGGCTAAACAACCAAGGGGACCGCAAACAGGGAATTTGAGAGGGAGTTTTAAGAGGGAGTCCTAATATAATCACTATGGTTAGGAAGGGCCGCGTCACCAGTGCTAGCACTGCTCTTGTCTCCTCCACCTCTGCCTATATCCAGACAGACAGACTGACCATGGATGCCTCTACCCAGATCCTGGTGTGGGTTTGCAGAGACTGTGGCCTGTGTTTCCCACTCTCAGAAAGCCAGGCTGCGGGGACCATCCAGTGTGAAAGGTGCTAGCTGGTGGAATCTCTCAGGAAGCAGGTGGGAGATCTGCAGGTGGAGGTGGCTAGGCTGAGGAGTATCCGTGCCCACGGGGAATTCCTTGAGTATTCACATGGAAACATCCAAGACTGAGGAAGCTCTCCAGCTAGAGGATTGTGGTCACACCACCGGGGGAGGATTCTGGCTGCTGGTTACTTCTGGCAGCAGGCAGTGTTCCACTCCTACTCCCAGCCCACCCACCATGGTTATGGAAATCCTATATGCTGCACTAGCAATGAGGAATCACCCCCAAAGGTGGTGGAGGAGAAGCCATGTACCCCCAAGGCTGAGACTATCACAGCCACCACTCCCAGGAGGAAATGTAGGGTGGTGGTGATTCGGAGGGGGGAGGGATAGCTCAGTGGTTTGAGCATTGGCCTGCTAAACCCAGGGTTGTGACTTTAATCCTTGAGGGGGCCATTTAGGGATCTGGGGCAAAAATTGGAGAGTGGTCCTGCTTTGAGCAGGGGGTTGGACTAGATGACCTCCTGAGGTCCCTTCCAACCCTGATAATCTATGATCTGTTGCCCTGACATGGCATCCTGGGAGGTATGCTGCCTTCCAGGGGCCTGTATCTGAGATGTTATGGGCAGGGGGGATGTCAAGGATCATCTGGCCCTCTGACTGCTACCCCATGCTACTCATCCATGTGGGCACTAATGATACTGCAAGGTTTGACCCTCTGCAGACCAGAAGTGACTACAGGGCCCTGAGAGTAAGGGTGAAGGAGTTGGGAGTGCGGGTGGTGGTCTCTTCGATCCTTCCAGTCAAGGGTAGGGGCCCAGGCAGAGACAGGTGCATCCTAGAGGTGAATGCCTGACTGCGAAGATGGTGTTGCCAGGAGGCCTTTGGCTTCCTTGACCGTGGGATGTTGTTCCGGGAAGGAGGACTGCTAAGCAGAGTTGGGGGTCTACCTATCGAAGGGTAAGAGCATATTTGGATACAAACTGGCTAACCTAGTGAGAAGGGCTTTAAACTAGGTTCGAAGAGGGCAGGTGACCAAATTCCACAGGTAAGTCAAAAACATGGAGACCTGGAAGAAGGGTTGGAATCTGTGGAGAGATTAGGCTGCTATAGTAGGGATAAAGGATAGACAAGACAGAACTGGGTGTGGGGGAATCAAATCAGTACCTAAGATGTCTGTACACTACTGGTGAGAAGTATGGGGAATAAGCAGGAAGAACTAGAAATGCTAGTAAATAAACACAACTGTGACATGGTTGGCATCACAGAAACTTGGTGGGATAATACAAATGACTGGAATATTGGTATAGAAGGGTACAGCTTGCTCAGGAAGGTCAGGCAGGGAAAAGGAGGAGTGTTGCCTTATATATAGTAAAAATGTTTACACCCGGACTGAGGTTGAGATGGAAATAGGAGACAGACCTGTTGAAAGTCTCTGGGTAAGGATAAAAGGGGTAAAAACAAGGGTGCTGGCATGGTAGGGATCTACTACAGACCACCTAATCAGGAAGAAGAGATGAATGAGGCTTTTTTTTTTTAAACAACTAACAAAATCATCCAAAGCACAGGACTTGCTGGTGATGGGACTTCAGCTTCTCGGACATCTGTTGCAAAAATAACACAGCAAGACACAGATTATCCAACAAGTTCTTGGAGTGTATTGGAGACAATTTTTTATTTCAGAAGGTGGAGAAAGCTTCTAGGGGAGAGGCTGTTCTAGATTTGATTTTTGACAAATAGGGATGAACTGGTTGAGAATTTGAAAGTGGAAGGCAGTTTGAGTGAAAGTTATCATGAAATGCTAGAGTTCATGAGCCTAAGGAAAGGTAGGAGGGAGAACAGCAAACCTTCTAAAAGGAAGAATTTAGCAAACTCAGGGAGTTGGTAGGTAAGATCCCATGGAAAGCAAGTCTAAAAGGAAAAACAATAGAAAACAGTTGGCAGTTTTTTCAAAGACATTAAGGGCACAAGAGCAAACTATCCCACTGCGTAGGAAAGATAGGAAGTATGGCAAGAGACCACACTAGCTTAACCAGGAGATCTTCAATGATCTAAAAATAAGAGTCCTACAAAAAGAGGAAACTAGGTCTAATTAAAAAGGATGAATATAAACAAAACACAAGTATGTAGGGACAAAATTAGAAAATAGCTAGAGACATAAAGGGTAACAAGAAAACATTCTACAAATACCTCAGAAGCAAGAGGAAGACCAAGGACAGGGTAAGTACGTTCCTCAATGGGTGGGGGGGAGGAATAATAGAAAGTGGAAATGGCAGAGGTGTTTAATGACTTCTTTGTTTGTTAGTGGCGATTGGACATCTAACAAAGTGAATGTCAGTGAAAATGAGGTAGGATCAGAGGCTAAAATAGGAAAAGAACAAGTTAAAAATTACTTAGAGAAGTTAGATGTCTTCAAGTCACCAGGACCTGATGGAATGCACCCTAGAATACTCAAGGAGCTGACTGAGGAGATGTCTTAGCCATTAGCAATTATCTTTGAAAAGTCATGGAAGATGGGAGAGATTCCAGAAGACTAGAAAAAGGCAAATATAGTGCCGATCCATAAAAAGGGAAATAAGGACAACCTAGGGAATTACAGACCAGTCATCTTAACTTCTGTACCTGGAAAGATAATGGAGCAAATAATTAAGCAATTAATTTGCAAACATCGAGAAGATAACGTGATAAGTAACAGTCAGCATGGATTTGTCAAGAATAAATCGTGGCAAACTAACCTGATAGCTTTCTTTGACAGGGTAACAGGCCTTGTGGATACAGGAGAAGCAGTAGATGTGGTATATCTTGACTTAAATATTTTGATACTGTCTCACATGACCTTCTCATAAACACACTAGGGAAATCCAGCCTAGATGGAGCTACTGTAAGGTTGGGTGCAAAACTGGTTGTAAAATCATTCCCAGAGAGTACTTATCAGTGGTTCACAGTCATACTGGAAGAGCACAACGAGTGGGGTCCCACAGGGATCAGTTCTGGATCCGGTTGTGTTAAATATCTTCATTAATGATTTAGATAATGGTATAGAGAGTACACTTACAAAGTTTGCAGATGATACCACGCTGGGAGGGGTTGCAAGTGCTTTGGAGGATAGGATTAAAATGATCTGGAGAAATGGTCTGAAGTAAATAGGATGAAATTCAAGAAGGACAAATGCAAAGTTGTTCCTTCCTAAAGGAACTACTTTGCATTTGTCCTTCTTGAATTTCATCCTATTTACTTCAGACCATTTCTCCAGATCAATCAGTTGCACACATACAAAATTGGAAATGACAGCCTAGGAAGGAGTTCAACAAGGACAAGTGCAGAGTCCTGCACTTAAGATGGAAGAATCCCATACACTGCTACAGACTAGGGACCAAGTGGCTAGGCAGCAGTCCTGTAGAAAAGGACCTAGGGGTTACAGTGGACGAGAAGCTGGATATGAGTCAGTGTGCCCTTGTTGCCAAGAAGGCTAACAGCATTTTGGGCTGTATATGTAGAAGCATTGCCAGCAGATAGAGGGATGTGATCATTCCCCTCTATTCGACACTGGTGAGGCCTCATCTGGAGTACTGTGTCCAGTTTTGGGCCCCACGCTACAAGAAGGATGTGGGAAAAATTGGAAAACCTCCAGCGGAGGGCAACAAAAATTATTAGGGTCTGGAGCACATGACTTATGAGGAGAGGCTGAGGGAACTGGGATTATTTCATAGAATATCAGAGTTGGAAGGGACCTCAGGAGGTCATCTAGTTCAACCCCCTGCTCAAAGCAGGACCAATTCCCAGTTAAATCATCCCAGCCAGGGCTTTGTCAAGCCTGACCTTAAAAACTTCTAAGGAAGGAGATTCTACCACCTCCCTAGGTAATGCATTCCAGTGTTTCACCACCCTCCTAGTGAAGAAGTTTTTCCTAATATCCAACCTAAACCTCCCCCACTGCAACTTGAGACCATTACTCCTTGTCCTGTCCTCTTCTACCACTGAGAATAGTCTAGAACCATCCTCTCTGGAACCACCTCTCAGGTAGTTGAAAGCAGCTATCAAATCCCCCCTCATTCTTCTCTTCTGCAGACTAAACAATCCCAGTTCCCTCAGCCTCTCCTCATAAGTCATGTTTCCAGACCCCTAATCATTTTTGTTGCCCTTCGCTGGACTCTCTCCAATTTATCCACATCCTTCTTGTAGTGTGGGGCCCAAAACTGGACACAGTACTCCAGATGAGGCCTCGCCAATGTCGAATAGAGGGGAACGATCACGTCCCTTGATCTGCTCGCTATGCCCCTACTTATACTTATATTTAGTCTGCAGAAGAGAAGAATGAGGGAGGATTTGATAGCTGCTTTCAACTACCTGAAAGGGGGTTCCCAAGAGGATGGCTCTAGACTGTTCTCAGTGGTAGCAGATGACAGAACAAAGAGTAATGGTCTCAAGTTGCAGTGGGGGAGGTTTAGTTTGGCTATTAGGAAAAAGTTTCCCACTTGGAGGGTGGTGAAGCACTGGAATCTCCTTCCTTAAAGGATTTTAAGGTCAGGCATGACAAAGCCCTGGCTAGGATGATTTAGTTGGGGATTGGCCCTGCTTTGAGCAGGGGGTTGAACTAGATAATCTGATTCTACTGCAGAAAGGGATCTGGGGGTCATAGTGGACCATAAGCTAAATGAGTCAACAGTGTAAAACTGTTACATCCCAGAATGATGTTTGCTTTTTTGGTATTAGCAGGAGTGTTGTAAGTAAGACACTAGAAGTAGTTCTTCCTCTCTACTCTGTGCTGATTAGGCCTCAACTGGAGTATTCGGTTCTGAGCGCCACATTTCAGGAAAGATGTGGACAAACTGAAGTCCAGAGAAGAGCAACACAAGTGATTAAAGGTCTAGAAAACATGACCTATGAGGGAAGATTGAAAAAATTGAATTTCTTTAGTCTGGAAAAGAGAACCATTTTCAAGTACATAAAAGGCTGTTACAAGGAGGAGGGAGAAACATTGTTCTTAACCTCTGAGGGTAGAACAAGAAGCAATGGGCTTAAATTGCAGCAAGGGAGGCTTAGGTTGGACATTAGGAAAAAATTCCTAACTGTCAGGGTGGTTAAGCACTAGAATAAATTGCCTAAAGAGGTTGTGGAATCTCCATCATTGGAGATTTTTAAGAGCAGTTTAGATGAACACCTGTCAGGAATGGTCTAGAAGATAATACTTAGTCCTGCCATGAGTGCAGAGAACTGGACTAGATGACCTCTTGAGGTCCCTTCTGGTTCTATGATCTGTGCCCTATTGTATTCATAGAATCATAAAAGGGACCACAAGTGTCAAAGTGAGGGTATTAATTGTTGTGCAGCTCCACTGCACTTTGGCAAGAGGATTCCTATTAAATATTCTTTTCCTACTTTTTAAAATTGATATTAATTCAAAAACACAAACTGTGAAAGTTCAGATTGTTAAAGGCAATTCAACCAAGGTCAACCCCTTTTCAGTGACAAAGGTTTTCCAAAATAATTATTCTTCCTCTTCTTCCCCACCCCCAAAAAAAGTGGTTGGCAGTTTTCCTTCTGTGAAGACTATCTAACTGATTTTTCTAAAGCAATATATAAAATGCACGAAACAATACAGAAGTGTCAAGGTTCCTTCCCCACTCTGAACTCTAGGGTACAGATGTGGGGATATGCATGAAAACCTCCTAAGCTTACTTTTACAAGCTTAGGTTAAAATTTCCCCAAGGTACAAACTATTTTACCCTTTGCCCTTGGACTTCCACCACCAAACTTTATCTGGGTTACTGAAAAAATGTAGTTTGGAAATGTCTTTCCCCCAAAAATCCTCCCAACCTTTGCACCCCACTTCCTGGGGAAGGTTTGGTAAAAATCCATACCAATTTGCATAGGTGACCACAGACCCAAACCCTTGGATCTGAGAACAATGAAAAAGCATTCAGTTTTCTTACAAGAAGACTTTTAATAGAAGTAAAAAAGAATCACCTCTGTAAAATCAGGATGGTGAATACCTTACAGGGTAATTAGATTCAAAACATAGAGAGTCCCTCTAGGCAAAACCTTAAGTTACAAAAAAGACACACAGACAGAAATATTCATTCTATTCAGCACAGCTATTTTCTTAGCCATTTAAAGAAATCATAATATAACACATACCTAGCTAGATTACTTACTAAATTCTGAGACTCCATTCCTGTTCTGTCCCCAGCAAAAGCATCACACAGACCCTTTGTTATTCTTCCTCCTCCCAGCTTTTGAAAGTATCTTGTCTCATCATTGGTCATCTTGGTCAGGTGCCAGCGAGGTTACCTTTAGCTTCTTAATCCTTTACAGGTAAGAGGATTTTTAAAGGGGTTTACCCTTCCCTTTATATTTATGACAAGAAGTAATGACTCACTAGGTAGTATTCAAAATGCCAGACATACATTCTGGGGCTACAAGGCCCCAATTCAGCAAGTTCCTTCTACATGTGCCTAACTTTAAGGATTAAATCCTGACCCTACTGAAGTCAATGGGAGTTTTGCCATTGACCTCAAAGAGGGCAGGATTTAACCCTATGTGTGTGCTCAGAGTCAGATCTGCTCACTTTGCTGACAGCTTACGTTTTTACTCTAGTTCCCCCCAGTAGCAAGATTCTTCTGGGCTCTCAAAGTAAATTCCAATGAATGAACTGAAACTTCTATCTTGTCTTGCCATTTGTAGTTAATAGAATATGGTAATACATCATGTTTGTTTGTGTTGGATAGCATCCTGTGTGGCAGGTAGTATTATTTATTCTCCTTAATTTCCTCAAATGGGGAAACTGAGACAAAGAGGTCAAGTTCCAAACCTCACAGCAAGTCAGTGGCAAAGTCAGGATTGGAATTCTCTATTTCCTGGCTCAAAATCCTGTTCTCACTTCACTAGACCTGCCTCTCTCACAAATGATAGTGAAAGTGCTAGGTTCATTTTTGTCAAGACAATAGCATCAAGCAGGAGTAAAACACTGTTCCCTTGGCTGGATCTTAGGGGAGATCAGGACTAGCCTCTAACATGAATTCTCTCTATTCCAAGGAAGAAGACTGTCAAGACTTAAGAAGAAACTATTCTTTCTTCTCATCTATAAATGTAACAATGAAAGGTCTTACAGGCTCTTTGGAAAGGAATTGGAGTTCTAGGACCAGAGGTGCCCATTCTGTTATTTTTAGCACCATGGGTGTCCATACGAAGTAAGACGTGGGGCAGTAGGGACTTAGACCCATATTATCAAAGCTATTCAGGCATCTTATGCCTATTGATTTAAATTGGAGTTAAGTGCCTATGAACTTTTGAGGATCAGAGCCTTTGGCTGTAACAGCTTAGAGGGATTCTCTCTAGTGTAGACGTAAGCCTTAGACTTCAGGAAGGAGATAAGATTCTAATCTATATGATGTCTGTTTTCTCAGCAGTCCTTTTGAGTGTCAGACATGGCATAGATTTCTTCTGCCAAATTGTCAGTTAGCAGTATGTGACAGACTGTTCAGAATATTGCAGGATATTTCCAGTCTTATGGAATCAAGATAAACTTAGTTCAATAAATTCAACCTTATTGAATTAGGGTTGATACTTTTGAGGTACGCTGTATTAAAAATGCAACTGCATGTGTGTTGTGGTATATGTACCTTCTCTAGTAGGAGGGGGATGCTAATGTACTACTTCTGTTATCAGCCCTCTGAAGCCACCAAGGTCAACCCCTTTTCAGTGACAATAGGTTTTCCAAAATAATAATTCTCCCCCCCCCCCCCCCCAAAAAAAGTGGTTGGCAGTCTTCCTTCTATGAAGACTATCTAACTGATTTTCTAAAGCCATATATAAAATGCACAAAACCATACAGAAGTAATGACTCACTAGGTAGTAGTCAAAATGCCAGACATACATTCTGGGGCTACAAGGCTGGATTCTCCAGGACCAACAGACAAAAAAGGATTGATTTATTTTGATAAATAGCCTGGTTTTTAAATAGTCTCAGGGCCTTCTTCCTGATCCAGCACATGGACAAGACCCCTGGTCAATGGAGGACCCCAGTTCTTAGAGCAGGATTGGACTGTACTGGGCCTACTGAGGCCTCATAAGACTGCGTGCTTGTTCTGAATTGAAGCTGTGATGAACTTGTAACCCCAAGAAATCAGGAATTTGGGGGTTGTTCAGCTGATTATCTAACACATGAGCTCCCAATATGACCCTGTGGCCAAAAGAGCTAATGTGATCCTGGGATGCATAAACAGGATACTCTCAAATAGCCGTAGAGAGATTTTTACTTCTGTATTTAGCACTGGTGTGATCACTGCTGGAACACTGTCTAGTTCTGGTGCCCACAATTCAAGAAGGATGTTGATACACTGGTGAAAGGGTTCAGAGAAGAGCCATAAGAATTAGAGGATGAGAAAAGGGTGATTTGATTAGTCTATAAATATCTACCTGGGGACCAAATATTTAATAATGGGCTCATCAGTCTAGCAGAGAAAGGTATAACATGAGCCAATGGCTCAAAGTTGAAGCTAGACAAATTCAGACCGGAAATAAGGTAAAATTTTAATGGGGTGAGTGAGTAACCATTGGAATAATTTTCCAGTGGTCGTAGTAGTCTCCATCTCTGACAACTTTTTGAATCAAGATTGGATGTTTTTCTAAAAAATATTGCTCTAGGAATTATTTTGGGGAAGTTCTGTGGCCTGTGTTATACAAGAGGTCAGACTAGAGGATCCCAATGGCTCCTGGCCTTGGACTCTATGAATCTAAATAATGAATATTCATTATTTTGATAGACATTCTTTCCCTTTGTTTCTTAGGGAGCATTGGAAACAGGAGCCTTGGAAACAAGCAGGGAGAACTGGAGGTCCTGGTGATGTCAAGGAACTATGACGTGATTGGAATAACAGAGACTTGGTGGGATAACTCACATGACTGGAGTACTGTCATGGATGGTTATAAACTGTTCAGGAAGGACAGGCAGGGCAGAAAAGGTGGGGGAGTAGCACTGTATGTAAGGGAGCAGTATGACTGCTCAGAGCTCCGGTACGAAACTGCAGAAAAACCTGAGTGTCTCTGGATTAAGTTTAGAAGTGTGTGCAACAAGAGTGATGTAGTGGTGGGAGTCTGCTATAGACCACCGGACCAGGGGGATGAGGTAGATGAGGCTTTCTTCCGGCAGCTCACGGAAGCTACTGGATCGCATGCCCTGATTCTCATGGGTGACTTTAATTTTCCTGATATCTGCTGGGAGAGCAATACAGCGGTGCATAGACAATCCAGGAAGTTTTTGGAAAGCGTAGGGGACAATTTCCTGGCGCAAGTGCTCGAGGAGCCAACTAGGGGGGGCGCTTTTCTTGACCTGCTGCTCACAAACCGGGTAGAATTAGTGGGGGAAGCAAAAGTGGATGGGAATCTGGGGGGCAGTGACCATGAGTTGGTTGAGTTCAGGATCCTGACACAGGGAAGAAAGGTAAGCAGCACGATACGGACCCTGGACTTCAGGAAAGCAGACTTCGACTCCCTCAGGGAACGGATGGCCAGGATCCCCTGGGGGACTAACTTGAAGGGGAAAGGAGTCCAGGAGAGCTGGCTGTATTTCAAGGAATCCCTGTTGAGGTTACAGGGACAAACCATCCCGATGAGTCGAAAGAATAGTAAATATGGCAGGCGACCAGCTTGGCTTAATGGTGAAATCTTAGCGGATCTTAAACATAAAAAAGAAGCTTACAAGAAGTGGAAGGTTGGACATATGACCAGGGAAGAGTATAAAAATATTGCTAGGGCATGTAGGAATGTTATCAGGAGGGCCAAATAGCACCTGGAGCTGCAGCTAGCCAGAGATGTCAAGAGTAACAAGAAGGGTTTCTTCAGGTATGTTGGCAACAAGAAGAAAGCCAAGGAATGTGTGGGCCCCTTACTGAATGAGGGAGGCAAACTAGTGACAGAGGATGTGGAAAAAGCTAATGTACTCAATGCTTTTTTTGCCTCTGTTTTCACTAACAAGGTCAGCTCCCAGACTGCTACGCTGGGCATCACAAAATGGGGAAGAGATGGCCAGCCCTCTGTGGAGATAGAGGTGGTTAGGGACTTTTTAGAAAAGCTGGACGTGCACAAGTCCATGGGGCCGGACGAGTTGCATCCGAGAGTGCTGAAGGAACTGGCGGCTGTGATTGCAGAGCCATTGGCCATTATCTTTGAAAACTCGTGGCGAACCGGGGAAGTCCCGGATGACTGGAAAAAGGCTAATGTAGTGCCAATCTTTAAAAAAGGGAAGAAGGAGGATCCTGGGAACTACAGGCCAGTCAGCCTCACTTCAGTCCCTGGAAAAATCATGGAGCAGGTCCTCAAAGAATCAATCCTGAAGCACTTGCATGAGAGGAAAGTGATCAGGAACAGCCAGCATGGATTCACCAAGGGAAGGTCATGCCTGACTAATCTAATCGCCTTCTATGATGAGATTACTGGTTCTGTGGATGAAGGGAAAGCAATGGATGTATTGTTTCTTGACTTTAGCAAAGCTTTTGACACAGTCTCCCACAGTATTCTTGTCAGCAAGTTGAGGAAGTATGGGCTGGATGAATGCACTACAAGGTGGGTAGAAAGCTGGCTAGATTGTCGGGCTCAACGGGTAGTGATCAATGGCTCCATGTCTAGTTGGCAGCCGGTATCAAGTGGAGTGCCCCAAGGGTCGGTCCTGGGGCCGGTTTTGTTCAATATCTTCATAAATGATCTGGAGGATGGTGTGGATTGCACTCTCAGCAAATTTGCGGATGATACTAAACAGGGAGGAGTGGTAGATACACTGGAGGGGAGGGATAGGATACAGAAGGACCTAGACAAATTGGAGGATTGGGCCAAAAGAAATCTGATGAGGTTCAATAAGGATAAGTGCAGGGTCCTGCACTTAGGACGGAAGAACCCAATGCACAGCTACAGACTAGGGACCGAATGGCTAGGCAGCAGTTCTGCGGAAAAGGACCTAGGGGTGACAGTGGACGAGAAGCTGGATATGAGTCAGCAGTGTGCCCTTGTTGCCAAGAAGGCCAATGGCATTTTGGGATGTATAAGTAGGGGCATAGCGAGCAGATCGAGGGACGTGATCGTTCCCCTCTATTCGACATTGGTGAGGCCTCATCTGGAGTACTGTGTCCAGTTTTGGGCCCCACACTTCAAGAAGGATGTGGATAATTTGGAGAGAGTCCAGCGAAGGGCAACAAAAATGATTAGGGGTCTGGAACATATGAGTTATGAGGAGAGGCTGAGGGAGCTGGGATTGTTTAGCCTGCAGAAGAGAAGAATGAGGGGGGATTTGATAGCTGTTTTCAACTACCTGAAAGGGGGTTCCAAAGAGGATGGCTCTAGACTGTTCTCAATGGTATCAGATGACAGAACGAGGAGTAATGGTCTCAAGTTACAGTGGGGGAGGTTTAGATTGGATATTAGGAAAAACTTTTTCACTATGAGGGTGGTGAAACACTGGAATGCGTTACCTAGGGAGGTGGTAGAATCTCCTTCCTTAGAGGTTTTTAAGGTCAGGCTTGACAAAGCCCTGGCTGGGATGATTTAACTGGGAATTGGTCCTGCTTTGAGCAGGGGGTTGGACTAGATGACCTTCTGGGGTCCCTTCCAACCCTTATATTCTATGATTCTATAAGCTCTTACATGCACAAAACAGCCATGTTGGCATCATTGATTCTAGTTTTCTAACATCAAGACCAGAAGCCTTTCAATCTTACAGAAGACAGAAAGATGATTCCCTATATCATGGCCTTCCCTTCAGCATTTTTCTGGGTCATTTCTGTCTATTTTTGTTTTGGTTTTTTTTGGTGAGTAAAAATATCTATTCCGAATGTCTTATTGGTATTCTCTCCATGAAGGGCAACTTGTACTGCTGATAGTTATGGGAATAGGTTCTAAAGCTTAGGGTCCTCCAGAAAACACTCTCTAATTAGACCCCTTTCTTTTAAATCAAGGTGATTCCAGCACAAGCACTTACATTGACTGCAACTGTGTCAGTATGACATGGGGGGGAAAGAGGTAATATCTGAAGTAGGCAGTTGCCAAGACATTATGGGCTATAGATCAAAACCAACTTCTCAGTGCCACATAGAAACCAAATCAGAGCATGAACTAAAAGAAATAGTTCAGTTTCTAATACAGTCAGAAAATTGCTCTATTTGAAAAGAAATGGACCAAGTGCGATGAGAGGATTTAAAAAATGGATATAACTTTTATAATACCATAAATAGTAACTCAACTGCTGGAACCTACTGTATTTCCCCTTATATTAGGGCAAGTCTACACTACAAAATTAAGTTGACCCAAGTTATGTTGATGTACAGCCACCACAGTAATTAAAGTGTATTTGCATGTCCACACTGTGCTCCTTGTGTCAGTGGTTTATGTCCTCACCAGGAGCGCTTCCACCAATTTAACTGTCAGTGTAGGGCATTGTGGGGTGGATTCTGAAATGCGGCAATAGTCCATATAAGCAAGGTAGTCTTCTACAGTTGCACGTTAAGTAGAATAAAGAAAACAGATGAGGAAAAGCATGGGGAATAGCAGACTGGATTTTCACCTAGAGGATTATACATCAACCATATTTTCACTTTACAAATAATTCTCAAAGAGAGCACTGAATGGCAAAACCTGCTCATTGTAAACTTCATAGATTTTTAAGACAGCCTTGTACAGCCCCATTGTGATTCATTGTGGAACATCCTGAAATGCTATGATGTGCCAAGAAAAATAATTCACCTCATGAAGGCTTTTTATGTCACAGTGAAACTTGCACAGTTAAAGCAAATGCAGATGTGAGGGAATGCTTTAACATAGGTGTCAAACAAAGATGCATTCTGTCACCTTTCTGTTTGGTATTGACACTCACTGCATTAGGAGCAAAAGTATAGATGGATACAATGTAGGCATCACGTGTCTTAATAACAGTACTCTAGAGCATTTGGAGAAATGTAATTCTGTTTTGAGGAGGATTTAGCTCGTTAGACATTTGGTTTAGTTCTAAGTGGAAACACCAAAAATTTTGAATTTTGCCAAGAGAGAGAACCCTGGGGTCTGCAACTCTGGGGCAGTCTGCCTGGTTGGTTCCCTGGAGCCATGGACCCTAGAAGTCCTGGGAACCTGAACTTGGGATCAGGTCACCTGGATGGCTGTCCCCAAACTGCAGACTCTGGATTCCCTAGGGTCACGAATGCATGAAGCCCTGTGTCCCAAGCCCCACGGCCATCCACCTAGCCAGCTGCGGTGTGGCCACAGACCCTGGGGTCCCCTGCCCTGGGGCGGTCCATACAGTAGACTGCCCCAGAACCGCAGAGCCTAAAAGCCTTAGCAGTTTGCCAGGGAAGACAAGGAGGAGCAGAGTGGGTGAGCAAGCAGGTTTCCATTGAAATAAGATGAGTTAATCAGCTTTACATAGAGCCACTTAAATTCATATGGTGATGAATGGAAGTTCACTGATGTCACAGGTCTAGTTGAGTGCCCCCTCCTGACTGCTCACCAGGCCATAGTGATGGGACTCAACTGCTGAATTCCAGGTGTTTGGAATCTGAATAGAGCCTCGGCACTGTCCTTATCTTAGGACTTCTGGATGCCCTTTCAGGGTGCAGATCTTCTAATTGGCATCCTCTTCTGAGAGCTGCAACCATGTGGTCTTCTGCCCAGCCCCAGGAACTAATGATGAGTCCTCAGATTGTCCTGATAGGTTAAACACACCACCTCGCAGAATTCCACCTGTTTAGCCTTCTGGGTTACCTCTTCAGACTTCACCCAGGATTCTAACATATTATTGCTCTTTCTTGAAAAGAACTAACCCTACACTCATTTCCCTGCCTCAGTTTCCTCACTGCTCCAGACCATTCTTTGGGCTAGAGGCAAGATCATCTGTGGCCCTCTAACATCCTTCTGCTCCATTGCATAGCTTGGGTTCTGAAACATGGAACTTTGTTCCTCTCTTCTGACCATGGAGGGTCCCTTCCCCTCTTCTGCCCAAACTTCCAGTATGCCTCTCTGAGGGCTTGTCTTCACATACAGTGCTATAGCAGCTGTGTAGCACAACAGGAGAGCTTCTCCCATGGGTGTAATTAATCCACCTCCTCGAGAGATGGTAGCTATGTTAGCAGGAGAAGCTCTCCTGCTGACCTAGTGCTGTCTTCATGGGGATAACTACGTTGCTCAGGGGTTTGGATTTTTCACAGCCGAGTGGTGTAGTTATACCGATATGGGTCTGTGGTGTAGACCTGGCCTGCGTCTCCCTAGGTGATATATCCCAACACCAACACCACTGTCTTTCTTTCTTGCCAATTTCCGCTCTCTCCCCTTTCCCCCTCCCTTCAGACAAGAGGAGAAAGTATCTTGTCCCTGCTCAAGCAAACCCATTGTCCTATGTTGCTTTACTCTGAATAGATTGTCTTTGAGTACAAATGACCCACCGTTGTCTCTGATCTGGGATGTACAGGCTTAAGGCTTGTCAGCAATGGTGGATACATATAGAAAGAAGGGCATTCACGATGCAGCAATTTTCATGGCAACATCTTCATAATTTAATAATATCAACCAGCATTCATAAGTCATATGTAAGGCTACATTTTAGTCATGGGCATTTTTAGTAAAAGTCATAGACAGGTCACGGGCAGTAAACAAAAATTCAAGGCCCGTGACCTGTCCATGACTCAAACTTGGGAGGGGAGGGTGGCTCAGGGGCGGCTCGGGAGGCTCTGTGGGTGGTTTTTTTTGGGGGGGTGGCCTGCAGGCATTGTGGGTACTGAGGGGGGAGTACATCCTGGAGGGGCGTCTGGGTGTTGTGGGGGGCAGGGGTGGCATGGATTCTGGTGGTATGTAGCCCAGGGGGCACCATAGGTGCTATGGGGAGCACAAGCTGGGGGGGACCACTGTAGGTGCTGGGGAGATGTGTGACCCAAAGGGGCACGGCGGGTGTGGAGGGGTGGCGGGTCTAGGGCAGGTTCCTGGGAAGCGGCAACCTCTAGCTCCTAGCTTCACGTACTGCCTCCACTCCACCCTAAGCCCTGGTTCTGCAGCTCCCATTGGCTGGGAACTGTGGCCAATGGGAGCTACGTGGGCAGTGCCTGCAGGCAGAGGCAGCATGTGGAGCTAGGAGCTGAGGGAGGGGAGTTCCTGTTGCCCTTCGAGGGAGCCCCCACCCCAGGTAAGCACTGCCCCACACCCAATCCCCAGCCCTGAGCCCCCCCACACCCAAACGCCTGCCGCTGGGGAGCAGCAGGGCCTGAGACTGCCCCAGCAGCAGCCGGTGCAACTGGCCAAGGGGCTGCCCGAGCTGCTCAGGTGGCTCCCGAGCCAGCCATACGGGCTGCTGCAGAAGTCACGAAGGTCACGGAAAGTCACAGAATCCATTACTTCCTAGACCTCCATGACAAACATGGAGCCTTGTCATTTGTACATAGGTTCCCCAAATCCCCACAACAAGTAAAGCATGTGGCTCTAGTTCTCTGTGCCAAGCCAAATGATACCAAAACTATGGCTATTTCATTAGAAGAGAGAACTTTGGTCATGCTAAGGGAGATTATAATGCAAAGAGATAGATGGAGGAGTATCAAGTTTATCACAATTCAGTCAAA
The DNA here is from genome assembly GCF_965140235.1 of Caretta caretta. Classification (NCBI taxonomy): domain Eukaryota; kingdom Metazoa; phylum Chordata; order Testudines; family Cheloniidae; genus Caretta; species Caretta caretta. The sequence goes on along the minus strand of NC_134206.1, from coordinate 121,465,832 downwards.
TTGGAGACTACAGTTAGCTAAAAAGGGCTCTTTTACCGAAGAGCAAATAAGCATTGATTCCAAAGAAAAATCCTGCAACCATACTCTTTGTATATAGCCTTCAAGCTAGAAACAATATACTAAAAATACATCTGCTGATGAGGTCAGCAGCACCATCCCCTGAGAGGGTCATAAGGACGGGAATGAAATAATAATGCAAAATCAGAAAGAAATGATTGCAGCACTGGAAAAATACCAAGATCTTTTGTTGATATTTTCAGCTTTCCTGACCCCATCAAGAAGAGATCTCTGTTCTATTCCTAAGGCGCCAAGAGCAGCTGCGTGCTCTCTACAATAAAGCATTATTATGTCAGACAGGGGAACAAATCTTATTTTAAAATAAAAATGTATTGGAAAAAACAGTTTAACCGCTATTAAACAAAAACATTTTGAATTTTTTTAAATACTTGTAGAAATATTGTTTCCCAGGTTAAGACAAAGATTTTGTTTTATTCTGGATAATGATGACTAATGAGTTCCTCATTAGACAATTATGTCTGTATTTGTATGTGTGGGTGGGATTGGGCTGTCCAAACTGAATGCATGGAACCGTGTTTAGCCCATCTGCTGCTAGAACCCTTGATTCATGCCTGACTCATGCCCTGTTTTCTGAGTAATCCAGCCAGAACCCCTTACGAGAAAGGAAATTTTAGCAATTCAGAGCCCTTTTCACATAGTGTAGGATACTTCACAAGAGCTGTGCTCCTAGATGTTTCCAAAGAAAAGTAAAAGAGGCAGTATTGCTCTGGTGAAGTCAAGAGTTTCCAAGAAGAGTGAAGAAGGGAGTCTGGTTAAAACCTCTGATTGCTTTAAAGTACAAAGGGTTCCATGAGTGTGTGGGGTTGTCTGCAAGTTTATACATGGGCATAACCTCCTTTACAAGGGGCACCCTGAGGCAGTAAACAGCAGGGGAAGAAATAACCTCTGACAGTTCAGGATCTAAGGAAATTCAATCTGCAGAATCATTCAGTTTTATGGGTGAGTGAATCCAAACTATCGTCTGTTTAAGTGTCAAAGGAAAAAATAAACTCGGTTTTTCACTTCTGCCACTTTTACTGCTTTCTTCTAGGGCAAAAGCTGCCAATGCGTGTTGGGTTGGTACAGCCTAGTAAAACTGTTTGTACAGCCTAGTCTGTGCCTGGGTGACAACCTGACCTTACTGATCCTAGTTGTCAAGAGGAAAGGCACGACGTCATTTTCTTCACTAAAAAGACACACGTGAGGCTAAAACATTGCACCACCCAACGCGAGTTTCTGGAACTGATGGGGTGCTATCCATACTCTTTGTGGGCTTACACCTGTGGCAAAATTCCCAGTGACTTCAACTAAAGCAGGATCAGGTGCCTTCTCGGTAACAGTATTGCCAGCCCTAAATGTTCAAAAGTCATGAGTCAGGCTCACCAAAAATCATGAAATCAGATTTAAAATCATGAGATTATGTAAAAATAATAGATTTGGTTTTCTTTTTATTTGCCTTCTGCTTTTTGAGCCTTTAGGGTGCACTGGGGTCACGTTTTGAAGCTTTCTTCACAGCCACAAGGGCTAGAAACTTACTTTTTGTTTAAAAATGTAGGCTGAAATCATCACATATCCATGTGACTCCAGGAGCTGGGACTTTAAGGAAAACAATAATTATCAGGAGACTCGTGACAAAATCATGAGAGTTGGCAACATTGCTGAATAAGGCTGCAAGAGAGCAAGTGCCCATCCTAGAAAGGGAAAAGCATTTAGAATACAATATAACAGATTAATTGCTAAAGAACCCTGGGTATTGGGTTTTTCAGTGAGACTGGGGTTATTATTTTGGGTGGTTACACCCTTGATTTTCTTTATCTCAGCTGCCCTCCTGATGAGACAACGCTGCTCATGGGGAGCTCAAAGGATACCCTAGCAAGGAACTGACTGGCAGATTCGAAAACAGATGTTTTTAAGTCTGGGTACTTGCTCTTGGGTTTAAGTGTTTGTTTCATTTTTTGTTGGTTTTTTTGGGTGGGGGTGGGGGTTAAACTCACTGAATCCTATTTGCTAAGTAGAACTAACAATGTTAATAAAAACCAGGCAATTGTGGTGCAGCTTATATCACTGATATTTCCTATGATTCAGAGCAAGATGCTAAAAGTATCCCTGGCATAACACACTGACTTCAGTGGAGTTACAGAAAGGATAAATTTGGTCAAGAGATTTTTGTTTGTTTAGTCACTGCTTTTTAGCACAAAACTATTTTATTTAGAAACATGTAAAATGTTTTCCAGCACCACCAAAATTAGGCTAGTTTGAAGCTTCTACTGAATGAGTTATATATTCTTTATATTGCTCTGGGTAGTAGTAGTCTTCAGAAAACAGTTTTATTTGAACCAATAATTATTTTACATTAGAGGAACAAGGCTGTGTTTGTTTGAAAATCCAGTGTTCCCATTATTGGGATGAATGAAAGCTAATTACAGAGATTTCAATATTTCCTACTTTAATTAAAAATCATCAGATCAGTAGTTTTATTTTAAAAGATTTTTTTAGAATTTGTTTTCTAACAAATTATTTGTTACATGTGAAATTGAGTGATAATTTGAATAAACGTGTTTCTTCAGCTACCTGAAAGAAAGAAAAAAAAAATAAACCAGGCCCACTCAAAGATTGTTCTTTGTAGATGGCCATCCATAGAGCACCTGTATAATTGGTCCTGCAAACACCCTTGCATGTGTTTAACTTTAAGAGCGTAAGAATCACTTTGAAGTCAATGGAACTACTCACACGCTTACAATTAAGCATGTGCATAAGTGTTTGTAGGATCAGGGCTATAGTTTGTAACTGCTAATATTCTGGAATGGATGGGTGATCCCACTGCAAGTTTGAAGACTGCCGTCTTCTGGCTAGGATACAAATCACCAGGGCAATTGGTCCTTCTGCTTCAAGGTATAAGGTAATCATCAACTCTGTTCAGTGTGAAATTTTCCATTTGGGGTAGTATTGCATAATTAGGCACCCTGGACTTGGTCTAATGCCCATTAAAATCAATGGGAGACTTTCCATTTTCTTCAGTGGGCAGTGAATTAGGGGGCTGGGCTGTAAGGAAGGGATGACGCTTCCCTCTGAAGCATCTGACGCTGGCCACTGTTAGAGACCGGATACCAGACAAGGCTAGATGGGCTATTGTACCGTTCCTGCATGGCCAATTGCTAAATTCTTTAGATAGACAATTTATGGAAATCGTTGAAGAACATTCGAATTGGAAGCAGCTTCCCCGCTCTAAATGTATTGATTTATTTATTGAGGCATTTAGCTGAAAACAAGATCTTTGTTTTTCAAATTCCACTGCTCTTGTTTCTTATTCTCCCCTGAAATTCATAATCCAGTGTTTGTGAGAGACATGATAATTGGCTGCTCTGGAGGCACTTTGATTTAAAAAAAAGAGAGAGAGAGAGAGAGAGAGAGGTGGTCATTAATAATAGAGAATGTATAGTTACAGGGCTAAAACAAGCACAACTCTGATAACACACTTTATGAAGAGAATCTCTTTCAGTGCTTCCAAATAGGAAAATATCCATGTGACAGAAGACCACCTCCAAACGTGTTGTGGCAAACAATTTTTGCTAACAGGAGAATAGTGCAAATTGGCAACCTAAAGCAAGTAAAAGTGGATATTAATGGAATCGGGAAAAGTACTGTAAATATTAACAAAACTCCAAAATGGGCTCAATCCATCCCAGGTAAGGTCAGCATTTATAGTGCTACAATAATTCCTTTATGTCCCTAATATTTATGGCCCAAAATACATGCATATGTAAAAATACATTGGCAATGAGTGTGGTGTTCCCTGTGCTAAAGGCTTGGTCCACACTGCAGACTTGTATCGGTATTACTACATCGTTATGGAGTGTGGAAAACCCACGCCCCTGAGCGACTCAGTTATACGGACTGAACTCCTAGTGTTGACAGGAGGGCTTTTGTTGTTCATGACTCCCACCCTCTACTCTCATTATTAAGGATATGCGAATAGGTTCAGGATATTAAGGATATATGAACAGGTACAAACAGGTTCAGTTGAAATACAAACTGCCCTGTACCTTTGGCTAGAACTCCACTCAAACCATGTCTGAAGCAGTTTGGATAAGTATTTCCCTTCTATGCGTCCTGATTCTGGGCAGGGACCAGAAGTGGAAGTTTGAATCCACAAAAAAATCATTCTTGTGAAACTTCTGATCTGACTGGAAAGTCGGCATATTGGAAATGTTGTCTGAAAAATCTGACTTCCTGAGCAGCTGTTTTGCGGACCAGAGAGATTGGGATATTTTGGATAAGTTTTTAGGGATCCAAACTGAAATAAGCCAGATGTATTTTTTCATACTTACCCATATGTTGGCATTACGTAGCTCTGCAGGCAACTTTTCAGAACTGAAGCTGAAATTCAATTGATTTTTTTTCTAATATGATGCTCCAAATTTTCTTCCTGTAGCAGATGCTGAGCTCCTGCTACCCAGGGCTAATGGTATCATTTATTTAAACAGGAAAATAATCTCAAGGTTAACACTGATTCATAACTCTGCTAAATGTTTATTGAGCATTGCGAAAATAGCCAAGCATCCCTTTCTTCACATCTGGTTGGAATTTAAGATTGATTTTCAAACACTTATACTGTGCTACTAAGGCATGAATGACCATGTGTTGGATTTCCTCTGTGAAAAGGTGTCTGATGTAGTTCCTGAAGACTTGATCTAACTAGCGTAAGTCATGTTTCTCTGTAGTACAGTGTGCTGAACACTGTGGGGCAGGGACACCTTTAGTCTTACTCATGATATGCCAATGACTTTCTTGCTAGACGCTATCAGTCACTCTGCCTCTCATGCCCTGTACAAATCAAAATTATGTCTGTTGATATGCTAGCTCACTCTATTTTCCCAAGCATATAAACAGACTTAATTTCAATTTTTACAGGGCAAGAGAGTCAGATTGCTTGATATCCTCTGGCAAGAAAATCATTGGCATATTATAAATAACACCCCTCCCCCTTTTCTTCAGTATACTATAGTACATGGAAACATGTGACGCTACAGTCCAAATTCCGCTCTACTGTCAGTGGGTATAGCACCAATTAAGCTATGTTTTCCATTTTTTATAAAAGGCGGTAATTACTTATTTCATTTAATTATTCCTCTTATTGGTTTCTTTTGATTTGTAATGCACATTAATACACATCTATCTCAGACTCTGAGCATCTTGCCATTACTTAAAATTACAGAATTTGCATAATCTACATCTCAATCAACTTTATTTTTATATTAAGGAAAGCATCAACGCCAAGAAAGCACAAATATAAAGTCTCCAGTGCATATATCTCAATCTCTAACAACAGCCACCTTGAATTGCCTCACAGCACTGCCTCCAGCAGAGATAGTCCTCACTTTTTAAGGTGCAGTACACAGAAACAGTCATAATAGTTACATACACCACTGAAGTCAATGAGTTCCACCCATTCACACCTAGGCAGAATTTAACCCTTTATCTTTAAGACTGTCTTCTGAGATTTAATTTCTTGCATACATCAAACCATGTTAGGTCAACTGACATTAAAAAATGTATTTTTAAAATGTTTGAATGTATCTTGCATATATTTTAAAGGTTTAAATAACTATATCTTGGGCATTTCCAATGCAACCATCATTTTGCTAGTTGGATGCCAAGAATGGTCTGTATTATAAACTCTATATTATTTCATGCCTGATGCACATGAACCTAAAAAATCTTCAAATCGTTACTTTACGTTATGGCCTTTGTAGTAGTGTACAAGTCCCTTTCTTTCTCTTAAGCGTAAAGGGAATTTGGCTTGTCTGTCCAGCATGCCATCCTGAGTACATGCAGCATGTTTTCATCTCTAGATGTCTCTAGGCAGGCAGTTCAATGTACGTGTATAGCAATTTGTATGTATAGCCTTTGAATTTGTGCCTTGAATATAATGACATGGGAAAGAGATAGAAGGGTCACTTGGAAATATTCTTTCACTCAACTTCTTTATTTTGTAAGTTAGATTTTAAATGAAAAGATACAGTATCAACCAGCAAAGGAAAAGCAAGTTCTTTTTTCCCAAACTGCATTCAAAGAACTTATTAAAACAAGGCTGTGTCTTTTGTGGCTTAGAGTTCTGTTGTTCACTTCAAACTTTTTCAGTGAAAAAGGAACATAGCTGTAGCTACTTTGCCGCTCTTTTTGCAGTCTACTGAGAAAATAATCTTCTTTCCTAGCACTTAAGAACATAAGAATGGCCATACTGGGTCAGACCAAAGGTCCATCAAGCCCAGTATCCTGTCTTCCAACAGTGGCCAATGCTAGGTGCCCCAGGGGAAATGAACAGAACAGATAATGATCAAATGATCCAACCCCTGTTGCCCATTCCCAGCTTCTGGCAAACAGAAGCTAGGGACATGGTGTCCCTGTGCATCCTGACCAATAACCACTGATGAACCTATCCTCCATGAACTTATCTAGTTCTTTCTTGAACCCTTCTATAGTCTTGGCCTTCACAACGTCCTCTGGCAAGGAGTTCCACAGGTTGACTGTGCACTGTGTGAAAAAATACTTCCTTTTGTTTGTTTTAAATCTGCTGCCTATTAATTTCATTTGATGACCCCTTGTTCTTCTGTTATGAGAAGGAGTAAATAACACTTCCTTATTTACTTTCTCCACACCAGTAATGATTTTATCAACTTCTATCATATTCCTTCTTAGTCGTCTCTTTTCCAAGCTGAAAAGTTCCAGTCTTCTTAATTTTGCCTCATATGGCAGCTGTTCCATACTCCTAATAATTTTTGTTGTCCTTTTCTGAACCTTTTCCAATTCCAATATATCTTTTTTGAGATGGGGTGACCACATCTGCATGCAGTATTCAATATGTGGGTCAACCATGGCTTTATATAGAGGCAATATGGTATTTTCTGTCTTATTATCTAGCCTTTTCTTAATGATTCCCAACATTCTGTTAGGTTTTTTTTGATTGCTGCTGCACATTGAGTGGATGGTTTTTAGAGAACTATCCATGATAACTCCAAGATCTTTTTCTTGAGTGGTAACAGATAATTTAGACCCCAACATTTTATATGGATAGTTGGGATTATGTTTTCTAATGTGCATTACTTTGCATTTATCAACACTTAATTTCATCTGCCATTTTGTTGCCCAGTCATCCAATTATAAGGGACCTGTAGCTCTCAAATGTCACATGGGCCTGCATGAGTCTCTCTCCCAACATTTGAATAAGGCAAGAAACACTCAGTTCAAAACCAAAGGGAGAGAAAGATTGGTACACAGGCAGATGGATTATATCTATATTTTAAATATTGGTAACCAAGGGTCCAAGCCAAAGCCCACTAGAGTCAATCATATTCTTTCTGTTGCCTTCTGCAGGCTTTGAGTCAGACCCAAGGAACACTGTGTGAAACCTGGTGGTTTAAATTAGTGTGAGCCTAACCAATCATAACACATGAGTTGGGGTATAGGTTTCCTTGGTGTTTGGATTCTGCCTTCTCCCCACCATGTCCAACAGGCCCTGCATAGGTGCTGGAACTAGGGGTTCTGAGGGTGCTGCCGCACCCCCTGGCTTGAAGTGGTTTCCATCATATACAGGGTTTAGAGTTTGGTTCAATGGCTCTAAGAACAAATTGTTCCAGCACCACTGGGCCCCTGGGCAAATCACCTTATCACTGAGGTCATCTGGGTGGGGTCTTGCTTGGTGGCTCAGTTCTCCCAATATCTTCAGAGGCACTGGATGGCTGCTCCCCCTTCTTTAGGGTGACCAGATAGCAAGTGTGAAAAATCGGGATGGGGATGGCGGGGGGCAATAGGAGCTTGTATGAGAAAAAGGCCCAAATATTGGGACTGTGCCTATAAAATCGGAATATCTGGTCACCCTACCCTCCTTGTATCTTCAGAGGACAGCCTAGTAAGCATGCTGCCACCAATGCTTTTTAGGGGTTCAAAGGTGTGGGAGCACCACCTGCATTCACTGCTGTTGGCCACCTGAACAAATCTGGAACCTGAGCAACGCTCCTGAACCCTATGTGCTGATAGCTAGAGAAATCCTGGGGTCTCTTCTGGAGGAGAGAATTTGTGTGGAAAGAGTAGGAGGGTCACAGCAGTCCCGTAGAGAAAATGGGGGGATGGAGAGAAGGGCAGAACTGCTCCTAGAGAGGGTTTTTAAATGTGGCTAGAAACTCAGCCCAGGTTCCCAAACCTCAGCAAACCTTTTTGCAAGCTTCAGGGAGTTTTGTGTTCACAATGGGTATTTCTACACAGCAGTTGGGAGGTGAAATTCCTAGCATAGGTAAACATACACGAACTAGCTCTGTTCAAGCTAGTGACTAAAATAGCAGTATGGCCGTGGTGACACAGGTGGTTTTCTAGGCTAACCGTCCAAGTAGGTACCCAGGGGTTTGGGCGGGACAGCTAGCTCAAGCCACGGCCCATGCCATGGCAGACCTACTGCTATTTTCAGCATGCCAGCTTGAGCAGAGCTAGCAGATGCATGTCTACCTGCACTAGGAATTGCCCCTCCTAGCTGCTATGTAGATACACCCAAAGAAATCTGAAACCAGGCAATCCCCATGGCTTTAATTTTCATTATTTTGTTTATCTCTAGTAGTCAAATAAGGGCTTCTGCTTTGATATTATAGTTTATGCTCTCATATAGTTATAGTCATTCAGAATTATTATTTTAGTATTCTAGTGAGTGTATTATTTCATTTTGTGTATAAAAAATGAAATCTTAGTACTACAGGCCCTTACTAGAGCATCTTCTATTGAGTCTTTGCTGAGATGGGTGGAGATCACCTGGTCTTTATGTGATTTGAAATTGTGTGGTTTAGAGGCACAGATTTACAAAGTTATTTCAGCACCTAAAGATGCAGACAGGCAGCTCATGGGATTTTCAAAAGCACCAATAGGAGTTAGGCACCAAATTTGCTTAGGTGCTTTTGTAAATCCCATTAGGCGCCTCTCTGCATCTTTGGGTACCTAAATGCTTTTGTAAATCTGACCCAGAGTGCCTAAGGAAGACCTGCCGTAGTCTTGAACAATATACTGTAATTGAATCTAGTAGCATATTGAGAACCATTTGTGTTACATCTGCTAACGTCAGAAATGTCCACTGCAGAAGTGGACATATTTGGCTATTGGCAAGTTTCTAATGTGAATGTAAGAGTTTGCAGGTTATCTAAGTGTGAGTTACTGAGGTGCTACAAAAACTAAAGCAGGATAAAGGGTAATACCCTGGCTCAAATGAAGAGCAATTGAGTGATTTCTTTTCAGAGCCCACTTTATATACCATTTACACAATTAAATATCCCAGCTCAGCAGAAGTTTATGGCCTTGATCTACAGCTGCATTACTGTGACACTGTGATGGGAATTCCTAGATGGTATGGAGCCAGCATAGTGGCTTTTCCTGAACCCCTTCTAGCTCCATTATAGGAGATATGGTCCAGACCAACAAAGGGATTTAGGCATTGCAACACTGAGCTTAACTTTTAGGAACCTAGAAAAAATCACAGGAACAGCACTGTGGTTCACAAAGCCTGAGTTAGGCAACTAGACTCCCTGTGCAATGGATGAGGTGAGAGAGGTGCCTTAGACTGTGATCCACGAAAGCTGGCATGCTAGGTAGGGAGCTAGTGGGGGGATGTTGATGAGAGGGGTGTGTGCTAAACCCTGCCTCTCTCTCCGGGATAGACACTGAAGTCTGGGCAATAGGGAGGCACCTGTCTCCGCTAGTGATCCATAAACAGGAACCCGCCACTTGCAGTTAGGCGGCTTAGGCACCTAAGGCATTTCTTGAGGGAATGAGTTAGGTACCTACCTTGCGCCGCACAAAACAGTTGGAGGAGGAAGAAGAGGAGCCAATGGCATTGGTGGTGATGATGCCTACCTTATAACTTTTAGCTCTGTGGTTAGAGCACTCTCCGGAGAGATAGGAGACCCACATTCATGTCCTTTCCCCTCCCTGGCAGAGAGGGGGAAATTGAATGTGGGTTTCCCACATCCCAGATGAATGCTCTAACCACTGGGCTAAAAGCTACAAGGTGGGCAGCAGCAACACCACCTCCTCCTCCTCTGGATTTGGAATGGGACCAGATCAGTTGGGTGGTCTCTGAGCACGCCTGCTGGATGAGGCCCCACACGTGACTTAGGCAGACCAATGCCTATCTTCCCCTTGTTCATGAATCACTCAGGGGTTTAGGTGAGAGAGAGGCATCCAGTACATAGAGGGAGGCAGCAATGCTCATGCCCAGAGGCAGAAACGGAGGCTCTGAAGGAACTTTTACTTTGAAAACTTAGGCGCTGCATGAGTTTAGGGGCCTATGGGGTTTGGCAGGAATTTTGTGGAGCCAAAACTGGGATTTAGACATCTACAACTGGGATTTAGGTGTCTAAATATCTTTGTGGATCTGAGCCTATTTCCCTGAGGAGGGGAACGCATTATGGCCAGAGTACCCTGCACTCCAGCAACTGCCAGCTTCCAGAAGGCCTCTTGTGAACATGAACCGCTCGGCATAATTTAGTGCAGTCTTGGACCTGCTGCAAATTGAGCTATGGGACTGGATTGATCCTGGGATGGGCTAGGATGGCGATTCACATGGCCTGAAAACTAGCAACACAATTTTTAAAGTTGTTTAAAAAATAATTAAAGACCAAGATTTAGTTTTTACTCTCTCTCCCATGTATCTTTTAGTACCCAGTCTTGGTCCCTTTGAAGTCCAATGCCTCTAATAAGTATTAAATTTGCATGGGACCACACTTTAATTAACTTTAATTTAATTCACATCAACACAGAGATTAAAACCTCTGAAAGCAAATCACAAAATAATGACATAGGAGCAGAAAGTTCCTACAATTTGGGAAACATAATTTGAGGATGTTATGCTGGTAATAGTTCTAATAATCTGTTACACTATACCAATAAACCTACTGTATATGTATGTCTACTATAGGCAGCTTCACTCCTACAGTCATCCCAAAGACTTTAATACAGGCCAGTCCCAGCACCAGTTCATTCCCTCGAAATTTAGACAGCAAAAAAGAACAGGCTCTGCATCTGAAAATTACATGTTTTCCACCATAGATTTAAGAAAATTGAAAAAGATATTTTAATAGCATGTGGCATAATGGTTCTTCTTACTTTGTATAGTGCATTCAGAAATAAGGCATATTATTTGGCCTGTCATTTCTTTGTACATCAACAATCACGTGCTGCTGATGCAGTCACTTGAAGAGGATTGCCCGATTGGAGAAATGATGCTGAAAGGTTTAAACACCACAGACTTATTACGGTGTTCTGGAACTATGGCTGTGTCAGAGTTGTATTAATTTTGGAGGCAATAGGGCTGTGGTCCAAAGTCATCCAGCTACAGAGGTCCCCAGCTTCACAAAGGGCCAGCTATAGAGATAGGTGACTTATCTGTTAAAATCTCCAGGGTGATACCGCAAATTAGAAGAGGAATTCACACACTAAAGCCGTCAGTCTAGACAAAATCCAGCACCTTTCTGTGGAATAAATAAACTGTGCTTCATATCTCCATTACAGTCAGTGCTTTAGACTCTGTGGTTCACAGAATGGGTCACATCTACATGTCCTGATACATGCAAAACTCTTATTGAAGTCAAGTGGAGTTTAACTTGTGTAGGTATTGAATAAAGACGACACAGGCGAGGGCCTCAACCAGATATTTAATTAGTTATCCTATATATTTTACTGTATTCTTCTTTTGTGAAGTGATCTAAATATAATCAAAACAAGTTACTAACAGAAGTTAAAATAGCAATTGTGTTGAATCTGGTTCAGTATACTATAGGCCTTGATCCTACACACAGGTAGCCAGGTGCTTAACTTTATCCTGGAAGCAAAGTTAAACATATGCATATGTGTTTGTCGCATGGGGACCTTACATTGTAGCTACTCTCCTCTGGACTTGACTAGTACTAAATAAATATGAAATCTGTATATTATGCAGCAAGAAGTTATGTGTATATTGATGGATGGATGGAGAACACATAGCAGCTGAGAAAGCATACACTGAATGCATTATAAGCAGCCTGCCAGCCACACACTGGCAGCAGATAGAAGCCTCCTTAATCATTTATTTTTTGTGGTCTTCTTCAAGCTGATTAAATGCTCATTCACTGCCTGATAACAGCTGACAAATTCCAATATACTGGAACAAAGCACTCAGTCTTATTTAGTCTCATTTTGGAAAGCTGTTTATATTTTTCTCATTTTGATGAACGCTGCCCCTATAATGAGCATAGTAATTATTTACAACCTAAAGAAGCGGCAAAATATGTTTGGGTGCAGAATTTAATTAATGACAGCCTGACAGCTGGTGTGAAAGGGGGTGTATGATTCCTAACTTTTCACACAAAACCTTGTTACTAATAGTGGATTGTTGCAAGTGTTAATAAATTTATTCTATGATACAGTTTAAGGCAGCTGGTGAACATTGCAAGACATGTAAATTACAGAAGGTGGCATTTTTTTAAGTAGTATATAAAATGTAAGTAACAATAGCATCACATGGATATGGTTGACAACAGAGAATTAAGAAGAAATAGTACTGGCAAAATCTTTAAATGGGAAACAGTACCAAGTGGAGTACCGCAGAAGACAGTATTGAGACATCTCTTACAGCCAGATCCTGCCCCCCTTACATTGAATAATACCTTACTCTATGAGTAGGCCCACTAACTACAACATGAGTAAGAGTGGCAGAAGCTGCCCCTTACTTACCAGTGTGGATGACGTTATAAATTCAACTGTCATTAATTTTGCTGACCACACCAACAGTGCAGAGGCTGCAAAAACTCTGGAGGGCAAAAACCAACTTGGTCTGGAGAGACTGGAACAAGCGGACTGATTCAGAGAGCTCAGATTCAGTGCTAATTTGAGAAAAGTCGTACACTGGGAACAAGAACAAATATAAACTGGGGAGCAGCTATCTGGAAATGAGCAAGCCCAAGATCTATGGGAGATCTAACTGAATACAATCTGAACTTGAAGTTTGACACTGTTGGGGGGAAAAATGTCCATGTTATTCTCAGATGTGTATAGAGGGAATCCCACAGAGTGGTGACAGTTAAATTACTCTAGATCACAGCTCCACCACCTACAAATAAGACATAGATACGACTCAATATGCTTAAACCTCAGGGAATGTAGTCCATATTTTGTACACTACGCTGTAATGCCATAACATCAAGATACTGTAAAGCAAACTTCTTGAAGCTCACTTTCTTTTTGAGCATTAGCTGTGACCACATAACAAATAAGGGATTAACAGTGCTCCTCAGTTTAGCACTGGTATAACTACACTTGGACTATTTTGAGCATTTCTAGTCCCCACACTTTAGGAATGTTAACAAGTATAAGGTGTTTTTTATAAATGAAAACACAATTATTTCCATTTATTTGAAACAGATTATATACAACCATCATTTAATTCTTACAGCTCAGTCCCGTAACACACACAGTATTTTAGTTGGAGGTTATCCAAGATTTCTACAGATGAAGCTGTATCATTAATACTAGTGACATGTGTGCTAGTTAAGAAATGTAGGAAACAGTTTGAAACGTAAAAACTTTATATCGTGAAGATGATCTTCATAGCTGACGCTTTTCATGTTGGATGGTATAGTGAGGCCAAAAGACCTCCCTCCAGTACTGAAGGGGTTAATGCCCTCTGGTGGGTGCAGCCAAACCCACCCCATCCCCTCACAAGAAGTGCTGGGGCAGGGCTGGAAGTATGAGAGAGAGCAGGGCCCTGCAGCTCAGTTGTGGTTGAACCAGGGAAGGAGGCAGACATCTCTCCGAGCCTTCTGCAGAACCTGTGACTGGCTGCCAGGAATGAAGACTCATCCCAGCCACCAGAGACAGAGGAGCCAAGGGAGCAACTGGATAAAGTGTCGCCTGGCTGCCAGAGCGAACAGCCGACACCTGCAGCGATGGAGCACCCTTCACAGAAAGCGGTAGGAAGTAGCTGAGGGAAACCAGATCTTGATCCGGTTGTTCCGCTGCGAAGTGAAGCAATGTGCTCCAACGGTTTCCCCACCAACCCAGTTCCAGGACCACCTGCCACTGTTAGGGTCCTGCGCTGGGACCACCCACCACTGCTAGGGCCCTGGTCTGGGACCTGGTGGAGTAAGGTGGGCCTGGATCTCCCTACCCGCTGCTGCTGACTCCACCCCTGGGGTTGGTGGCCCACTCACCTGAGGCCAGAAGGCCTTGCTATAGACTGTTTCCTTGCTCTGACCCACCCAGGGGGCCAGAGTCCAAACTGCTATTAATTGCTCCAGCCAGGAGGCTGTGAGCTGTAGACTGTTTTCCTGCTCTGCCCACTGCCCAGACCTACAACCACTTGCCCTACCAGGAGGGGGCGATCCCAATCCCAAGACGGGAGACAACTACAGATGGGTGGACAGGCAATTCACCAGTGCAACCACTTTTCCAAAAGAACGGTGAACAGCTTAAATCTTTGTTTTAATAGTTCAAAGTGCCATGCATACTGGACTGCTTTCCCTTTGGAAGTATGAAGCCACGGATGATGGGGAACCAAGAAACAGTGGGTTGGATTCCACATGACTCTCAGAACATTGCAGGGTGAGGTAGGAGTCAAATCTCATGCCTGTTCCAGTGTTGAAAATTTAGAAAGAAACTAGAGGTGTGTGAAGTCAGACTTTCCTGTCCCCAACATGGAGAAACAATAAGGCCCCATATTTTTATTATGTCTTTGAGTTTCACTGTACACCCCTGTGATGAAGCCAAGGACTGGAGCCTTTGCAAGTATGTGTAATGCCATTAAAAACAATGGAGCTACACCTTAAACTTTATTTTACAAGCTCTGGTCATTTGGTTTAAAGGATGGTCCCAATGTTTATCCTTTTCAAATAAACAAAATGAGCTTTTTCTTTAAGCACCAAGTAGCTGGGAACAAGAGGGTTAAAAAGAGGCTGCTTCATTAGAAGGGTATTTGCCTAATTACCACTCTGCCTGCCATTATGCAGCTGCTTCTGTCCCCAGGTGTTACACACTGGGCAACAATTTTGCATCAATACTATTTTTTTTTTAAAAAAACCCAACAACATTAACACACATAGTAAGAGGCTACATTGTGAACGTGTCACATTTGGGCCTTTGTTCTGCTCCATCTCTGATCATTTTGTTCTACTTGCTGGTTCCTTTGTAGCCTGGTTTGTGAGTTTGTACATTGTTCTTGTACAACCTGAGTACTTTCTTTATTGTTATGCAGTGATTATAGCAGAAGAACAGAACTATTGTTTGCTTCTGCCACTGACACTCTGTCCTTGGATAAGCCACAACCTCTCTGTGCCTCTCTATGCCATTTATAAAAGGGTATAAATTCCCCATCTTACAAGGGTGCTAAGGGGCTTAATTCATTAATATTTGTAATGCTTGATGAGATATTCTGATGGAAGGTCCTGTAGAAATGCAAAATGATCGTTGCTTAATGTCCGTTTTATTTTAAAAGAAAAGTACACACTTTTCATTATTTAAAACTCAATATTCCAAGTACAATCGTGGTTATATAATGTAACCTATTATGTATCATGTACCATGGGCAAAGGAGTTTCCTGTGGGATTGGTGGAGAATGATGACATGAATGAGTCATACACCCCTTCCCCACCTGTGCAGCCCAATCCCCTCGGTGAATCCTGTTGAAGGGGTTTTCATGAGCTCATGGGGGATGACTTTATGAAGCTAACACTCCCAAACCCAAACCCACTAGGCCCAGATCCCACTCACAAAAACAGGGGGGGGGATGATCTCACCCAACATCTGTCTCCTTTTATTCCACTCCTTCTCAGTTTCCTTTTCAATATGCCTTCCAGGAAATAATAAGTGAACAAATTATAACATGCAGACAGTCACACATTTAACACTCTTCACACAATTTAGGATTCTTTACTTAACTTTGGCATTCAAATAACTCTTATCACTATTAATATTTCTTCGTTTTGCATTCTTACCCTCAAAGTTACCACTCCCTTTTTTATTTGTTTCTCAGAAATATCTTATACTCCTTCAAGATTTCACCCAACTAGGTACTATATCAGAATACTCCAGCAATTTGAACATAGGCATGGAGGATATGTATGTAAATCAAACATGATCTACATTTTTATCATGATTTTATGATTTTCTTTGCAGCTTATCAAGATCATGTTTTCTTGCCAATATGGAACAAGGAACTTTATTAGCCTAAGGGAAACAGTATGATCCCTAAAGCTACTCTTTGAGTATGTGCTTCTCTCTATTTCACTGTGAAGTTTCTGCCTAGAACTTTTCCCGGCCTCCCTCTCACCTGCAGATTAAAAGAAACATTACAAATGTCTTCATAGGATCCCACTCTGGGAATCTTATCACCTGCATCTCCAAGCCCTTCAGAAGCTGCTTCTCCACCCCTCAACTCTCTGTGGCTCTGCCTACAGCCACCCATCCAGCCATGCTGCCCAGCCTCTCCTTGGAGGACAGCTCCCAAGTTGCTCCCTGAAGCCTTACAAAGCCTGCTTGCCAGTTCCAGTTTCTGATCTCCAGTGCCATTGCTGTTTCTTGGTACTGTGAGTTACAGAGCCCTTTTCTGACAAGATGCTGATCTTCTGTGGTCCCATGTAGAGCTGGTCAGAAAATGGGATTTTTTTTTCCTGTGGAAAAGATCCATGAAGATGAAAAAAAATCATCAAAATTTTGCATGGAAAAGTTTGACTTTTTCACAAAAAAACAAACTGAAATATTTCAGCTGAAAACCAAAATGTTGCCATTCAGGAATGCTACTGTAGTGCCCCATGCTTCCATTCGCCTCTATAGACTGGGCTTCCTGGTTGGACTATATATCCCATGATGCACTACTGTCTCCCTACCTGTTAAGGCAGCTGCATCATGGGACTCCCTGGCCAGAGAATATTCTGGGGAACACAGCCCATAGAAGGGAATGGGAATGTGAGGAAACCAATGTACAACTCCCATGAGGCATGATAACCCCTGCAATAGACCTTTTCAAAAAGACTTAATTAGTCAATTGTAGTTTATTGCAATCTTGTATGTATCTGATTGTTTTCTCAAGATGCAATCATGGACATGATTCACATTACACTGAGTTGGTTATGGCTTCAACCTGGTTCTACTTTACTTTACCAATGCTTGTGTTTACAATGGCTCTGCTATTTGTGACTTTGTAGATGCTGAGGCCAGTAACTAGTTTCCTGGCATGAATATATGTTCTCTTCTTCCTTGAGGAACTCAGCTTTCCATTAGGCCCTGCAGGAGCTTACGTTGAGTCAATGTGTTATGCAAATTTAGCACTTCTCTTACTCCAGGTCTGCATCTGACCTAATTTATACCACCAACATCAATAAATTCCTCTCACAAGCAACATTCTCTTTGGGGGCTAATTTATTCACTGTGATGTATTTTAGTCACAATAAAATCCTGGGAATAGAATATGTCTTCTTTAACTCTGTCAGACAAGCATTGTGAGTGTTATTAAGGGCAATTTATAATGCTTTTCAACTGAGTTGAGAGCAAGAGTGCAGTAATCTTATATCAAATTGTAAGAGATAATGTAATGATAATGAGGAAGTACCTTATCATCAAGAGACCTTATCATCAAGAGTCTAAATAATATGCAATAGTTTGTTAAAGAAAAAATATCTGAAATAGGTCTGTGACTGGGTGTACCTACCTGCACCAGCCCCGAAGGGGTTAAATGTGCTTTGCAGGCTGAGGAAGCCCCGCCCCTCCAACTCTGGTGGGCATGCTCAGCCTGGAGGCAGAGTATAAAAGGAAGCAGCCCAACTCAGTCTGGGCAGGTTGCTGAAGGGGAAGGATGCAGATTCATTTCAGGGAGCTGCTGCAGGCCCCAACTACAAAGCCATAGTATACAGTGCTTCAGATGGACTCTTGGCTACCTGACAAGCCTGGAAAAGAGACCACGCTGGCAGGGGCTACACCACTTGAGGATCCCAAGGGAACCATTGCTGAGGGAGAAAGGGTAGGAAATAGCCCAGGGGACTTGGACTTTTCTCTGGTGAGTGAACTGGGGAACCACTCAGCATGTTTCAGGAGGATACCCGCTGACTTGGTGGTGAGCACTCCCACTACTGCCAGGGCCCTTGGCTGGTACTTGGAGGAGCAGGGAGGGCCCAAGTCCCCCTACCTTGGGCCTCACACTCCACTAGATGGTGCCCCACCTCCCCAATGAGTCAAAAGGCCATATGGTACCCCAGAAGTGGGTGCCTTTATTGACTCTGACCTTTAGGCCATGCTGCCTTGAGTGGAAGGGCTGCTTTATTGACTGGCCATTGGGTCATGCTGCCCTCCCTGTAAAGGGCTGCTCTATTGACTCCGGCTATCCGGCTCCACTGCCCTGAGCGGAAGGGCTGCTCTATTGACTCCGGCTATCCGGCTCCACTGCCCTGAGCGGAAGGGCTGCTCTATTGACTCCGGCTATCCGGCTCCACTGCCCTGAGCGGAAGGGCTGCTCTATTGACTCTATCCATTGGGCCACGCAGCCCTGTGTGGAAGAGTGACTTTATTGACTCCAGTCACTCGGCAATACTACCACATTTTTCTAGTAAGGGTCATCAGCCTAGGACCTAACTGCGGTACCGCCTCTGCCCTTTCTTTTGACCACACGTGACTCGCCATCCCATGACAGGCTGTACCTACCCCGCGACAAGGTTAATCTTCATTAAGTTTTCAGACTGCATTTAGGGGTACTCTAAATTATACCCTTGAGTTATGCACACAGCTCACATTAACATTAGTCAGATGTATTAAGAGAAATGTGCCCCTGTAGGTGTCACGCTCCCTGAAGTGCTATATTGTAACACAGTATTTGTATCCCCTTTTCTATAAATATTGTGTCTAGGATATTCTCTGTATCGAACTGCTCCTGCTGCCATTGAAGTTAATGGACATATTGAGTCCATGGAGGGGAATTTGGGAAAGCCAACAGAGTACCGTAGATGTTACAAAAGAACAATCACAATGAGTACGGTAATCAATATGAAGTCTATGATTTATTTATAATAGACAAATGAGAAGTAAAACTTGTTTACAATGCAAAAATAGAAGTGAAATGTGCCTATCAATAATATATATTGAACATTTTACCTTCCACATGGAATAACTTTATTATTATTCATTATTACTATTATTTGGTATTACCATAGCACCTAGGAACCCTAGTTATGGATTAGGACCCCATTGTACAAACTGTAGGAACTGTACAAACACAGTACACACTTCTGTCTATTACCACCTTGAACTACTGGTGTCTGCATGTTTTGTGTTGTATGATGTAGTAGTTAGGTTATTTATTTTTCTTTTTAGGCATGCTTTCTTGCCTCTTTTTTGTTTACAAAGTGACTGACCAGAATGTTTTGTTAAATATCTAATTAAATCAATCAATCCTTAATGCACCATGTGAAATTTATACCCTGACCTGTTCTCATTCTTCTCACTGAGACGAGCCTTACTCGCCTTATCTAGGCTACCCATGTAGGCATTTAAGACAAGCTAATCACCATGGTATCTTAGCCTCTTTCTTGTAGTATATAAGCACCTACGCAGGATGGCTGGCGGAGCACTCATTTGGGAAAATAGGAATTGCCATGCCAAATCAAACCAATGGTCCATCCAGTCCAGTATCCTGTTCCAACACTGGCCAGTACCGAAAAAATGATTATGATGATGATTACGATGATTATGGAATAAACTTGCTCTTAGCTCTAATCCTAGGCTGTTAATAGCTGATTTATGTCCTGAATTGAGAGATTTTTATGGCTTTGGTAATGTTAAATATCTTGCCTTATGTATTGGTGATATTCTCATTCTGCATAATAATACTTAATAATTTTTTTAATCCTGCTAAGCTCTTGACCACCAATGATGGTGATAGCAGTGAATTCCAAAGGTTAGCTATTCATGGTGTAAAAAAAGTTACTAGCTAAGCTTTGTCCTTGAATATGCATGCACAGCTCCCATTTACTTCAGTGGGCTCCTAATCTACATATCCAGTGTCAGTTTCTGCAACAGGTGTTGTGATTGTGGGAGCATGGGGCTCAAAGGAATTCAATTTCAAGACTTCTAGGATAGTGGTTCTCAACTAGGGATATGAGTATACCTGGGGGTGCACAGAGGTCTTCCAGGGGGTACATCAACTCATCTATGTATTTACCTAGTTTAACAATAGGCTACATAAAAAGCACTAGCAAAGTCAGTACGAACTAAAATTTCATACAGACCATGACTTGTTTATACTGCTCTATATGCTATACACTGAAATGTGAGTAAAATATTTATATTCCAATAAATTTATTTTGACTATGGGAAAAATGAGAAAGTAAGCAATTTTTCAGTAGTAGTGTGCTATGACACTTTTTTGTATTTTTATGTCTGTGTAAGCAAACACCTTTTTAATGAGGTGAAACTTGGGATACACAAGACTAATCAGATTCTTGAAAGGGGTAGAGTAGTCTGGAAAAGATGGGGGGGAGGGAGGGGTTTGGTTGGTTGGTTTTTTTCCAGTAAAATACCTTTAAAAACCAAGTTTACAGGGAATTTATGTATTAACAAATGTCCCTTGTTTATCAAAATATTCTAAGAATTTGTTAGTGAAAATACTCATATGGACTATTCAGTTTTTAGTCAATCCTGTTTTTTTTTAAGCTTTCTTAATGACTGAGTTTATATTTGGTAGGTAAATAGTGACATCTGCTGGTGAAGGTTTGAGAATGAACCCTGAGTACCTAGATTTCTCTCCCAACAAACTTAATTACATTCATAACAATTGTATGAAATCCCATAAGAAATAATCCCATTATTTTTCCTTCTTGAGGACATAAGAGTATTCTTTTCATTTCCATATTTGTTTTCCATGTTTATCTAATAGATCTGACTTTGCCAAAATAAAACTGAACAATACTTAATGGTTGGTTTAATGATACAGATCATTAAAACAACACTGCCTTTATGCTATTCATTAGCCTTTAATTCTTTCAAGTGCAGCAAGGTTTGGTGCCTTGATGTGCATTAACCATGTCAGGCCAATGACCCCATTGGCTCAGGAAACTTTATATGGGGCTTCTAATGATGCATGATGAAAGGCTGAGTCCTGCTCATTTAGCCAATCTGTTGTATTCAATGGCTCTGTTCTTTTGCTTCCCCAGAGTAAGAGCTCCTCTGATTTCTTTGTCTCCTTTTATTACATTATTATTTACAATATGGCATATTCAAAAGTGAAGTATCATTGTGGAATTGCTCATGAAAACTACCCTGATGGCTGTGTTCTTACACACCCAATGGGAATCCATTTAATTTACACTAGAATTGGAGATGAAAAAGCAGCACAATATGATTGCCCTAAATGAATTACACAACACTGGTATTCTCTTTCCAAAACATGTCTGGCAAGTGTGGAGCTTAACATCATGAGAGACTGGATTCTGTGGTAAAAAGCATATTGTGATTCTTTGCATTTTTAGTTACACATTTGTCATTCAAAAATCTCACGTTGCATCATTCAAAATGCCCAAAAGCAAGATCAAGACACTATATCAGACTTGCTACACGGGCAGTACCCATGTGACTAAATGCATATGATAAGGAGTGAGTCTCCATTTCCTGTAAGTTCCTTATCACTTGACATCTACTTTTTCCTGGATCACTTTCAGAATAGAGAAGTTTAAGGTTGTGACCTGCATACAGGATTCCCAGAACCAGAAGTTCTGGTCTTGTGCAAGTCATTTAACCAATCTGTAACGCTGGGAATACCTTTTGCCTACCTCACAAAAGTGTTGTGAGGACTAATTAATGTTTGCACAGTATTTTGAAGGTGTTGTGTTACAGGCATCATCAATAATATAAAATCTGATCCTTGGCAGGTAACTACTGACCTAGATCCAACTTTGACAGATTATTGGTATGTTATAGCCTATGGATAACTGGGGAAATACAGAAGACCAAGTGAGCTGGATGGATGCAGTAAAGTTTGCCAATTTTTTTACTCAAACCAAAATTGAGTTCAACCCAGTCCTTCTGACTTGTCTATGTTTTTGACAAACAACTGTTCCCTAACTTCAAAAAAGAAAATTGCATGATGTCTTGAGTCTCAGTATGTTCTGCTACAGGATAAATGGGGCTGCTCACTGCACGCTTCCTAGGCCCCACCTGCCTGTGCTTAGAAGGGAGAACTGCAAGAGGCAGTTAATTAGGACCCTCTTGGACTATAGGATCCAGAGGGGTTCCACAGAGGAGCACTTCATGCGGTTATCATGAACTTCTCCCTGAGTCCGACCTTTGTATTTCACATTGTGCTGCTACTTGATAAATTGGTTGTTAGACTGTGACTCTGGTAGAGCGGCTGCCTGTGGAACATGAGGGTCCAGGTCCAAGTCATACCTCCAGTGAGGTGTGGTAGGAACACACAGTGAGTCCAGCCCCAAGGTAAGGGACTCTAAGTGATTCCTAGTTCAGGGATTGTTATAGTGTGGCTCACACCTTAAAAGAGAGACTGTAATGTGGACACCTCCCCTCCCATTCTTTTTTTCCTCTTTCTTCAGATGGAGGAAAACTTGCCTGCTGCCCAGGGAACTAAAATGAGTGTATCCTCAAAGAGGACACCTTAACAAACATGTAAGTTGGCATAAAGAGTGAGTAATGTGTATGTTTCTCTCTATAAAAAAATGAATACCATACAAAAATTGGTGTGTGAAGTATTCACCAAGCAATAAATCATGGGAATAGAAGAAGAAATAACTGCAGATATCTTACATATGCCACACGCACAATTTTCACTCTGTACTCGTACACCTGATCACATTCAGATTCCTCCTCACTTTGCTCAAAAATTGGCATTACTCAGGCAGATTGAAGCCAGTGACAACTATTCCTTTCCACCTAGGAGGAAGGTTGAAGCAGTCTTCTATGCTTTACGTACTGGAGAAGGTGATTGTGTGTCCACTGCAACCTTACTGTGGTATAGCTTTTTGCTGCATTTATGCATTTTGTATTGTATTCAGCATGGTCCATCCTCCACCCTGCACTCTTTTTCTCTTCCTGTTTCCATGCCAGTTTTGGGCTATTGTTAATGAGGTGCACTGGTCTTACAGGGGACTAAAGGCAAAGCATGTCCCCAGTCCTCAGCTCTGACAAGGACATCCTGGAGAACGTAGTCAATGGGGCAGATGGGAGATGTAGTCCAGGAACCATGTGATCGTAAGATGGGCCTATATAAGGCAAGTTTCTTGCTTAGTCTGTTAAGAATAAACATGAGGTAAGGTCTGGAGTGAGATTCTCCATCAAGAATATTGGAGAAGAGACCAGAAGAGGCTGTGAAGAGCCAAGAACTACAGGAAAGGGTAAGATCTGCAATGCCAGGTCAGTACGTGGAAGCAGAGCATAAGCAGACTAAGCAATTGCTTAGGGGGCCACCTTGAGCTGCTTTGGGCCCTATTATTAGTATGTGTTGTGAGTTGGGCACCGAGACAACAATATTCCTGCTTAGGGCCCCCAGTGGGCTAGCACTGGTACTGTATTGAAGGCCTGGCAGCTTCAGTTTATGTTCAGTTACATTCAGCCTGTGATGGGATCTTGAAGGCCTAGAGATGGACAAGATAAAAGGATCCCAAGGAGAGGTGAATGGAGAGCCTCTGAGGAAAGGGATCTTTAGAGGTGGCTGAAAAATTTCACTTATTTTTAGGGGGAACTTTGAAAAAAAATTTTAAAATGAAAAACAAACATTTGGCTTTGTGGTGGCAGTGGTGTGGTGTAGGGGTTTTGTGGTTTGTTTTGTTGGAAAAATCAAATTTTGACCAAAACAACCTTCCTGAACATTTTTGGTTTGGTCAAATCCAGTTTGGTATGCGGGGGGGAGGGTTTTTGTGGGGGTGGGGAGGAGGGTTTGCTACTGAGGTGGGAAGACTCAACAAAAATAATGTAAGCAGCTCCACACAGAGAGCTTGGGGTGGGAACTGAACACTAGCTTCTTCTATTGGGCCCTGAGGCTGGGTTTTCAGAGGGTGAAATGAAGCCCTTTCTCAATCCTTGTATTAACAGTAGTGAAAGCAGGGAGGATCCTGGTGAAGAAAGGACTGTTGAACTGGGTGGCCAGGAAAGGGCCAAGAAATCTGTTTAGCACAGGGAGATCAAACTACTCTTGCTTGCAAACAATGCTGCATCAGCAGGACAAAAGCTGTCACCTTGGAAGGGCAGAAGGACTATCAAGCAGCCCTACGCTAACAGAGCTGAAGGACTATGAACCCAGGCAGGGTTGAAGTATTGTTTGTGTTTGAGGTTTTTTAATTTGCAGTATTGTCCTCACCCAGCACTCAGATCTCATGATTTCAAACATAATTTTGTGTTCTTTTTTTATTGGCCCTCTGTTTTCTGAGCCTTTTGGGGTTCAGGTGTTTTATGTATTCAAGCGTCTCAGCAATCTTGAGGGCTAGAAACTTACCATTTTAATTATAGATGAGATTCTCATGCAGTTGCTTGATTCCAGCAGCTGGGTTTTCAGGAAAAGACCAAGATTTGTGATTGAATAGCAAGAGTTGGCAGTACTGTAGTTGACTCAGAAACGGAAGACTCTGATTTGGCCACAAGGCAAAGTTTCCCTACCAGAAGGGACATGGAAGCAAAAATTAACCTGCTGCCAAAGGGTAACCATTTCCAGGGAGAAAATCAAGGAGGCACCAATGGGGAAACTGAGTCAGCACTGCCTGAAAAGTAAGTGTCTGCTATTGTGAAATCTAGTGTATATGGCTTGCTTTTCAATATTATATAGAGTATGTTTCTCCTCTTCTTCTGCTCCAATCATTTGTTATCCACTTCTAAGCATGAGCTCTTGGTGAGAATATTATTGGGAGGCTACTCAAATTATATTTTTCTGATATGAAATACCTGTAATACTTTGTGTGAGGAGGCTGAATTATCTGTAAAATTCCATTACGTGTGGGTTTTTCAATATGTTTTGTTAGTGTTCCACTCTCTATTCATCGCACTAAAATGATGAATTCACATGTATGCTGTGATCACAACAGGTACTCTCCACTCTAGATTTCAAAGTTACTGTACTGCTAATGAGCACTCAAGTGGCTGGAGGGTTGAAGTAATGGTGCAGCACTACTGTTAAATGCATGAACACTCAACTCTGACTGAATCTTGAGACAGGTAACAACACAGCCATTCCTATACTAGCATTACATACTAGTAGCTTGACATGAGTCTTATGGTGACGCTTCCATTGTTCTGAGGGGTTTGAGTCTCTCAAATCTGTATAGTAAATAATGCCAAACTAATGTGAAAAGTACTGACTGAGAAATCTGCTCTCTAGCATATCCTGTGTAGATGTAAGCACCACAGGTACTGTTACTGTATCTGTACATGTCTAGTCTAGTACAAGTATTGCAGCACTTCCTCCAGGGCAGTAGCTCAAACTTTTTTACTGGTGACCCCTTTCACATAGCAAGCCTCTGAGTGCAGCCCCCCCTCTTATTAAATTTAAAACACTTTTTATATATTTAACACCATTATAAATGCTGGAAGCAAAGCTGGATTTGGGATGGAGGCTGACAGCTCGTGACCCCCCCCCCCAATATAATAACCTCATGACCCCCTGAGGAGTCCTGACCCCGAGGTTTGAGAATGCCTGCTCTAGGGTGTAATCTTCACAAATACTATATTCTATGATACATGGATTCTGGTGTGCAATCTCTCTCCTACAAGGAAAGTCACATTGTGCTAAACAGTTTCTGGCTCTACAAGGGATAAGATCGTAATAGAAACCTTGTTAAATGTTCGTGTTCTATGTTACAGGTGTTAGTGGATGGTGACAGCATCACATTATTAAACAGTTCTAAGCATCGTTCAAGGTTTAGTTTTGAGATATCAGTTTGCTAAATTTCATGGTAAACCACAGTAGGAAATTCATGCCAGAGTTTGGAGAGGTATTTGTCCCACTGTACGTGAGAAATGGAGCTAAAACAAGTTATAAAGCTCTTTAAAATTTGAATCATTATGTAAAACAACTTAAACCAAAACCTTTTTGGTTATCGCTCTTCTATTTTGCTGGACAACCCTTTGTAGTGGGGAGAAAAAAGATAGTGGTGTATGTCAGTTCCAAAATGTGAAGTCACTTTTCCTGTTTTTTTTTACTTACACACACACACACACACACACACACACACACACACACACACACACACACACGAAAAGAGATGGGATAGTAAAGGTGAGAGAAATACAGCTTCTGTTGGCGTTCTCAGGATTCCACGTGGCAGGTCAATCACAAATGGATGGTCTGGATTGGCAGGTCTGCAACAACAGCTGTTGTTCTGGGGTCCAAGTCATCTCCTGGTCTGGGATGTCATCTGGCTAATCTGGTCCATCTCCTTCATCAGTCTCTCTTAGGCTGGATAGAGCTGGTAAAGGAGAGGGCTGTCATATCATTGGGCTGATGCCATATGGTACAGTTGACCTCGGGATCAAATGAAAAGCCAAGAGACCAGACAGGAGAAAAATAGTGGGGTAGAAAGGAACACACAAGGGAAGGGGAGATAGAGCAGACTCTCATGTCTCTGGCTGGAGCCTCTGCTGTTGTGGTGGTGGTGGTGGCCTGGTATTCCCATGCTGATGTGTTGAGGTTTGGACTTCATGATGATGCAATGATTTTCAGGATCCACAGACAAAGTCCCTGCTTCCCTCTCCTCCATGAATCCCTCAATCAGTCCACATGTTCCTGCCCCTCAAATTCTCTTTTTAAGGGCCCCCAATTAGTCAATAGTCCACCTTTTTAGTATTGGGTTCACCAGTTAGACCTAACTCTAACATGCCAAGTTTGGTCTACTAACTTCCAGTCCCACACTCTTCTCATTTACCAGGTCTGGCCTCAGCACAGTCTGAGTTATAGGGGTAAAGACTTTTTGTTTAAACTAACTCCAGTGTGTTTCTCAATTTTACTGATCTTTATAAACAATTTAATGTAACAGGGTGAGTTGGACTCACCTTTTCCCATCAACATTTGTTAATACGGGTGATTGAACATTTTATATTCTTCCATGCAAAGAATAGCAGAAGTAGAAAATTAGCTAGTAAATTACAGACATAGCACACTGGGAATGTCTAACCTGCAGTTAGACACCTGCAGCTGACCCGTGACAGGTGATTCAGGCTCATGGAGCTTGGGCTAACAGGCTGTTTAATTGTGGTGTAGATGTTCAGGTTCATGCTGCAGCCTGAGCTCTGGCACCCTACTCCCTTGCAGGGTCCTAGAGTGAGGCTTCAGCTTGAGCCTGAATGTCTGCACTGCAATTAAACAGCCCCATGAGCCCAGGTCAGCTGATATGCGCCAGCCATAGGTGTTAAGTTTTCAGGCCTCTAAGGGTATGTCTACACTGAAATTAATTAGCTCTTAGCTTGCCTTTCTCCTCACAGCACTATTGCAAAAAGGGGAGTTGTTTTGGCTGGCTAAGCGAGACTCCTCTTAGACAGAAGGCAAAAGATAGAGAAGGAAAATGACACTTCTACAGGTCTATTAGCAAAAACCTAAAGTTTACATCCCAGAGACTATTCAAGATTTAGCCAAACCTGATGGGAGGTAGTGCTGTCATCTGGTTCCCTTCCTCTCTGGCCAGGGATGAATATGTCTTTCAGCTACATGGCTGGGAACCTCATCCTATTAAAACTAGCTAATCAAAATACACTCCTTTTGGAGATTTCAACTATAAACTCTTCTCCCATTTCCCAGTGCCAAATCTGAGTGCATTACAACTTGTGCACAGGGTCATAGCACCACTCAGGTCTGTCCTGGCCATACTTCTGTCGTGACAAGGGAGTAATCAGGACAAAACTGATTGAAGGTGAGGGGTCCCCTAACTTCCATAGTGCACAGGATCCTAACATTCTCTAATCCAGCCCTGCTTCTCTTAGCTTAAAAAAAAATTCTTCAATTCTATATTTTGGAACAATAGCACCTATTCACAGAAAAACAGCAACAGCAAAAGCAAGATACAATTTAAAATCTCTTCCAAAGAAGTAAGAACGAAGACCAACATGATTTGTTAACTAGCTATACATATGACTAAAATACACAAAGTATTCAATATCCAGCAGCACTACTGGTGATGAGTGACCAGTCATACAAACAAACAGGACACATTTAAGCAAGAAGATTGAATCTGAGAGACAAATTATACTGTCTTTATTTCAGCTGAAAGAGAACCCTAAGTAGAGAGAATACTGCCCCTCTTTCTTCTGTTTGTGACTATTTTTTTTCGAGGAGGAGAAGTCTTTGAACGAACAACCAGTCAATAGTAGTGACAGGATGTTTTGTATTTCTAGTGTATGAGAATACAGCTCTTGGTTAACTTCAAAGTTAATGAGTGAATTTGATTTATATTTGTGCAGTATAATTAAGTGCAGATAAGGGAAATTAATTAGCTCTTAGCTGGGAGGTTTTTTGATTATCATATGTTTTGGTAAATTTTCCCCAAAGAAAGCCAATGTGTATAAAAGAGGTAATATAGTTCCCTTTCATATCATAAATATTTGAATATAAGGAATTGCCTGTGTGTGGTATGATAACCTTGCCTTCCCCTCCACAAGGTAACTTTATTTAGCACATCCAAAATCATAGGCACACCTTCCTTTTTTTTTTTTTTTTTTAAACCAGTGCACTGCTTTCACTATCGGAGGAGTTAGCATGTTAGCTGGGGAAATAATAATACCATTGTTCCTTGTATGGGCAATTCATTGCAACCTTTATGGATTTTTATCACTTTTGCATATCTTAAATATTCAACAATACTCACCTTAAAAATATTACACTGACTTTGGATTTCTAATGGCTCTTCAGAACATTTTAAAACTTCATGGTCTCAGGAGGAAATTTCCTCCTTTTTTTAAAAAAAAAAAAAAAGACTGGTTCTGCAATATTCAGGGCTTCTCTTCTCTAGAACAAGAGATATATTAACCCTGGGTTCCTCCTTGGGTTCACCTCAAGTAGATAACGTGATAAGATACAACTTGTCCTTTCTGCACTAAGGTTTAAAACTTATCACACATGTTTAACTACTATGTTTATAAAATTTTATTCTTTTCAGTAAAAGCATCACAATGCAAAACAAAAACCAAAGTTGAACAAAATAAACTTAATTACCATCTGTAACATACAGCATACCATAACATTTAACAACCTTAACATTAAACTGTAAAATATATTGTGATTGTATGAGTACAATACCAGGTTTTCCAATATATCATAGAATATCAGGGTTGGAAGGGACCTCAGGAGGTCATCTAGTCCAACCCCCTACTCAAAGAAGGACCAATCCCCAACTAAATCATCCCAGCCAGGGCTTTGATAAGCCTGACCTTAAAAACTTCTAAGAAAGGAGATTCCACCACCTCCCTAGGTAACGCATTCCAGTGTTTCACCACCCTCCTAGTGAAAAACTTTTTCCTAATATCCAACCTAAATCTCCCCCACTGCAACTTGAGACCATTACTCCTTGTTCTGTCATCCGCTACCACTGAGAACAGTCTAGATCAATCCTCTTCAGCTACCTGAAAGGGGGTTCCAAAAGCAGCTATCAAATCCCCCCTCATTCTTCTCTTCCACAGACTAAACAATCCCAGTTCCCTCAGCCTCTCCTCATAAGTCATGTGTTCCAGTCCCCTAATCATTTTTGTTGCCCTTCGCTGGACTCTTTCCAATTTTTCCACATCCTTCTTGTCATGTGGGGCCCAAAACTGGACACAGTACTCCAGATGAGGCCTCACCAATGTCAAATAGAGGGGAACGATCACATCCCTCAATCTGCTGTCAATGCCCCTACTACACTTGCCAGCGTTCAGGGATGTAGCATTTGCTGTACCTGGCTGATCAGTTTCTTGGCTGCATTCTGACACCAGATGTTAAGTGAAGGAATACTGGCCAGGACCGGTAACAGTGCCAATATTACTGGCTTCAATATGCCTGTGATAATTCTCATGGTATGCTTACGCTGTGTGTCTATTAGTCTAGTGTGGCAGAGTTTTTAACCAAACTGGGACACAATATTTTCCAACTGAATAGCAGACAGTAGCTGGTTTCTGTTCTTGATCTCTTGCGCTACTTCCATAGGACTGGAGGGGACCTTGAGAGGTCATCTAATCCAGTCCCCTGCACTCATGGCAGGACAAAGCATTATCCAGACCATTCCTGACAAGTGTTTGTCTAACCTGCTCTTCAAAATCTCCAATGATGGAGATTCCACAACTTCCCCAGGCAATTTATTCCAGTGCTTAAGAAGTTTTTCCTAATGTCCAACCTAACCTTCCCTTGCTGCAATTTAAATTTAGTGAGATACTCTAGATCATACACTCACAAAAATACTATCCCGAGAAACACTGGTGTTGGATCATATGCCAGCCATTAACCATTCAAAAAGATGTTAAACTCAAGCTGGCTCTGAGCATGATGTAAGTGGAAGCATGTTGATACAGTTTGTGATGTACTTGGTTTCAGTCTCCATTCCTTGCCATATCACTGCTCACGTTCTCTTCATTTCTTTGGAGGTCACTGTCTGTGGCAGGGTCCGTCGGACAAAGTTCACTGAAATTGCCTGCATCCTCCGCTTACATCCAGTCATGTACTCAGTCCACCACTTAGCTCCTCACCAATCTTCCGCAACCTTGCCCCTATACTGGCCTTTCAGGCCAAGCAAATATCATCCATGTACATGAACCATCTGGAGATTGTGTTTGGTAGGTCATGTTGTGGTGATTGGGTCTACAAATTTACCCTAAATGTGAGCTCAACTTACTTTATAAACTTTCTCATTTTTTTTTAAAAAAAGTGTCACCATAACTCTAACCAATAAATGCTGTTGGCAGAGGAAGTGGGGAGTGCAAAAGGGAGACAGACTGAATTTAGTCCAAACAAAAAGGCCTACTGACATAATGCAAGGATTGTGTTAAGATCATGCCTGGTGAAAAAGAGGAAGTGGAAATTAGTGAACCAAAATTGGTATGTTGGAAATTAGACCTCGCTGCTGAACAAAATTGAGGGAATGGGCTAATCCTGAGAATTGGCCTGAGCAGACTATGCCGGAGGGAGGGAGGGAGCCAGATGACATTGCCAAGTCTGGTTAAATCCCAAATTACCACCTGGGTGTGAGATGTTTCTCACACGCCCCTCCAAGTGTCTCCTTTTTCTTCCCCACCTTATTTGTTTTCTTTGCTCTACCTCCTCTTTTGTTATCTGTCTAATAATAATCTGGTGTAGCCAGCCAAGACTGCATATTTTGCAACATTGCTGTGAAGGCAGTTAAATGCAATACATTAAACAGCTCGCTGCTGGTACAAGTTTGCAAGTCTTGGAGTAGTTAATAAGACCAAGTTCTGTGCTTGTTTTTCCAGCAGAAAGGTTGTAACTGAGAGTCAACACCAGAGACAGAGGCTTCATTTTTTTTACCTTGTTCTTGTCTTTCCCTATATGTGTGTCTCAATTCCATATGTAGGAAATGGAATCAGACTTTAACAGCAACAGCAGGTCCAACCCTTCTCAGCTAACTTATCTTTTCTTGAAAAGCAATGGTTATAACCATCTTTAACACCATCTAAAAGACTGTCAGGCAGGGGGGGTTAGTTCTTCCTGAAAACTCTTCAGCTAAAGGGAAAGAGAACAAGGAATGTTGTTAAAGTGCTAACTAAACCTGTCATTTTAACTGTTTTTTCTTTTCTTTGTTTTTAATAAAATGTTTAAAGGATTTTTAATGGGGTTTGCCATGGTACTAAGCAAGCTGAGATCTCTGTATACCAAATCACAAACATAATTCAAAGCTGTTGAATGTTCAACAGTCCATTCTTCTGGGATCTCTAGGTGCTGATATTATGGTGAAGAGCCACCTGAAAACATCAAGTCAGTTGCCATGACAACCTGTCTAGGAAGAACTCTTGACATCTTGTCCAGCATAAGATTGTGTCAAATGGTGTCATAAACTGTTGTAAGGTCAAAAAAAAAAAGACCGCTCTAGTTTTCTTTTTCTCTTTTATAAAATCAAATCAGTCAATGCTTTACAACTACGGGGAGGACAACGCAGGTGGGGGAGTACAAAAGCAGGGCAGTGGGGGGGAAGGGTGGAGAAAGAAGGGAAGGAGGTCTGGACTGGCCATTGGGTGTTCCCTAGTCAAATGTTTCTAAAATTAGAGCGGTGAAAAGTGACCCTAAGTCAGAGGTCAAAATACCATTATTTCATTCTGTACGCTGATTTACTTTTCCACCTCTACAAAATCACTTGCTTCGTGATCATGGCTGCTCTTGGGAACCATGAACACCGTGCTGACAAGGGACCAAAAATTTGCAGGTAAATATCCTGATGCATAATCTTATCCTAGTGTATCAGGCCCTCAGAAGAAAAAGCACTTGGTGTACCATGAACAGTACTGATAAAATTCAGTTGCATTGCTTTATTTTATATAATCCAGTCCCTCAAAGCCCAAAAATAGTGCACATAGATTGCCCTTGGGAACAAATGATCCAGCACAAACTTAATAAATTGTGGCACAACTACCTCTAGAGGTTGGATAGTTCCAGTCCAGAATAATCTACTTTAGACAGTGGCCAGCCTTGCAATAGGCTCATAAATAAACCTTCACTTAGAATAAGACAACAAATAGAAAATGCTGTTATCCAAGTCTTATTTGGATGGGACTAAATGTTTCATACGTATCTGAAGCTTTGTATTAGGGGATGGCTATTTGGTTTTATCTCTGGTTGACTTGATGATGAATGAGAAGAGGGCAATGTAGAAAATGCTAGTGCCAGCTAGGTTAATGCCATGTGTTGGTGAAAATATAGAACAAAAAATGACTTGCAAATGAGCATAATTACAAATTGGGGTCACAATGGGAGAAAACTGATAGCTATTCTGCTGATGTCTTATACTATCCAGTTAAGATGGTTGAAATAATGTCATTATTGGGTTTTGACTTTTTTCTAAAATACAAAAAAATCCCCAACTCCACTGGCCATAGGCAACACAAGCTATGCCCCACCCCTCTGAGTGTCTCCCTGGAGCGTCCAGCCCCTGTTCCTCTAGACACTCGCAGTATTCACAGATTCGTTGCTTCCAAGAAAAGAGCGCACCTCCTCTTACCCATTCCACCTCATAAAGTGATTTAACTTTAAAATTAGTCATTAAATATTCAAAACTACTGGAAAGATCTGGTGTGAATGAAACAGCAGTTAAAATTGGCATGAACAAAGATTGGATGAACATGGATATTATACCTAAAATTCTTAAATATTACCAGCATGTATGAGATTAATTCAGTCTCTTGACCTTATGTAAGCCTGGATCAGACATTTGAACTCAGAGTTACAGTCTGTGGCTTCTATCTCCAACTTAGTCTCAGAGGTTCCTAGAATATATGTGGCGTGTTTTTTTCACCTTTTGAATTGTTTGTTTTGAAGAGGCAGTTAATAGACTTCAAAAATCAGCCTTAAAAAGAATTATTGTAGGTATTTTCCAGTTTAACTCTGAGGATTACAATAAGGAAATGAACACTAATCTTGTAGAATGTGAATGAACCCTGGAGCTTTGGTTCATTGGGTCAGGATTGCTTATGCCATACTCTGAACTCCTCTTTCCCCATCTATCAAAGTATGATAACTTAAAATCCTCAGTAAAACTGACAAACTATGTAACAATATTAATATAGTTTTTCAAAACAGAACTTGCAAACACTTCTCCCAAACTTAATTACTACTCTTTAACTGGTGAAAGATAAAAACACACACACAATGTATGGACTAAGGCACACAAAGAGTACTTTTGTTGGAAAGCAATAGTGCAAATTATGGTCTGTTGTGCCAGCTGGGCACAGTGCATGGAAGGGGCAGTGCAGAGGCACACCCACCCCATTAAATGTTTTGGGGAGGAACTTGAGGTATAGTTGCCCAACACATAGGAGAGCTGATCTGTTGCTACACTCATTTATTGACATGCTCATGTGCATGGGATGGGTCCTGTTCCCTAAACTGATGCTAGGGTGGAGTTGGGGGAACAGGGCAATAACCTCACATATCGTCTTTGCCCGCTATTTAGGGTGCTGTTCACTCCTGTGGGTGTAAGGAAGGAGCTGACCCTTCATCTTCCTGAGTGCAGTCACTGCAACTGTTTTTAGCCCTTGCAGAGGGTGAGATGGAGGTCTCCAAAATGGGAACATGTAAAGACAAGGTTGAGTCTGCCACTAATGCAGACAGAAAACTCTGCAATAACATGATTCCAGACTGTCAGTGTAAGGTGGAGTACAGTGGGTATGAAACCTGCTTCATAGAATTCTCTTAACAAATTTCAGACTTTCTTCTGTGGATTCCATAGAAGAGAAAAGTTCCACTTTAAAAAAAAAATAAACTTCATGCTTGCATAGTTAATGCTTTTCCAGAGCACTACCAGTCTTCCACCCATGTGAGAAAATACCACCATGGCCTCTGTATGAAGATTCTTCTGAGTTTTCCTGAACTCTAGAACTTTCTCCCAAAAGCATCCACAGCTAAATCAGCAGAATTGCATCCACCAGCAGAATTTTTGAGTTGCAAAAAATGTTTGGATCGGGATCAAATTTCAGGTGCCCTTTAGAGAATTTCTTCTCCATTCATCCCCAAACGATACTTTTGAGTCTACTTAGCGCATGACTCAGCCTCCTCAGCTACACATGAGGCCAATGGTTTAATGATTCAACAAGCATAACCATCCTATCTCCATGAGGTCCCTGAATCCAACTTACAGCTCTACCAGGGTGTGTATATATTAGACTGTTTGCCTGTATTTGACCCCCTTTGTCATTATAATGTAAAACATACAACAATCATCTTGACTGGAGCTGCTTCTGTGAAATTCTAGAAAGAATGTATAGTGACTGTTCATCTGGGTGGTTTTACCATGTACGGGCCTAAAAGTTGTGGGTGCTCAGCACTACTCAGGCTGTTTCCAAAATAATTATTGCAGTACAGTCTATCTCTATTCAAAGGGGTATACATTGTATCTGAAGGAAGAAACTGGTGTGATCTGGAAAGGAAAAGGAAATAACATAAAGGTAAAGAGAGTGTTTAAAAAATAAAAAGAATGACCTTGGGGCTTAATAGAAAGCAGGGAAGCTTTGAAGAAGGTTTTTTCAGAGGTGGCATATGGTCATAAATTGCTAGGAAGTGCTACAGTGTTGATCTCGATTAAAGTCTTGCAGACTGTTGCTATATCAACGCAACGTAGAAGGTGATGGAGTGGCAGCTTGAGCCATGAGTGGGAAGGAAAGGTATTGTTTTTTTTATTATTCAAAGTGGATGTAGTGCTTGTCAAAAGTGCCACAATGACAAACCCGGAGACTCAGGTTCTTTCTTTATCTCTGGAACAGCGTGCCCTAAGCAGTGGCAGTAAACTTGTAATTCAACCTGTCCCACACATTGTGGGGAAACCCCTTCTAGGGCTGAGATGGTACTTAGGTCTCTATGTCCATTCAGTTCTTAATTATTGTTAACAAGAATGTCTGAATAGTCCTGGCAGGATTCAATGTTGCTAAATGTTGATTTCAGCTGAGACACACTGAAATCGATGGCCGGGGGGGGGGGGGGGGGGAGGAAGCAGTTGGTAACAGTGAGTGTAAGTGTAGCCCACACCTTTGCACCTGCAGGGATCTGGTGTTACTGGCCCTGTAGCAGCACCAAGAGCTCCCTGCAGCTCTGCTGTCATGGCCCTGCTCCCTCACCCCTATGGCAGAGGGTTTCAGAGGGCTCCCTGTACTGCTGCAGGTCCAGTGACAACCAATCCCTGCAGGAATGAGATGTGGGGAAGGCTGAAGTCCTGGCACAGAGGAGCAGAAACTCCCCCAGCCCCGACTGTGAGGAGGAGGACAAGCTGTGGCTACCACAAGACCATCCCACTGCCAAGTGGTTCTGGCCTCAGGCAAGAACCATTCAACAGCAAGGTGGCCTCCCTTGCAACCTGGGGCACGTCCTTATTTTTCCAGTCCTGACTGGGAGTCTCTGCTCTGCTGAGCCTAGACCACAGCAGCCAGCCTGCCCTCTCACTCTCAGTTCTTTGCGTGCCCCTCACTGACTGAAGTGAGGTCCTTTTTAAACCAGGTGCCCTGATTAGCGTGCCTGTCTTAATTGATTCCAGCAAGTTCCTGATTGTTCTGGAACCTCTCCTGTTATCTTTCCCAGGGAAAAGGGACCTGCTTAATCTGGGGCTAATATATCTGCCTTCTATCACTCTCCTGTAGCCATCTGGCCTGACCCTGTCACTATACATCTATATATATATACACACACAAACAGGCCTACAGTGTGAGGCATATAATACCCAAATAACCAGACAGGAAGACAGGTGTTTGCTAACTCCTAACAGACAGGAACATTTCTGAGGTATGTCACCTCCTGCCATAACTCCAAGATCTTACTACCTAATTTCCAGTATAAAAATATAACTCCTTAAATATTATGATAAATACATTTTGTAACATCTGTGATGACCTGTGGGCTATTGGCTCTCAGTAGAGACTTCACATGCTACCCTTCGGTGAACTATTATGCATATATCCAAGCTAGGGAATTCCTGTACACATCCCTAAGTACTTCCTGTGCTCTCTGCCAGTTGGCACCAAGAGGTCCCTGGATCAGCTTGAGTAATTATAGGCCTGTCAGCATGACCTCAATCCCAGGCGTAATAAAGGAATGTCTGGTACACGATGTGATTAAAGAAGAGTAATACAATTAATGGAAATCTGCATGGGTTTATGGGGAATAGATATTGTCAAACTACTTAGATCTGGAGGGGTGGGAGGTCTTGGGATTACATGTTTGGTTGAAAAAGGGAAATAGTATTGGTTATAGCACACATATTCTTCTGTAAGATGTTTGACTTGGTACCATATGACATTTTGATGAAGAAACTAAAATGAACAAATTCAACATGGCACACAATAAATGCATTAAAAACTGGCTAAGTGATAGGTCTCAAAATGTAATTGTAAACAGGTAATCATGACTGAGTGATTGTTTATTGACTTTAGCAAAGCTTTTGACACGGTCTCCCACAGTATTCTTGTCAGCAAGTTAAGGAAGTATGGGCTGGATGAATGCACTACAAGGTGGGTAGAAAGCTGGCTAGATTGTCGGGCTCAACGGGTAGTGATCAATGGCTCCATATCTAGTTGGCAGCCGGTATCAAGTGGAGTACCCCAAGGGTCGGTCCTGGGGCCGGTTTTGTTCAATATCTTCATAAATGATCTGGAGGATGGTGTGGATTGCACTCTCAGCAAATTTGCGGATGATACTAAACTGGGAGGAGTGGTAGATACGCTGGAGGGGAGGGATAGGATACATAAAGACCTAGACAAATTGGAGGATTGGGCCAAAAGAAATCTGATGAGGTTCAATAAGGATAAGTGCAGGGTCCTGCACTTAGGACGGAAGAACCCAATGCACAGCTACAGACTAGGGACCGAATGGCTAGGCAGCAGTTCTGCGGAAAAGGACCTAGGGGTGACAGTGGACGAGAAGCTGGATATGAGTCAGCAGTGTGCCCTTGTTGCCAAGAAGGCCAATGGCATTTTGGGATGTATAAGTAGGGGCATAGCGAGCAGATCGAGGGACGTGATCGTTCCCCTCTATTCGACATTGGTGAGGCCTCATCTGGAGTACTGTGTCCAGTTTTGGGCCCCACACTTCAAGAAGGATGTGGATAAATTGGAGAGAGTCCAGCGAAGGGCAACAAAAATGATTAGGGGTCTGGAACACATGAGTTATGAGGAGAGGCTGAGGGAGCTGGGATTGTTTAGCCTGCAGAAGAGAAGAATGAGGGGGGATTTGATAGCTGCTTTCAACTACCTGAAAGGGGGTTCCAAAGGGGATGGCTCTAGACTGTTCTCAATGGTAGCAGATGACAGAACGAGGAGTAATGGTCTCAAGTTGCAGTGGGGGAGGTTTAGATTGGATATTAGGAAAAACTTTTTCACTAAGAGGGTGGTGAAACACTGGAATGCGTTACCTAGGGAGGTGGTAGAATCTCCTTCCTTAGAGGTTTTTAAGGTCAGGCTTGACAAAGCCCTGGCTGGGATGATTTAACTGGGAATTGGTCCTGCTTTGAGCAGGGGGTTGGACTAGATGACCTTCTGGGGTCCCTTCCAACCCTGATATTCTATGATTCTATGATTCTATGAGTGGGTGTATTTCCAGTGGGATCCACAGGGATTGGGTTTTGGCCCTACACTCATTAATAGTTTTCAGTGACCTGGAAGAAAACAAAATCATTACTGACAATTTTCAGATGACACAAAGATTTGGGGAGGTCACTGAGGGAGAGCAATTTGGAACTCTTAATAAACTGGGTGCAAGTAAACTATCCATTACAATAGAGCCAAATGTAAATGTATACATCTAGGAACAAAACAGGCACCCTATATTTACAGAATGGGGGACTCGATCCTGGGAAGCAGTGGCTCTGAAAGAGACTTGGAGGTCGTGGTGGATAATCAGCTGAAAATGAGCTCCAAGCATAGGCACCCCGTGGGTGCTCCAGGGCTGGACCCACTGGGATAATCAGTTGTGGCAGCTGCAAATCAGCTCTCGCGCATGCGGAGCCCCACAAACCTTCAGCAGGCGACTGAATTAGCGGTTTCTAACCAACCAACTGTTGTGCGCCGCCGCCTATCAGCTGTTTTGGCAGGGAGCCAGCAGAGGAGCAGCATGTGGCTGCAGTTGGTAACCCAGCTCCCACGGCAGCTAAAAGTGGTCTGTTTCCAGGGCAGAGCAGGCTTTTACTCCTCCCTGAGCAAGAAGTTGATCTGGCTGTCCTGGAGGAGCTGGATCAGCTGCTCCTCTCTCCCCCTGGGCTGTGGGAGATGTAACTTCCCCATTGTGTGGGCTGCTGCTCCCAGGCTGGGAGCAGGAGCGCTGTCTGGATTGCTCTGTCCTCCCCGCCCGTTCACACACAGAGGGAGTCTTTAATGAGTTTCTCAATGCCCCCTCAGGCTGCGCGGCTGAGAACCCGTGGGAGTTAGAAATCCCCCAGCAGCAGTGATAGCAGCTCCTGGGCCAGAGGGGCACTCAAAGCACTTCATGTGGAATAGTTCCCACCCAGCTGATAGGATGAGACCCAGGAGAGTGCAGTTTCTGGCTAGCCTTGGTCGAGAGAAGGGACCTGGTGAGTGCTGACCTCAAGTCTCGTGCCACAAAGCTGATCGGTTTTATTTTCAATGTCACAGTCAGTGCTTCCCTGAGACATTTCAATTGCTCTTGATGGAAATCAGAGGAAGTATTATTGTACATACCTCTGCTTCTCAATCTTTTGTCTTGAAATGGTCAATGGATCTTGAGGACTTTTTTTTTTTTTTTATTAACAAATCTCCCGGAGTGCTCTTAATTCTACCTGGTTTGAGTAGCAGCCGTGTTAGTCTGTACTCACAAAAAGAAAAGGAGGACTTGTGGCACCTTAGAGACTAACCAATTTATTTGAGCATAAGCTTTCGTGAGCTACAGCTCACTTCATCGGATGCCACAAGTACTCCTTTTAATTCTACCTGGTTGTTACAGCCTTAGAACTGGTCTCTTTAGTAACTTCCTTAATATTTGAGTATGCCCTTGAAAATGACATTGTTTAGAGGACAAATTTTCTTTAAATTGTGTCATATTGTATTTTCATTAAGCCACAGTTAATCGTCCAGTTCAGTCACTGTAGATACATACTCAGGATTTCTTATTACATTGTAAAACTGAACTGTTTCCAGAGCTAAAACAGGCTTTTAGATCAGTCATTTGTAAATGCAAGTTCAATTTTTAAATTTGTTTTTATGTTTTGAATCTTTATACCTTTAATATCTTGAACTGGAGTGTGTTTTCATTTGTGCTGGAGACATATCAAATGCATTGTATAAATAGATTACAATGTTTTTAAGACTTTATTTCTAATTGCTGAGTAACTTAATAGGAAAAGAAAGCACACTGCCACTGGAAAAAGATGATAACATTTGTATCTACTGGAAATACACCCTCAGCCATCTTAGAGCTGATAGGAAACAAACAAAAGGAAGTATTTCTTCCCACAATACATAGTCAACCCATGGAACTCATTGCCAGGGGATGCTTTGAATTACAAAACCTTGATACCTCCATTGCCCGCATCATCACATAGGCATGAATAGATTTAGCCTAGGAGGCAGGGAAACATTCACCCCATTTGGAAGGGGGGACCTAGGGCACCGAAAGATGACGTGACTTTCCTAAGACTAAGTAGAGAGTCTGTGGCAGAGCAGAGAATCAAACTCAAAACACCTGAGCCCCAGTCCTGTGCTTTAACCAGTAGGCAACCTTTCCTACCCTGAGGAGGGGAACCACCTGTGTCACTTTGAGTGAGTGGGTGGAATCAGGTGCTAGACCGAGCCACCAGGAGGGGGGAGCAGAGAGAGGTAGAGTGGGGACAGGGCCTCGGGCAGTGTGGGGGTGGAGCCTCAGGAAGGGGCAGGGCCAGGTGGGGCACCCACTGGCAAAACCAAAAGTCAGCACCTAGGTTCCAAGTGCAGTAGTGTGGCCAAAAGAGCTAATGGGATCCTTAGATGCATAAACATGGGAGTCTCGAGTAGGAGTAGGGAGGTTACATTTGGCACTGGTGTCACCAGAACTAGAATATTATGTCCAGTTCTGGTGTCCACAATTCAAGGAGGATGTTGAAAAATTGTTGCGTGTATAGAGAAGAGCCATGAAAATTTAAAATTAAACTATTGGAAAACATGCTTTATAACAGGGGTGGCCAAACTTACTGACCCTCCAAGCCGTATATGATAATCTTCAGAAGATAAAGAGCCAGGGTGCATCTCCATGATCAGCTGTGCTGGTGAGCTCTTCACACTGATCAAACAGTAAATGAACATTCAAAAGTTCCTGGGGCTTTAACAGGGGAGTGGCTGTTTCCTGTGTACCTGGCTGACATGCAGTAGAGTTGAAAGTGCTCTCCAGAGCTATCACAGTGGAGCACTGTGGGACACCTTCTGGAGGCCAATTCATTCGAATTCCACAACGCATTGTCTACACTATCCCCATGTCGACCCATGGATGTCGAACCAAGCGCTACGCCTCTCGCGGAGGTGGAGTACAGAAGTCGACTTTACAGGCCACTTAGGTTGGCGGAAGGGACTTGGTAGTGTGTAGACGCAGACATTATTAGATTGACTTAACGTGGCTTATGTCGACCTAAGTTTGTAGTGCTGACCAGGCCTTAGATTCTCATATTTTCCTTGGTTGAAAAATGCACAAACCTCCTGCACGTCACAGGAATTTTATGTCCCCTCTCCCTCCCCGCACCAAAAAAGTGCTTGACTTTACTGAACTTGAATTTTTAAAAAATGAATAACTTTTGGTAAAAAAAAAAAAACATTTAATCCAGCTCTAGTATAGAGTCTGTGACTAGTCCTCTGAAGGACCACTGTGGTATTTCTACAGGGTTTTTTTAAGGAATACACTTTAGGAACAAGTCCAGTGGGCTAATTGAGTTAATCCTATCACTGCTATACTGTAAGATTACTGTGTATTGTCTATAGAACGTTCTGACTAGAGGCCAGGTTTCACTAAGGGCAAGTCTACACCACAAAAGTCGACCTAAGCTACAGTGATGTATAGCCACCACAGTAATGGAATCAGTTTTACACATCCACACGTGGATCAGCTCATGTCACTTACATTCCTGACACACATTATTTCTTTTGACTACTTATATAGTACAATTTTCAATGTATTTGGGAACAAATGCTGACATTTTACCATTAACTGCGCTAACTCCAACAAAGTAATCATTAATTTAATGCATTTGCTAATTACTTTTCAAAAGGTTAAAGGTCTTCTATTCTCTTCCTTCTTGAAGAAGAGCACATTCTCAGAGTTCTTTTGTTATCATAGAAGCCTATTAATATCCTTTATGTACCTGGAATGGAATTGCTATTCAAACTACAGTAGAACCTCAGAGTTAGGAATGGAGGTTGTTCATAACTCTGAAATGTTCGTGATGCTGAACAAAACATTATGGTTGTTCTTTCAAAAGTTTACAACTGAACTTTACCGTGCAGAAGAAAAATGCTGCTTGTAACCATCTTAATTTAGATGAAACAAGCTCAGAAATAGTTTCCTTACCTTGTAAAATGTTTTTTTTTTAAACTTCCCTTTATTTTTGTTTAGTAGTTTACGTTTAACACAGTACTGTACTGTTTTTTTGTGCGGGGTGGTTTTTTTTGTTTTTGGGGGTTTTTTGGTCTCTGCTGCTGCCAGGTGGCCTACTTTCAGTTCCAAATGAAGCGTGTGGTTAACCGGTCAGTTCATAACTCTGGTGTTTGGTGTTTGTAACTCTGAGGTTCTACTGTATTTCCATACTTCTCCATATACTGTTTGCAGTACATGCATGTACTACTTTTCTCTGTCCTGAATTTATGATGCACTATACTGTCAGCCATGAATGATGCAGTTATTCTTGTATTAACTTTGCTTAGAACTTTGCCAAAAGTTGAGGGTGTTACAGGTTTTTAAGCAATCGATTTTTCCTCTTTTGTGACCTCTTTTAAAGGACTGGATGAAATGCCAGTTACCTTGATCAGTCTAGTTATACACTCTACATGTCTGTCTGTTTTTTGGGTAGCAAATAGAAATGATCTTTGATTCAAACACTCATCTTCAGGTAGTTTTCCATTCTCTTGGAGATCTGGTCCCTTGTTCATTATCTGTTACAATTACTTTTGCAGATAACCAGATCATTCCCCCTTGATCCATGCACAAAGTGGACCCTCTGTATATGAGTAGTCCCTCTTCCATAAAGAAGGGCAGCTCAGCTGCTTCTGAGCATGGTTTTCCCCCCTCCCATTCTCAATGTGGTACAGTACCTGTGTTGAGGGAAGAAGTGGAGACAGGGTAGGATGGAAGAAGAATGGACAGGCTCAGGAATGGGAAGGGAGGAATGTACATCACTGCCCTTTGGGCACTTTGAAATTATTCAGAAAAGATAATGCAACTGAGGGCCACCTATTCATCCCTCGTGTGAATTTTTCCATGAAAAGCGCTGGTCTGGGCCAAGGACAATTGTGAAGAAGTTCATTAGTTCTTTGTAGAAGTAAGCAATATAGGTATTGGACAATGACCAGCCTGTAAAATAGTTGGGTAGGCCTCAAGTAGATACAGAAATATTGCACTGTCCAGTGGCATGCTGATGAGAGTAGTGTTAAGTGACCTGTGAGCTCACTCGTGGGTGTTGCAATATCCGGCTCAATGTATATGTGGGGCTTCTAAGGGACAGAAATGAGAAGACTCGGGCTGAAGTGCTGTACGTATTCTGATGATACTTGGCTCTGTGTGACCATTTCACTGTTTTCCTAAAGTTTGCCTGATACTGGAGCTTGGATTAAAAACTCAGTCTAGATAAGACTGAAGTGGTTCTGGTAGATAGAGGAGACGGTGGAAAAACTTGAGGAGATAGTGGAAGGGATATCTGCTCCTTCTGTTGAGAGAATATGCCATCTTTTGTGACTTGGATTTGCACTTTAGGGGTCTTGCCAAAAGAATATTTGCTATTTGGTTCTCCAGAAGTAGCAAAAATGGCTAAGACTGCTCTTTTTCATCTGTATCTGCCAGAGACTCTGCATATCTTCCTACTGGCTGTGGCAGCATTTTACCCTGTGCATAATAGAATTTTCGACTTAGTAGACAGCATAATTCATTTATTAAGAGTTGAGTGAGTATGTCACATCTCTAGAAAATGAACCAAGCTGGCCACCCATCAGCCTGGCTCTCTTTAAGCAGAAAAGAAGAGAAGGTGAAGCCATGACTTTGAAAACCAGAAGGAAAATATGAAGGAGAGATTGTAATGCACCAATTTGAAGAAAATGCTCATTGGTGATAGTAAAAGGAAGAAAGTTATTTTTTTAAATGAGAGTCTGTAGAAAATATTGAAATTAATCCCTGCATCTCAAATAAATAGAAAGATCCCATTTCAAACAGGAAACTGAAAAACAGAGCTGTTTTCTATACATCTCATTATCTGAATAATATCACATTAGACTTGGGGGGGTTATCCTGGATCTATTGAAGTTCATAGCAAACTCTTATTCATTTCAGTGGGATCATAAAATGACTTTATTTACAAAATCAAAAGCCAGACCAGTTTTATAACTTTATTTCACAAACCTAAAAAAAAAAAAGTCTTAGAAGAGACAAAAATAGGCTGCTTTTTTTTAAGTGTGTGTGCTTTCACTACTACCACTTCTGACTCAGTAGTGACACATGCATGTTCCTCCTAGTGAAGGCGTTTCGCCCGCAGTAACTTAGTGTTCTGAATGGGTATATTACAATGACACGTTATTGGTGTCACTGCTTTACTCTGAGCAAAAGGAGATCTTTACATTGCCATTATTGTAAAGGGGCCTTGTATAAATGAGGATCAGGCCCATAGTCTATTTATGGGAGTATGTCCGAGCCTTTGTATCATGCATCCATGAAAACTGCAAATACATATCAGTAATGCATAGAGAAACTGACCCACAAAAATCCTTTGAAGTCAAAGGGTGTCACTCAACTCAGACCAGACACAACAATTGGTTGTGCAAAGGAACAAGCTTTCTTACATGATCGTTGCCTACTCAGACTTCTCTGCTGAACCTGGCAAGGTATAAAGCAGATTCAAAACCAAAAATTAAATGAGACAAGTCAGA
This sequence comes from Caretta caretta, assembly GCF_965140235.1. Taxonomy (NCBI): domain Eukaryota; kingdom Metazoa; phylum Chordata; order Testudines; family Cheloniidae; genus Caretta; species Caretta caretta. The sequence goes on along the minus strand of NC_134206.1, from coordinate 121,421,026 downwards.
TATCTTTAGTTCAAGAGCTTTCTGTTGTTTACCTGGCTCCCTGCCTACTCTTTGAGCTTGACTGTGCCCTTTAGATCTGCCATGAAAAGCTTGATGTGAAAGTTCAAACTCTTATCTCTCTCTACTGGTAGGAAACTCAAATCCCAGGATCCAAGAGAACTGTTGAAACAAAATAAAATGGAGGGAGAGAAAAACTGCTGAGTGTCAATGAGTGGACAAATAGGGTCAGGACTGGGCTGGACTAGTCTATATTAGTGAGAGGGAGAGCAGAAAAGGAAAGGCTGAAAGGAAATGCTAGGAATTTACATTCAGCCACAGTGCTGTTTTCAGAAGCATAAAAGAGCTAGACAGTCACCTAAGGAAATTAGAAGAATCCTCTTTATGCGGAAAGTAATTAGTATGGAACCCATTAGAACAGGCAACAGGTTGCAACCACCGTGGGAAACCCCCAAACTGAGGTAAACTGGCAAAGTCAGTGGAACTCTGCTGATTTACTTTATCTGCGAATGTGGCCCTCGGAGCATTCTGGTATGCGCTGATGACTACTTGTTGCTCTAGTCATAACATTCTCAGTGCTATCTTGTGCTTCTCCATCTCTTTGTTGTATCCACCTGTGTGTCTCTTCACGTGTGCACTGTTAGTTCTTTGGGGCAGGGACTGTCTTTTCGTTATGTGTGCACAGCACCTACCATAACGGGAGCTTGATCCCTGATTGTGGTGGGGGAGAGGGTTGAGGTACTACATACAAATAATAATCAGAGGAGATTCCAGCAAAAGTCACTCTCCTGTCTAACCTTAATTGACACACAGTTAGCTTAGGCAATAACAGTGCTTTCAGTGCAAGGCCAAAACTTTGTATAGATAAGCACCTTTTTTACAAGGTCCAGTCAGCTTTTAGAGAGAATTATACTGCACAGTTCACTTCTAGAGCCAGGATTTCATCTGCAGTTTCTCTGGCTATAACCTGCAAATATGTCTCAAACTTTCCCTTGCCATTTGCCACCGTTTGCAGGGCTGTGTATGTAAAGTATGCATGAAAGTTGCTAAGGCGTGAGCCCAGAAAAATACAAAGAACTTTCTTGTGGTGTGTTTAGTGTTACTATGCTATTTAAAAACAGAATAAACTATCATAATATTGTAACACATTTGTCGCCACTTGTATATATCCTAGTTGCCACTATACTTCACATCATGACCACTTGGAGCATCTTGATGCTAGCAGGGATAGAATTCAGAGCCTCCTTTTCAAAAAGCAAAGACCCTCTACTACTTGATCAGGTAGAGAATTGTCTTTAACACTTGGCAGTATAGGATCTATGGCACAGAGCTGTTCTGGTATGCAGTACGGGACAGTGGCGCATGCACACGCAGTGGCCAGTTCATTACAATTTTCTTAAAATAACCGGACTTTGTTTTCCACTTAAACAAAATTACCAACATTTGAAAATCAAAAGCATGAAAAATCAAACATCAGCAAGGCCTCTACCATCCTCCACTTCTGCGCACATAAAATTGCATGATCATATATTTGTTCACACACTTGACAAATTCTAATACCTGACATTCCCAGAATTTCTTCTGGGGGTTTCTGGACACCACACATCGGCATGACTCTCATCACCTTGAGAGAGGGTGCAGAATGGTTCCTTCGCTGTGCCATCCAAGAAGGTGGAGATTGGGTCATGACCCTGGACCCAGCACCAAGCCCCAGGAACCTCATCTCCCACTTCTTAGGGCACCACATGGAGCAGGAGCCCCTGCCTCCTGAAGACAGATGGGTTAGGGTCCTCCTGTCCAGAATCTGTCTCCCCTCCCCTCTGAGATAACAACCTTCTCCTGCTGCTAGCTCATGTAGTTAGTCCTGGTTTAAACACATTTTTGTACCCATATAAACAATTTCAGTTAAAGTGAGGTAAGTTTTTTAAATGTATTTATACCATTTAGTAATAAGCACAACCTTTGATGTGGATGCACTTATACTAGTATACTAGTAGAAAGGTGCCTTCCCATACAGAAATAAGCTGCACTGGTATAAATAAGCACATTCATACCTCTGCCCTGAGCCCACACTAGAGAAGTTGTGCCACTTTAACTATACCAGCATAGTCAAAGCAGCACAACTTTTGTGTGCAGAGAATGCATTTAGTCTTGTACTTCAGGTAGTAGCAGTCTGTGTTGCAGTGCCAGAGATTCAGATTTCAAATTTTGATGGTTATTCATGATGGGGAGGTTGTTACAATTGCACATAGTGGAATTTTAATTTAAACTTCTCTCCTTTTTAAAAAAAAAAAAAAAAAAAACTTAGGAAATGACATACAAAAACCCTCTAAGATCTTTGACCGGGGACCAGCTTTTTGTTATGTGTTTGTGCAGCACGTAGCACAATGGGCTCTTAGTCCATGACTGGAGCTCCATTTGTGTTATTTCAGTATGAATAAAAATGATATGTTAAAGTTATTTTGTTTGCAAAGTCAAGCACTTTAAGTCAGGAAATACAAGACTTATGGTTCCCATGAAACCTTAATTTTACCCCTTGAATAACTGCATTATGATACAGGTTTTAATCCACAAATCCCTGTATCTTTCAGTGCGTTGATTGGATGCACAAGGGGGTCAAATTAAAGTTGCACAGGCAACCGTAAATCTGGTCTTTCCTAATTTATGAGCCCTTGACTTGATGTGCTTGATGGAGCTTTGTAGGGTTTTCACTGGCCCCTTGGTTAAACTTCTGCAACCAAACTGAAGATATGGTTGCAATGAATTCTCTGCTGATGATGGAGTGTATCCACTCTTGTTAGCTATATCAGGCCAGACATTGTTTCTGCCTCTGAAACTTCAGAAGAGCAATTTTATTTTTTGCCTCTGGAATAAACCAGATTGCACCAGGTGTCAGGTATTTTCAATACATTTTTCCAGTGGAGGATCCTTTTGTTTATAGTCTTTCACTTCCTTCCCACATTTCAAATTACACAAATTGGACAAAGAAAAGGAGTACTTGTGGCACCTTAGAGACTAACCAATTTATTTGAGCATAAGCTTTCGTGAGCTACAGCTCACTTCATCGGATGCATACTGTGGAAACTGCAGAAGACATTATATACACAGAGACCATGAAACAATACCTCCTCCCATCCCACTCTCCTGCTGGTAATAGCTTATCTAAAGTGATCACTCTCCTTACAATGTGTATGATAATCAAGTTGGGCCATTTCCAGCACAAATCCAGGTTTTCTCACCCTCCGCCCCCCCCCCCCCCCCCCACAAACTCACTCTCCTGCTGGTAATAGCTTATCTAAAGTGACCACTCTCTTTACAATGTGTATGATAATCAAGTTGGGCCATTTCCAGCACAAATCCAGGTTTTCTCACCCTCCGCCCCCTCACACACAAACTCACTCTCCTGCTGGTAATAGCCCATCCAAAGTGACCACTCTCTTTACAATGTGTATGATAATCAGGATGGGCCATTTCCAGCACAAATCCAGGTTTTCTCACCCCCCACCCCCTCCTCCAAAAACCACACACACAAACTCACTCTCCTGCTGGTAATAGCTTATCCAAAGTGACCACTCTCCGGCCTAATAACATCAGCCACACTATCAGAGGCTCGTTCACCTGCACATCCACCAATGTGATATATGCCATCACGTGCCAGCAATGCCCCTCTGCCATGTACATTGGTCAAACTGGACAGTCTCTACATAAAAGAATAAATGGACACAAATCAGATGTCAAGAATTATAACATTCATAAACCAGTCGGAGAACACTTCAATCTCTCTGGTCACGCAATTACAGACATGAAGGTCGCTATCTTACAACAAAAAAACTTCAAATCCAGACTCCAGCGAGAAACTACTGAATTGGAATTCATTTGCAAATTGGATACTATTAATTCAGGCTTAAATAGAGACTGGGAGTGGCTAAGTCATTATGCAAGGTAGCCTATTTCCCCTTGTTTTTTCCTACCCCTCCCCCCAGACGTTCTGGTTAAACTTGGATTTATGCTGGAAATGGGCCACCTTGATAATCATACACATTGTAGGGAGAGTGGTCACTTTGGATGAGCTATTACCAGCAGGAGAGTGAGTTTGTGTGTGTGGTTTTTGGAGGTGGGGGGTGAGGAAACCTGGCTTTGTGCTGGAAATGGCCCACCTTGATTATCATACACATTGTAAAGAGAGTGGTCACTTTGGATGAGCTATTACCAGCAGGAGAGTGAGTTTGTGGGAGAGGGGGGGCGCGGAGGGTGAGAAAACCTGGATTTGTGCTGGGAATGCCCCAATTTGATTATCATACACATTGTAAGGAGAGTGATCACTTTAGATAAGCTATTACCAGCAGGAGAGTGGGATGGGAGGAGGTATTGTTTCATGGTCTCTGTGTATATAATGTCTTCTGTAGTTTCCACAGTATGCATCCGATGAAGTGAGCTGTAGCTCACGAAAGCTCATGCTCAAATAAATTGGCTAGTCTCTAAGGTGCCACAAGTCCTCCTTTTCTTTTTGCGAATACAGACTAACATGGCTGTTACTCTGAAACAAATTGGACAAGTTGTTGTACTATCAGTATACTATGTATAGTTTTCAGAAACAAGGTGTAACCTTGCCAGTAATAAGTGCAGATTAATGTGTTTCTTTACCACATTGATGGCTCCTTCCTTGGTTATAAGACAGTGTCTTGTTTATTTTATTAGTTTTTAACAGGCAAACAAATGAAAAGTTTCCCCATCCCTTCACTCCACCCCACACAGTCCTGAAATAAGGGTTTAAACACCAGCTAAGGTAAAAGGATCTTGTGAGCGCACCTTGTTGAAATACTGGCAGTACATCAATGCTGTCCTCTGATATAATACTCTTATATTCACACGATGACTTTCATCCAGCTGCATCCTAAAATACTTCTGTTAATTGATTTTTAAGAACTATAGGCCATATCCTCCTCCTTCCCATTTACACAAGTGCAAGCAGAATCAGGCTGGTTTACATGGAAGGAAGGCAGTAGTGTCGAAATGTCATCAATTCCCCACTCTCCTTCCACCAAATCAGTATGTGCCTCTCCATGCACACACCACCGGGTTGGAGCTCTGGCTTTGGGATGAGGGGGAGTGGCCAGCTGGCAGGCTGATTAAGTCAGTTGTCAGCGCACTATGCAATATCATTCCCCCAGACATTCCAAAGAACTTAAATTGGAAATTCCAGCTGGAACTTAATACTGAATTTTCCTGTATTAAGTCCTCCTCTTTTGGAGGAAAGGGGTAAATGCAGGCTGGAAGCCAGTGATAGTATGGTTATTTAAAAACCTGGCTATCACATGATAGGTTGCCCTAGACAGCAGTTGACGGGGACTGATCCTTTTTCTACATAGATGCCCTAAGATCCATGGAATTTTTACCACAAAACCTGAGACAACTGCATATTTATGTAGACCTCCTCCCCATCTGTGGGGTTGATGTCTTGAGAACTCTATGCAGTTCACCCCCACAGAGTTTCTCAAGTAACTTCTCCCACTCCTTCATCCCCCCCACCCACTGCAAGATTTCCCACAGAAAGGGACAATTTAATCATATTGTTCATGACTGAATTACAGGCAACTAAGCTACATTAACTGGGGCCTAATATGTGAAAACCAGGCCGTTGGCACTCTCCCAAATGTTTGCTAATTCTCTTCCTGAGAATTCTACTCACCTCAGTTGACCTACTCTTGCAATGTACCGTATGTGCTTTTGGTCTTGAGCCATATACCTAGGAACCATTTCTCATGCCACAGAAGATATTAGTTAACTAGATATTTTCATACCCTGAATAACATGCTAGTAAAGCTAAATTGAGGGGCCTAATGGTGCAAACCTTATTCGTGGGAGTAGCCCCACTGACTTCAGTGGACCTCCTGGTGTGAGTGAGTGCTTTCCAAAGTGAGTAAAGGTTGCACAATCAGACCATGAACTTAATACTTTTTAAAACAGCGTAGAGCAATTGCAACTCTGGGTTGCTGGGATGGGCACCAGAAATAAAAGGAAGGAGCTTGTCTTTCCTGTGTTTTCAATTACCCCGCTCTGGGCCCCAGGCAATATGAGGGAGGAATATGCCTGATTCAAATGCAGAGGGGAAAAGAGCAAGACTCGGTGGAAGGACCCAAGGGGGTGGGTTGACTAGATTGGGACAAGGAGCCTGGGAGGGGATGTGGTGGACACGTGACCGGGATTGGAAGCTGGGGGATAGAGAGATAACTGGGAGTTGGGAGGAAGGGGGAGACAAGGGACTGGGAACCAATGAGATGGGGGGAAGAATGTGGAGAGGGGAAGAGAGACAGATCAGATGAGGAGCAGGGGCTGAAATTAGGATTTGCTGGGAAGAAGAGTGGGGACAAAGAGCTGGGGATGGAGGGAACGGGAATGGTTGGGAAAGGAAAGTCTGACTGGGAGCAGGGAAGATAAGGCAGAAGGGATCAACAATTGCAAGGAACGAGCAGAGAAGTCTGTGCACACTAGAGAACACTATCTCCTCTGAAATCTCTGCTCCATCCTTCTGCCAGAATCTACTTTTTCATTTCACAAGACTTCCCCTTTTCAAGCCTTTTGGTTTATTTTATCTGTAATCAAAACACTCAACCACTCTCTAATCACAACAGGGGTTGCTGTATTTTGAAAAAGCACTGTGTTTGGGTGCTTAATAGTACTTGGCTTTGTGCCTTGTGTTTAATAACATACCCAGGCAAGCTTCCCCACTTCGTTAAAAGATTTAAAGATTAATGTTAAAGGGCATTCTACACAGACATCATAGAACCTTAAATTAAATTATAAGGCTGGAAAAAAGCCACTTGGGTCATCCAGTCTGAACCCCTTTAAAGTCCAGGAAAATGTACATTAGAAAGGTGTGAAGGAAATACTTCTCCTAATAATCATTGCCAGCTCAGGCTTCTCCACTGACGCTCTCAGGACAAATTTGAATTTTTACATATAATCTATATCATTGCCAGGAATAATTGATCTAAGATCATGTTTTCAAAAATGCTCAGTATTGGCCAAATTATTTTCCCACTGACACCAAATGGGAGTTTTGTTAGACCAACACCTTTGGAACTCCTATCCCAATCTCTTTTTGACTATCTGCAGTACTCCCAACTCAGCCATTGCTCTTAGTAGTCTGTTCCACTGCCCATTTGCTCTGATTATGTGAAAACCTTTTCCTAATTCTTCAATTAAATTATCCTTCCTTAACTTCATACTATTGTATCTACTCCATTACTCTTCTGAGAATCTGAATAAAGCCCTTCTTTGGTCACTTCTGTCACATTTGAGTAAGTATAGAACAATCAACTGTTATACCAATAAAATAAAAACCAGCAGGATCTTATTAAAGGGGGAAAGGCAAAATGCCACATTTATTTTGAATACAGAAAGAAAGCAGTTAGTTATAGCTATAACATTCCATTCAATTTCATATTTATTCACACATTCATTTATACACACACTCACACACAGGTTCTGCAAGGTTGTTATCATAGTTACCAGCCTTAGAGTTGCTCATGCCAAGCCACTGGCCAGGTGGCCTGGACATGAGGAGGGAGCAGGGCCTTGTCAGATGCTCATCTGATGCTCCTGGAAGTTGGTTTGCAGAATCAGACCCCAAAGTTCTCACTTTCTAGAGTCCATTTTAATAGGAATTTCTTCCTATGCCAATCTATGGGAATTACTTCATCATGCTGTTGCTGAGTCAATCAGCAGATGTCACATTCCTGACGGCACCGTGCTGCCAGATGTTCTTTGGTTCTCCCATCCTTGAGGCTGTTGGGTGGATTCCAGTCTGCCCTCCAGGGGTCCTCTGGTTATTTCCACTTGACGCCTTCTTCAGCTGATGGACACTGGATTCTTAGGCTGGCACCTCCCTGATCATTCAGTTATTATCCACACCAAGCATCCATCCACATACATCCTTTATCTCTATTTTAATCACAATTGTTAACAAAGCGAGATGAATACAACAAAAGGGCGGGGAGTCTCTGGGTGCTGTTTCCATTGTTACACTATGTTAAACTATGGGGAATCAAACTCATTTGTGATTTTAATACAGAACTTCTTTAATATGATCCAACACAACCACTATGATGTGTCATGAAAGGATGAGCAATCAAAGTTTTTCTCAAAGGAACAAGAGCCTCTGCTTGACAAATAAAGGGGAAAAATCAAGTGGAGTATCATAAATAATATTCACTAAATGGACTCCTTTTATCCAAATCAAGTGTAGATGGGGTGAAGAGCCCATCTTACATCTTATGGTGGATTCGACTCAAAGGTGTATAATCGGCTGTAAGTGTACTTTACTGAATCCTTTACTGGTCATCTCTGTAAACACTGAAGAACTCACAGGAGGAAGTAAAACAGGACATCCTCGCAGGATGTGCACTGACTACAGATGTCATGTGCTTTGTCTCCAGGAGACATACAGAGGGCCAAATAACACTAGGTCATGGATTCCTGGGATGAGATTAGCCATAGTGTTATCTTCATGAAACCAGAGCTCACTGTCAACACAACATCTATGACAGAGTAAAACGACATTGAAGTCTGGACCATTGATATGGACAACATCTCCATAACATCCATTTATAAGCCCCCGGGGAGAGGTTTGCCTTTATGAGCCCAGGAAACCTAGACCATGGCAAAGCACACATGATCACTGGTGACTTTAATAGCCACTGTGTCACATGGCGTTATAGCAAAAACTATGGGAATGGCGACTTGGTCGAGATGTGGGCTGAGGCATATCACCTAAGCCTGATCTATGGCTCAAAATTACCCAGGTCCTTTAACAGCTCCAGATGGAGGGGAAGCTATAATCCAGACCTCACCTTTGTTGACAGCAACATAGAAATTATGTGCAAAAGAGAAGACGAAAGGCAACAGAATGGGAAAGAATTAATCGAAGGAATAGACATGACCCACACTAATCAGAAAGCCTGGTTGACCCTTCACAAGCTGAATAATGATCCAAAAAAAGTAGAGCAACACCACAATATCATAGCTAAATCAGGTGGCACACTGGTTTCTGCTCAACAGGAAAGCTCTGAACAAGCAGCCTACAATACTAATTAGATGACAAACTCATCTGGAAGAAAATAATTTCAGTGCGCTGTTAGAGGGCTTATTCCTTCACTCTCCCACTTCCTGGTCCTTCTCGCATGAACAGAGAGCAACAATGCCCAAAGTCCGAAGGTGCAAACAATTCAATGTTTATTGGGGTGAATTTCCAGCAAGCTTAAATCCAAGTTCCTTTTTCCTTATTTTCGAATCCCAACTTACTTCCTGTTTGCCCCTAATTTATATAGTAATATTCTTAGCTATACCTTAACCAATTATTCTATTGAAATTTACCTAACCAATCCTAACATATTGTAACATGATTATCTAACCAATTATATCCCACCACCTTAATTAGTTTACACCCAGCAAAATTAATTATACAGCAGACAGAAACAATCACAGAACCAGAAAGAGACCATGAAAATAAAGAATAGCAAAGTGGGAACTATAATGACAAAACAATACAGAAGTGAGGATTTCACAACTACATCTATAAAGACATAAGGGTTTCCCAGCTGTGTCTATTGATAAGTGAGTTCTTACCAAACAGAAAACTATCAAACTAAATTTCCTTTTACATCTTCTAAGCTCTTCCCTTTCTCTGGAGGTGATAGATCGGATCACCTTTCTAACAGCCCCAGATTGACTAGTTTGTAATGTGAGGATGCGACCGGTCGCTTCCCAGCTTATGGCTGCCTCTGCTGCTTAGCCAAAGGCATTGGCCTAAGAACAGGGCCTCAGACTGTCACAGTGAGAGAAGGCCCTTACACAGCTTCTTTCTTGTATACCTCTATTACTAGCTAAATAATAAACATATATCTAAATTCTTAAAGTATAGGCCTTTACAGGCAGGCCTGCATATCTGTATCCTAACATGCACCATATACAATAGATGAATTAATTAATGCCAGAATAAGTCACTTAAAGAATAGCAAAGCAGCTGGACTCGACAACATACTCATGGAGCAGATTAAGAACTTTGGTCCTGCAACCAAATTATGGGCATTATGCCTTTTAAACAATTGGTCATCAACCCTTAGATTACCTAAATTATGGCAGTGACCCCTTATAATTGCTCTATTGAAGGCAGGGAAAGATGCCTCTGACCCAAAGAACGTCAGGTCAATATCACTTCTATGCCACCTTTATAAACTCTATGAATGTCTTATTCTCAGTCACCTCTCGCCTCATATCAAACAGCATCTAGTACCAGAACGAGCCAGATTTAGACCAAGAAAGTCCTGTATGGCCAAATACTAAATATCATCCAGCATGTAGAAGACGGATTAAGAGAGGGATGTGTGACAGGTTGGACCCCCCTTTTGGGGTGCCACCTGATATATTGGGGTCCCACTGAGCCTGCTAGTTCCACCAGCCTGGGCTCCCTCACCCTGTCCTTCTGCGTGCACGCACGCACACACACAGGTAGGGACACACCCAGCTGTAGAATCACACAGAGTCTGCAATCAGCTCTATGTGCAAAGATTCAGCTCAGGGAATTGTCCAGCACTCTGTTGCACACACCCTCTGAAGTGTAAACCCAAAATTTTATATTGTCTTGTACTGTATAGAGATCTACACAGCATAGAAATGAAAATTGTTCCCTTCCTCAATATGGAGGAAGACATGCACAGCTTTTAGTCTCTCTCCCCCACCTCCCCCCCACCCAGTTATGAATTGCACAAACTGGTTATAGAATAAACAAAAAGTGAGTTTATTAACTACAAAAGGTAGATTGTAAGTGATTATAAGAGATAGCAAACAGAATAAAGCAGATCACTGAGCAAATAAAACAAAACACATAAACTAAGCTTATTACATAAAAGAAATTTGCTACAAATAGTAATTTCTCACCCTAAATGTTGTTCTATGCAGGTTGCAGAGTTTCTTTAAGGTAAACTGCACTGCTTGCAGCTTAAATCTCCAGGTAAACCCTTCACAGGCTGACCTTTCTCACCTGGGCTCAGCCCCTTCCTCCCTCTCCCCCATCTTAGTTCCTTTGTTTCTTCAGGTGTTTTCAGCAGTCTTCCTTCTTGGGTGGGGAGGCAGTGGAAAAGAGCCAAGATTAACTCACCCCACGCCTTAAATAGGATTTACATATGGCGGGAATCCTTTGTTTCCTAGTATGACCCCCACCCCCTTCCAGTAGAAAAATAGTAGAAGTCCAAAATGATGTCCAGTAGCAGGTGACATGATCACCTGACCCTACAGTATTAAAGCAGCATCCCAAGAAACTTCTCAGGAAGGTAGGAGATTAACATCTTCAAAGTCCTATTGTCCTTCCTAATGGCCCATCCAGGCTGTTTGCATACTGTCTGGTGGGCATTCCCCAGGTGAAAACACAGTTGTAATTATTACATAGTCAATATTTCTAACTTCAGATACAGAAATGACACATGCATACAAATTGGATAATCACATTCAGTAAATCATAACCTTTCCAATGATATCTTGCATGACCCATCTTGCATAATACATACCTTAGTTATGCCATATTCATATCATAAGCATATCTCTATGAAGAATATGGGGTGTAGGATCACACGATGATAACTGCGGCATACGATACAATACAGTCAGCCATCAAAACTTGTTTGGCAAAGTCTATGATATGATGCATGACTGCCACCTAGTGCAGCTCATCCAATCACTTTGGAGACCAGACGTTTTTACATAAAACTGTGCAAGAAACAGAGCCGCTGGAGACAACAATGAAATAGCCTCCCACAGGGCAGTGTGCTGGCACCAACCCTCTTCAACATATATACCAATGACCAGCCCATACAGAGCAATATGAGGAGCTTCATAGACACCAATGATCTAAGCATCACGTCACAGGAGGACTTTGCCACTATCGAGAACAGATTGTGAGCAACCTCTCAACTTATTACAATAAGAACCAGCTTCACACCAACCCAACCAAGACACAGGTGACTGCTTTTCACCTATGCCATCGAGACGCCAAGCAGAAACTACATCACCTAGGATGGAAACCCACTGGCTAATCACCCAAATGCTGTCTACCTGGGGGTGACATTGGTCTGAACACTTTCCTTCAAAGCACATGTAGAGGAGACAAAAGGAAAAGTTTGTGCTTGCAACAACATCTTCCGAAAGTTGGTCACCTCCAAGTGGGGAATCAATCCAGCTACTCTGCAAACCACTGCTATTGCTGTGTGCTACTCCATAGCAGAGTATGCACGTCCAGTGTGGGAATGATCTGTCCATGCCAAGAAACTAGATCCAGTTCTAAATAACAGCTGTCATGTAATAATAGGATGTCTAAAGCCAAGACCAAAGGATAGCCTGTAATTACTGGCTGGCATTGAACTACCTGATATCAAGAGGAAGGTAGCAAGCCAGAGGGAAAAATCACAGCAGATGGAAGATCCAAGGCATCCATTATAGTCACACAGGAGTAAGCAAACGCCTTAAATCACTAAAGAGTTTTATCAGCATTGTTGTGGCTTTGGATACGAAAGCTGGCAAGGCACTACTGAGGCTTTGGAATGAAAGACTACGCGCAGTTGGATGCGCTGAAATAGATCTGGAACCCCAGGAGGATCTTTCCAGAGGGGTCAATACAAACTGGTCAACATGGCGATGTCTGAACCGCCTGCACACGCAAACTGGCAGATCAAAGACTATCATGATCAAATGGGGCTACTCTAATAACATGAATACATGCGAGTGCAGTGAAGTGAAGTGCAGACCATGGAGCACCTTCTCATTTGCCGAGACCTGTACAAAGAGGACCTTGCTGCAGTGACGGAAAGAGTCCTCGCTTGTGCACAGTTCTGCAAAAAAATCTAGTTTGTGACAAGGACATGAGAAGAAGAACTGAATCTTTGGTTGTTTCTGGGTGCTGAGACAGCAGTGGTAGCCAAGATTGTTTTTATCATCTATATTTGTTGAGGGGATTCAGGGCTTTTCTTTGAGATGTAGCCTTTGCCATAGTTATCCATAGGTAACTGCAGTGTGTTTATCTTGGAGGCAAAGACCACAGCTATTGCAGAATACAGATACTCACTTACTTGGGAAGTCTCTCACAGGGACCAGAGTATAATGATGCTCCATAGACTTCGCTAGCTTCTAATTCATTTTCCAGGTGCAAATCAAAAAGGTGGTTTTGATCTGTCAAGCCCTTTAAGATTTGGATCCGATGTATCTTAGAGGACATCACGTTCTTCATGTTTTAACCTCACAGCTCATCATCTGAGACATTCTAGCTAATGGCTTTCAAGTTTATATGTATGAAGTCTCAGTGGAGGGCCTTCAACTCAAACTCACTCCCTTGGTCTGATAAAGCCCAAATTTATTCAATGCTAGGATATGTTACATGGCTTATCTACTTAGCTAGACTTTTTCCATGAATCTGCATGGGGAAATTAGGTTTTCTGGGTGTTGTTTTGTTTGTTTGTTTTTGTGGGACAGTTTTGTTCATGCTTTTATTAGTTAATATTGGTTTGACTGCTATTCAATGTTGATATTTGTGTTGTTCATTGTAAATGCATCTGGTAGTTGTTTGGTGCATCATATAAATGGACAAATAAACAAGTAAATATTGACATTAACCCCACTGACCTAATGCCCACGTGGAAGTCCAAATTTCAACTGAATTTGAGATTGCTCCCATTCAGTAGGGAAAAAATGTAACTTTATTAGACATTATGATGAAACACTGCCTAGATACAAACTCTCCTTCATTATATTATACCAATGCAAGAAACCAAAGGAATCCTTATTTAGCATGAGTTCATTTAATAGCAGATGTGTAATCAAAAACTTCTATTCCCCAGATACAAACTGAACAAATTTGAATAATATTGGGATTGGTTACAGAAATATCATATTGTTGCCCCATCTTCTGACAAGAGTGTCAACATCTGGAAAGCAGTAGCAGGTTTTCAGGGCATTGGAGGTTGGTTTCCCAGTGGATGACAAATCAGTAATGTGGAATCTGGATATACACTATGTTTTAACTTGTTTTATGAACACAGATACACCAGTCCTGAAATGAGATGGTCAAATAGCATGCAGGGCAATCCATTCTTCCAGGAATGTCAGCCCAACCCCAATGCCTAGTCCCCAGTGAGCACCTTTTCTTGAAGAATTGACTTAATCAGAGACTAAAGCAGAGGGTAATTTCTCCTGCTGCTTGAACAGCTCCTTCTTTCTTGATACTGCATAACTCAACAGCTACATGCCATGTCTTCCCAAGTGTCAAAATTTGCTCATACCCTTAGTTTTCCAGTTTCTTTCACTTACTATATGTCTGCATTTCAAGTGGGGGTGTGATTCCCAGCTTGAGGAGACATACTAGCCACCGAGTACATACCCATCCAACACCCTAGACAGATATTCAGGATGGCTAACGCATCCTGCCGCTTACACCACCATGGCTGCATTCTATTTTTAGCATGCTAGCTCAATGAGAGCTAGCATAAGTATGTTTCCTTGAGCTGGGAATCACAGCTCGAAGCGTAGACATACCCTATGCGAAACAGAAATACCTGTTGATGCCTGCATAACAATATGTAGATCACCTGAGGTGCTTACCGAGGTTAGAGCCTAGATTAGACCAGAAATCCTTCCTTATTAACCCTAACCCAAAACTAAACAACGCTATGTGAATGACTAGTGAATTATTCTACTGGCCCACTAGACTATAGTACAATAATAACCTGTTGGGTTACCTAGACCACAACATGTTTTTAAGTAAATATTAGCAGCTATTGTTTATTAAATGCTCATTACTAGGGTAAAAATGGCCTCTGTTGTGTACACAGGCCCGCCAACAGCAATTCCGGGCCCCAGGGCCATCCCTGGCGGGGTGCAGGGCCCGGGGTGGAAGTGACAAATCCATCACTTCCGGGACTGACCATGCTGGCCAATCGCACCAGCCCATGGGGCCCCCCAAACACGGGGCCTGGAGCAGTCACGCACACCTAGGAGCCCTGTGGCCCCCACCTGGGCAATTTAAAAGAACCCAGGACTTGACAGCAGTTGCCAAGGGCCCCTGGGCCCTTTTAAACCGCCCGGGCCCCTGGGCAATCCCCCCACTCCCCGCATCGGCAGGCCTGCGTGTACATGCACTCTTCTAGAGCACTTAGTCTAATATAAATTTTCAAACCTATCCTTTTAAATGTTATGGTTCAGCCTGTTCGTTTGTTTTTCATATATAGAAGTGAATGCAAAATTTAAAAATAAAAAGCAAGGTAAAAACAAAAACATTCTTTGTAACTTACTGAGTGAAGAAAATAAAAATTTTAAAATGAGACAATACATAGGTCAAATCCAGCTCTCCATACCCCGTAGCACTACTTGCCTAAGAAGGAAAATTTGGCTCAGGATGTTGCTGCATATAACAGACTAAAGTTCTTATGATCTACATAAATAGTCTATAGTTAAACTGGTATGTTATATAGCACTTGCCATGGTAACGACACTTTTTCATTGAACAGCACAATAATGGTAATGTAGAACATATATGAAATGTCACAGGGCATCACTTACTGAGATGGTCTGTTCGCTTTTCCCTTGGTGTAAATAACACATGACTTCTGTGAAAAGGAAACAAAGGTTGTTTGCTTTGTGGTTTTTTTTAAATGACCAATGTTAATGATCTTTTGTTTCTTTTATGAAAATTCTAGATGAAGAATTGTTCCATTATCCCTTCCTAGCCACATAAACGTGAGTATTGTCAAAGTGGGACTGAGGTCAGATCAACAAGTGGGGTAAATCAGCATACCACAGATATGGCCCTAAGTGTTTAAAATAATATTAAAATTAGTTTTAAATGACCTTCATTGCACTGAGACATTCAGTTCAGTATTTCACAAATTGACCACAAATTCTGCCAATGAGTGTTCTTTCTGAAGAATAATTTAGACATGGTAGATACAGTATTCTGGATAAATATTTCCTATCTAGTAAGTAATTAACCCATATGGCTCACTTATAAATACTGAATCTATAAAAGTATTGTTGCCAACATTAAAAAGTAAATAGTATTACATATTACCCTAACACCTTGATTCCAGTTTTCACAAGTGATTACAAGCGCTTGTTATGTCAAGCAAATTTTAATTGAGAACTCTATATAATTGTAATAATGGTTTTGGGAAATTGGGAGCCTTGGCGAAGAAGTCAAACCAAAGCATTTTAATTCCATGGTAAAGATTTGTTTGTGTATACATCTCCTTTGGGTCCTGTAAGGAAAAAGCTAACTTTTTGTTTTCAGGAGAGTTATTTTTTCCAATTTCATGTTGAAGCGTATAACATTATCAGTGTAAACTGAATTAATCAGAATAATAACTGAAAATCAGGGAACATTTCATTTAGCAAAATAATAACATATTGAATACGGAAACACTAATTTAGATATTTTTGTTAATGAATGAACTGTACAAAAGTAAATATTGACCTGAAACAATGTATTGTCTCATTCCTCACCTATGACAAAAGAGAATCTTCAGCATCATCCAGTTGTTTTGTTTTTAATTTCAAGTGAGACAAGGTAGTTTATACTATGGAGTAGAAAACATCATTCTAAAATAGACCTGCATATTGTCAAATGGATTGATTCATAAAAATACATTTTTCTTGACCTTGACCCCAACAAGAAGCTCAATCAATGTTTACTTTTCACCTCCCTTCTTGTCATTACAAGCAGCAGCTTTTGGGTTCAGAATCATTCATATGTAGATTTACCAGTGCTTTGGCTGACCTTTTTCATTTTTGCAAGCATTTAATTGTCCTCTGCAAATAACAAAAATGCTAACTAAAAATTAAATCCACCACTAAGCTTCCATACAAAAACTGAAATTAAATGGCTGATCTCTGGCAATATAATATAGCTCAGTAAGATGTTCTTCCAATGCTGGTAACATATACATTGATTTTCAACATCTGTTTTAAAATAGTGAAGCTTCCAAATGAGGTGCTTGTTAAATCCCCAGCCACTTGTGCAGAAGCACTAGTCTATTATCTGGTGCCTCTCTTAACAGAAGTAAGGTCAACTCAACCTTTCAGGATTATGATACAATCCCAAGAGCATAGAATCACTTCTGGTCTGAGTCATATCAGTGCAAACATGGCAACAAAGTGCTTCATATTTCTGTCTGTAATTGCTAGGCTCTAGGGGGACTGAACATTTACTGGTCAAAATTGACTGTAAGTCACAATTAAGTTTTACCATATTTATTTGGGCCTGATTCTTATTTACACTAAGATCACTTTACAGTTTTCATTTTACATCTACTTAAAGGCCCCTTTACACTTCTAGAGCAGTGTAAAGTGGCTTTAGTGTTAATGAGGTTCAGTCTCATTTATTTCTAAGTACTGCAATGTAGGTTAGTAAAGAAGTTAGCCTGTAGGTTTACTGGTACTCTGGTCTTTAGCTTCCAACAATATATAAACAAAGCTAAATCAGTATAGATTTCACATTGATTTATAAAAACAGGCAAGAAAGTTTGGGATCTCTGAGGAAACAGAGATTGATTCTATGCATCTTTTGTAATTACAGCAACTGCGCATGAGTTCATTTCAGAACTGGACACCAAGTTGAACCGAGGTACATTTCCTGACTTTAGGAAAATGTGTGCTATAACACACTAGGCAATGGAAGGACAGTGAAAAAGGGTGTTAGAACTGTCTGCAGCGCTGGCATTCTGTGCTAATACATATCCTCACTGTACACTGCATGGGAGAGAAGGCTGAATAACAGTGAAGAATTTACAATTCAATTGCAAAGATGTCCAAAGAAAAATGTCTGGGTAGTCAGCCATGAGACTTAAACCTTGTCTACAGGGGAAGGATTTTGAAGATGCCATCACTAAAGGGGAAATATAGAAACATCTGTGCTCTGCTCTCTCAGGCAGTCTTGCTGAGATGAGGTTACTCTTGACAGGTCCAGGCCTGCTGCCAGAGAGAGGTGGGTGTGAACTACTTTCTCTGCCCTTCCTCCCAAATGTGCTGGTGTTATTATTTGTATTACAGTAAACCCTAGAGGCCATAACCAAGATCAGGGCCCCAGTGCGCTGGCACTGTACAGAAGCATAGTAAGGAATAGTCTCTTCTCAAGAACTCACTTCAACAAGACAGACAAAGGAAATACTGTTGTCTCCATTTTACAAATGAGGAACTGAAGCACCGAGAGGTGAAGCGACTTACTCTGGATCAAACAAAATCGGGAGTAAACCTGGGAATTGAACCCAAATCTCCCGAATTCCAATGCAGTGCCTTAACCAAAAGACCACTTGTGTCCCTTGGGCGGGGGTGGGGGATGGGGAATAGTTGTTTCTTAGGCTACGTCTGCACTACAGCCAGGATCGACGCTCTGAGAGCGATCCACCGGCTGTCGATTTAGCGGGTCTAGTGAAGACCCGCCAAATGGACAGCAGATCGCTCTCCAGTCGACCTCTGTACTCTACCCTTGACAAGAAGAGTAAAGTAAGTCGATGGGAGAGTTTCTCCCATCGACCCTCCGCGGTATAGACCCCACGGTAACTCGACCTAAGGTACGTCGACTCCAGCTACATTATTCACATAGCTGGAGTTGCGTAGCGTAGGTCGACTTACTGTGGTAGTGTAGACAAAGCCTTAGACTCGAGACACCTGCAAGAAATGCATACAGGAGACATTCCCTTCAATGAGACTTCAATTCTCCAAGATGGAACTGTAACGATGTTGGTTCTGGTGGGACCCAACTGAGAGTGCCAATTCAGGACAAATTGCTTTAAGCAGGCAGTTACAGCCCAAGGCTGGGGTTTCTATGCACACCAAGGCAAACCAAACCAGCCTGACAGAGAGGACTTTGGTTTTACCCCACTGGCTAACCACAAGTCACACAAGCAATTCCCTTAGACACTCCAGTTTCCCAGTATCACCACCAGTCCCACTCGTCATGGGGACAAATGGTTATGAAAACCAATACCCCAGGAAAAGAAAAATGGTTCTCTCGATCCCAAAGGACCATGCCCCAGACCCAGGTCAATATACAAATCAGATATTACCCACAAATCATGCTGTTGCCAATCCTTTAGAATCTAAAATCTAAAGGTTTATTCATAAAAGGAAAAAGATATAAATGAGAGCTAGAATTGGTTAAATGGAATCAATTACACACAGTAATGGCAAAGTTCTTGGTTCAGGCTTGCAGCAGTGACAGAATAAACTGCAGGTTCAAATCAAGTCTCTGGAATACATCCACAGCTGGGATGGGTCATTCAGTCTTTCGTTCAAAGCTTCAGTGTAGCAAAGTCCCTCCAGAGGTAAGAAGCAGGATTGAAGACCAGATGGAGGAGCTGCAGCAGCTTTTTATATTCTCTTGCCATGTGGTCTCTCTTTCTTTGTCCCAAAGACAAGCATTCCATCACATGGCCTGGAAAAACCTCAGAGTTCTGTCCATAGGCATGTCCCTGCATACCTTGCTGAGTCACAAAGCATGTCTGCCTTCTCTCAATGGGTCAGTTGTATAGCTGATGGTCCGTAAGAGGCCATCAAGCAGGCTAGGCAGAGCTGACACCAACTTGTCTGGGGTGTCACCCAGAAGCATAGCATAAGTTTGAAATACAGACAGTATAGAGCCAATATTCATAACTTTAACTACCAAAAGGATACACACGTATAGACAGCATAATCACAACCAGCAAACCATAAACTTGTCTTAGACACCTTATTTGACCCCCTTTATACAAGATTTGCTGCCACTGCAGGACCTTGGTTGCAACAATGATCTATACAGTCCCAGATTATATCAATAACGTCATAGGAACAAAGATACAAGTAGCTCAGCTACTGGGGTAAGGGTTGTGACACTTTCTCCTGACATCACTGTTTGCTGCTGTTTTATAAGTTTTCCCCTTTGCAGCAAGAACTTAAGCTAATTGGAGGCTTATGTGACTGAAGCAAACATGCAACTCAGTCATAGAGTCAGTACATTTTCTAGCAGATGCAAATATCTGCCTTGTGTGTTCCTAGGCTGTATCCCAGGGTTTGTACAACAAAAACTGTAGCAAGTTGGTGGAGCTTAATCTTTCTATTTGGTATACTACCATACCATCTTAAAGGTAAAATCCAAAATTGGTTCCCATATAAGAGCTTCATATGAGCAGCACAATCAAAGGGGTATCTGATCTGATTAAATGTGGGAGTCAGAGCAAAGCTACAGAAGCTACACTGGAAAAACAAAGTTAATTACAGTGGAAAATTGATAGGACATTAACTGTTTCAAATGGAATTAACCTGGTATTGGAAAAATCTGAACCTTGGGGCAAAATATAAATGCTTCATTGCATGTGAAATCATATATGGACCTTCTGCAAACAATGGGAACATGGGCTTCATCTCAGACTCTAACTAGCTTTGAAAAGTTAGCTGCACATTTCCTTATGTTATGGCTCCTTGCTTGGCCCACACTTGCTCCCTCTCAGATGGAAGACGAAGGGTGCAGTCCCCCTACTCTAAAGACTACTTTAGCATATACCCAAAGTGGAATAGCTTCAACAGAAGACATTGAAAAAGCCCCACAACAGGATATCCTTTAACTTAGTGGTTAGTGCATGCTTGTGAGAGGTGGGAGACCCCTGTTCAAATCCTTTCTATCCAGCAAGCAGAGGGGGAAATTGAACCTGGAGCTCCTACATTCCACATAACTGTGCTAATCAGTGAGCTAAAAGTTATAAAGTAGGCAGTACACTTCCTCCAGCTGATTTGTGTGGAGTGAAACAGGTGCCTAACTCCTCACAAGAAATGTTTTAGGTGTCTAAGCTACCTCACTCCAGGAGAGAGTTTCCTGGCTATAGATCACTAGCAGAGTTAGGTACCTACCTATAGCCTGGATTTAGGCATGTAATTCCATGAGAAGGGCAGGCCTAAAACACAGCCTTTTGTCAATATCTCCCACTGGCTTGCTTAGGTGGGTCCATGCCTAGTGTGCTGGCTTTTGGAGATCACATTCTAAGGGTATGTCTACACTATGAAATTAGGTCAAATTTATAGAAGTCGTTTTTTTAGAAATCGTTTTTATATATTCGAGTGTGTGTGTCCCCACAGAAAATGCTCTAAGTGCATTAACTCGGCGGAGTGCTTCCACAGTACCGAGGCAAGCGTCGACTTCTGGAGTGTTGCACTGTGGGTAGCTTTCCCGCAGTCTCTGCTGCCCATTGGAATTCTGGGTTGAGATCCCAATGCCTGATGGGGCTAAAACATTGTCGCAGGTGGTTCTGGGTACATATCGTCAGGCCCCCCGTTCTCTCCCTCCCTCCGTGAAAGCAGCAGCAGACAATCGTTTCGCACCTTTTTTCTTGAGTTACCTGTGCAGACGCCATACCACGGCAAGCATGGAGCCCACTCAGGTAACCGTCACCGTATGTCTCCTGGGTGCTGGCAGACGTGGTACTGCATTGCTACACAGCAGTATCAACCCATTGCCTTGTGGCAGCAGATGGTACAGTAGGACTGGTAGCCGTCATCGTCATGTCCGAGGTGTTCCTGGTCGCCTCTGTGAGGTCGATCAGGAGCGCCTGGGCAGACATGGGCGCAGGGACTAAATTTGGAGTGACTTGACCAGGTCATTCTCTTTAGTCCTGCAGTCAGTCCTATTGAACCATCTTATGGTGAGCAGGCAGGCGATACGGATTGCTAGCAGTCCTCCTGTACCATCTTCTGCCGAGCAGCCATGAGATGTGGATGGCTTGCAGTCCTTCTGCACTGTCTGCTGCCAGCCAAAGATGTAAAAGATAGATGGAGTGGATCAAAACAAGAAATAGACCAGATTTGTTTTGTACTCATTTGCAAACCCCCCCCCCCCCCATCTAGGGGAGTCATTCCTCTAGGTCACACTGCAGTCACTCACGGAGAAGGTGCAGCGAGGTAAATCTAGCCATGTATCAATCAGAGGCCAGACCAACCTGCTTGTTCCAATAAGAACAATTACTTAGGCGCACCATTTCTTATTGGAACCCTCCGTGAAGTCCTGCCTGAAATACTCATTGATGTAAAGCCACCCCCTTTGTTGATTTTAATTCCCTGTAAGCCAACCCTGTAAGCCATGTCGTCAGTCGCCCCTCCCTCCGTCAGAGCAACGGCAGACAATCCTTCCGCACCTTTTTTCTGTGCGGACGCCATACCAACGCAAGCATGGAGGCCGCTCAGCTCACTTTGGTGATTAGGAGCACATTAAACACCACACGCATTATCCAGCAGTATATGCAGCACCAGAATCTGGCAGAGCGATACTGGGCGAAGAGACAACATCAGCGCGGTCACGTGAGCTATCAGGAAATGGACACAGATTTCTCTGAAAGCATGGGCCCTGCCAATGCATGCATCATGGTGCTAATGGAGCAGGTTCATGCTGTGGAACGCCGATTCTGGGCTCGGGAAACAAGCACAGACTGGTGGGACCGCATAGTGTTGCAGGTCTGGGACGATTCCCAGTGGCTGCGAAACTTTCGCATGCGTAAGGGCACTTTCATGGAACTTTGTGACTTGCTTTCCCCTGCTCTGAAGCACATGAATACCAAGATGAGAGCAGCCCTCATAGTTGAGAAGCGAGTGGCGATAGCCCTGTGGAAGCTTGCAAAGCCAGACAGCTACCGGTCAGTTGGGAATCAATTTGGAGTGGTTTCAGAGTAACAGCCGTATTAGTCTGTATTCGCAAAAAGAAAAGGAGTACTTGTGGCACCTTAGAGACTAACCAATTTATTTGAGCATAAGCTTTCGTGAGCTACAGCTCACTTCATCAGATGCATACTGTGGAAAGCGTAGAAGATCCTTCTATACACACAAAGCATGAAAAAATACCTCCCCCCACCCCACTCTCCTGCTGGTAATAGCTTATCTAAAGTGATCACTCTCCTGAGAATGATATGTGCATAGTGGACGGCTTTGCTGCAATGGGATTCCCTAACTGTGGTGGGGCCATAGACGGAACCCATATCCCTATCTTGGCACCGGAGCACCAAGCCGGCGACTACATAAACCACAAGGGGTACTTTTCAATAGTGCTCCAAGCTCTGGTGGATCACAAGGGACGTTTCATCAACATTAACGTGGGATGGCCAGGAAAGGTACATGACACTCGCATCTTCAGGAACTCTGGTCTGTTTCAAAAGCTGCAGGAAGGGACTTTATTCCCAGACCAGAAAATAACTGTTGTGGATGTTGAAATGCCTATCGTTATCCTTGGGGACCCAGCCTACCCCTTAATGCCATGGCTCATGAAGCCGTACACAGGCAGCCTGGACAGTAGTCAGGAGCTGTTCAACTACAGGTTGAGCAAGTGCAGAATGGTGGTAGAATGTGCATTTGGACGTTTAAAGGCGCGCTGGCGCAGTTTACTGACTCACTTAGACCTCAGCGAAACCAATATTCCCACGGTTATTACTGCTTGCTGTGCGCTCCACAATATCTGTGAGAGTAAGGGGGAGACATTTATGGCGGGGTGGGAGGTTGAGGCAAATTGCCTGGCTGCTGGTTACGCGCAGCCAGACACCAGGGCAGTTAGAAGAGCACAGGAGGCCGTGGTACACATCAGAGAAGCTTTGAAAACCAGTTTCATGACTAACCAGGCTACGGTGTGAAAGTTCTGTTTGTTTCTCCTTGATGAAACCCCCCGCCCCTTGGTTCACTCTACTTCCCTGTAAGCTAACCACCCTCCCCTCCTCCCTTCGATCACCGCTTGCAGAGGCAATAAAGTCATTGTTGCTTCACATTCATGCATTCTTTATTCATTCATCACACAAATAGGGGGATGACTACCAAGGTAGCCCAGGAGGGGTGGTGGAGGAGGGAAGGAAAATGCCACACAGCACTTTAAAAGTTTACAACTTTAAAATGTATTGAATGCCAGCCTTCTTTTTTTGGGGCAATCCTCTGTGGTGGAGTGGCTGGTTGGCCGGAGGCCCCCCCACCGCATTCTTGGGCGTCTGGGTGTGGAGGCTATGGAACTTGGGGAGGAGGGCGGTTGGTTACACAGGGGCTGTAGCAGTGGTCTGTGCTCCTGCTGCCTTTCCTGCAGCTCAACCATATGCTGGAGCATATTAGTTTTATCCTCCAGCAGCCTCAGCATTGAGTCCTGCCTCCTCTCATCATGCTGCCACCACCTTTCAGCTTCAGCCTTCTCTTCAGCCCGCCACTTACTCTCTTCAGCCTGCCACCTCTCCTCCCGGTCATTTTGTGCTTTCCTGCACTCTGACATTATTTGCCTCCATGCATTCGTCTGTGCTCTGTCAGTGTGGGAGGACAGTATGAGCTCAGAGAACATTTCATCACGAGTGCGTTTTTTTTTCTTTCTAATCTTCACTAGCCTCTGGGAAGGAGAAGATCCTGTGATCATTGAAACACATGCAGCTGGTGGAGAAAAAAAAAAGGGACAGCGGTATTTAAAAAGACACATTTTATAAAACAGTGGCTACACTCTTTCAGGGTAAACCTTGCTGTTAACATTACATACATAGCACATGTGCTTTTGTTACAAGGTCACATTTTGCCTCCCCCCACCGCATGGCTACCCCCTCAACCCTCCTCCCTCCCCGTGGCTAACAGTGGGGAACATTTCTGTTCAGCGACAGGCAAACAGCCCAGCAGGAACAGGCACCTCTGAGTGTCCCCTGAAGAAAAGCACCCTATTTCAACCAGGAGACCATGAATGATATCTCACTCTCCTGAGGATAACACAGAAAGATAAAGAACGGATGTTGTTTGAACGCCAGCAAACATACACTGCAATGCTTTGTTCTACAATGATTCCCGAGTATGTGTTACTGGCCTGGAGTGGTAAAGTGTCCTACCATGGAGGATGCAATAAGGCTGCCCTCCCCAGAAACCTTTTGCAAAGGCTTTGGGAGTACAGCCAGGAGAGCCGCGAATGCCAGGGCAAATTAATCCTTTCACATGCTTGCTTTTAAACCATGTATAGTATTTTAAAAGGTACACTCACCGGAGGTCCCTTCTCCGCCTGCCAGGTCCAGGACGCAGCCTTGGGTGGGTTCGGGGGGTACTGGCTCCAGGTCCAGGGTGAGAAACAGTTCCTGGCTGTCGGGAAAACCGGTTTCTCCGCTTGCTTCCTGTGAGCTATCTACAACCTAATCATCATCATCATCTTCTTCGTCCCCAAAACCTGCTTCCATGTTGCCTCCATCTCCATTGAAGGAGTCAAACAACACGGCTGGGGTAGTGGTGGCTGAATCCCCTAAAATGGCATGCAGCTCATCATAGAAGCAGCATGTTAGGGGCTCTGACCCGGAGCGGCCGTTCGCCTCTCTGGTTTTCTGGTAGGCTTGCCTCAGCTCCTTAAGTTTCACGCTGCACTGCTTCAGGTCCCTGTTATGGCCTCTGTCCTTCACGCCCTGGGAGGTTTTGGCATTTCGAAAACGGAGTTCTGATAGCACGGATTCCTCTCCCCATACAGCGATCAGATCCCGTACCTCCCGTTCAGTCCATGCTGGAGCTCTTTTGCAATTCTGGGACTCCATCATGGTCACCTCTGCTGATGAGCTCTGCATGGTCACCTGCAGCTTGCCACGCTGGCCAAACAGGAAATGAGATTCAAAAGTTCGCGGTTCTTTTCCTGTCTACCTGGCCAGTGCATCTGAGTTGAGAGTGCTGTCCAGAGCGGTCACAATGGAGCACTCTGGGATAGCTCCCAGAGGCCAATACCGTCGAATTGTGTCCACAGTACCCCAAATTTGACCCAGCAAGGCCGATTTAAGCGCTAATCCACTTGTCGGGGTGGAGTAAGGAAATCGATTTTAAGAGCCCTTTAAGTCGAAAAAAAGGGCTTCATCGTGTGGACGGGTGCCGGTTTACATCGATTTAATGCTGCTAAATTCGACCTAAAGTCCTAGTGTAGACCACGGCTTAGATACCTGGTTCCCCGTGCGTTGTATAAAAGTCTAGGCACTTAACTCAGGTTTTGTGGCATTGCAGTGTTTCTAAGGGCCTAAAAGTTAGGAGTTGTGACACTCAGCATTGCAATGCTCAAGTCCCTTTGTGGATCTGGGCCTAAGACCCCAGGATTGCTTTCACTAAAGTCAGTGGCAAAACTCATAGCTCTATAGCTATGAACAAATACATTCAAACAGCCAGGAGCCAAAAAATGGAATGTTTATCCCTAAACTTAATACATTCAGATTACATCTAGTATAAGGTGATCACCGTTGTTATATGGAAATAAGGGAAAACCACACAAAAAATAAGAGACAATGCTTTATTTTGAGGGACATTTTAGGGACACAGCATTTTCCTTAGCATATCATGTATTTTTCTCTCAAGTATACCTTTCTACTGCCCTCAAGTAAATATGCAATGCAATTATCAGAAGCTTCAATTTAATGTTTAAAATAGTAGTTATAAGTTTTAACACATAAGAACGGCCATGCTAGCTCAGACTAATGGTCCATCTTAGCCCAGTATCCTGTCTTCCAGCAGTGGCCAGTGCCAGATGCTTCAGAGCAAAGAACAGAACAGGGCCATTATCAAATGATCCATCTGCAGACATGCCAAACCCGTGAAAAAAATGCAGAAATTGGACTTGGTTTTGGCTTAATTGTCTTGTGAGTTGCTTGTTGGCTAGTTTTTAGCTTCTTGCTTGTTTGGTTTGTAACTTGTTGCTTCTTTTTTTTTTGATCGGCTCCAGGTAAGCAGAGGTAAGAGGGGGGAAGAGTCAGGGGTGCATAGCAGGCCCACCACAGTCCCAGACTGCATGCCGGGGGGATCGAGTCACAGCGAGTGTTGGGGTTCTTAGGGATTGGCTTGTTTTGGCCTTGTTTAGAAATGGGATTAGCTTGATTTCTGGCTTATTGTGAAAGTCAGGGTGCTTATTTACCACCTGAAAGTTGGCAACTGTGTCCATCTCCTGTTGTCCAGTCCCAGCTTCTGGCAATCAGAGGCTTAGGTTATGTCTAGACAGCAAAGAAAAACTTGGGTTTGTCTGGAGGACCCCCTCAGAGTCCCAGAGCCCAGGCTCCAATCTGAGCCTGGAAGTCTAACATAGCAATGTAGGCCTGGTGTGGGTTTTTCTTTGCTGTGTTGACATACCATGAGGGACATCCAGACCATCTTGATTAATAGTCATTTATGGACCTATCCTCCATTAACTTATCTAATTTTTTTAACCCAGTTATACTTTTGGCCTTAACATCCCCTGGCAATGAGTTCCACAGGTTGACTGTGCTTTGTGTGAAGTACTTCCTTATGTTTATTTTAAACTTGCTGCCTATTAATTTCATTGGGTGACCCTTGGTTCTTGTGTTATGTGAAGGAGTAAATTACACTTCCCTATTCACTTTTTCCAAACTATTTGTGACTTTATAGACCTCTATCATATCCCCCCTTAGGCATCTGCTTTCCAAATTGAATGGTCCTAGTATTTTTAATCTATTATGACGTGGAAGTTGTTCCATTCCCCTAATCATTTATGTTGCCCTTTTTTGTACTTTTTCCAATTCCAATATATCTTTTTTGAGATGGAGCGACCAGAACTGCATGCAGTATCCAATGTGTGGGCGTACTGGGATTTATATAGTGGCATCGTATTTTCTGGCTTATCCATCCCTTTCCTAATGGCTCCTAACACCGTTAGCTTTTTAGACTGCTGCTGCACAGTGAGCAGATGTTTTCAGAGAAATAGATACACTTCAATATATCTTAAAATAAGGGACAAGAGATCACCTTAAGGATAAAATCAGTGAAAAAAGGTTTGGTTACTTAAAATGAGGTATGGGCCACCCTAATGTGGTACAACGAGGTTTAGAAGATATAAGAGATGTGGCCCACTGCTTCCCCCATCCATGGTAGCTTGTGTCAGTCAATCTGCACTGGGTTCAGGCTCCCTGGGCGCCTGCTATTTCCCTAGCTTGTCCACAATCCCCCCCTGGCTTTCCTACATTGAGGCCCACCCCCCACCACAGAACTTGAAATGCAGGGGACACAGAGGCCCTTCTGCGTGAGCTTTTCCACTCATTTCCCACAGCTGCAGACAATATTTGGCATTTCTGCTGTTGGCAGGTAATTAAGGTTCAGGGCTGGGCAGCCCTAATCCTGGCCTCCCCTAGCTTGGGAGGGCTGGACCGTGCAACCCTGTTACTGCCCCTTCGTGCAGCGTGTGCGTGTGACCTCCCCCCCGCCCCGGAGCGCTGACACAAGCCCATGGCTTTTACACCCCTCTCCGGACTGCGTGCGGGGGGAGGACGGGGGCGGGGCCTGGCTCGAGACCGAACCCTTGGGCTTGGCTGACTCCCCCGCCTTTCCCCGTCCTCTGCTGCCCAACTCCCCCCATGGTGACGGTGACTCCAGGGGCCGGGAGGGAACTGTCCGGCCCCAACATGGCCGCCAGCGCGCGCGGCCGCCTAACCGCTGCGTGCCGACGGCATCCGCGCCGGGACCCTCGGCTGCCTCCGCGCCCCGCCCATTGGGAAAGGTGGGACCTCTATGGTTCCGGGCGGAAAGTAGCGCGCCCTGCTCTCGAGCGCGGTGCATGCCGGGATACCCTGCTATGCCCGCGAGTCCTCCGAGGCTGCGCCGCGCCGATATTCGTGTTTCTCCCAAGATGGTGGCGCTGGGTTCGGGGTGAGAGAGGCGCAAAGCGGGCCCTGCCCACCTCCCCGACCGACCGCCGCCCTCGCCTGCACCCGCCGCCCTCCGGACCCCGCCGAGGCCGCAGCCCCGTCCCCTCGCCGCAGACCGGCCCGGCACAGGCAGCGGCGCCGCCTCCCCCGCCCCGAGAGCAGCGCGGGCCCCGCATGAGCCCGGGCGGCGGCGGCAGCAGCAGCAGCAGCGAGAGCGTCAGGGCCGCGCCGGGGAGCAGGCCGCAGCGCGCAGGTCCGTACGCGGGGGTTAGGGGGCGGCTCAGCCCGGCCCGGAGACAGGCGCCGACGGGCCCAGGCGCGGCCCGCCCGCCCGCCGGCGTGTCCCGACTGGGACGGTTTCGGTTTCGCCGCTGAGGTTTGCGGGCGGGGGCCTCCGGTGCCGGGGCGGGGATGGAGAGCGCGGGGCGGCTGCCCAGGTGCCCGGAGATGGGGGTCAGTGGTGATCTCCGAGGCAGCGGGCAGGTGCTGGTGGGGCCTCCGCTCTTTGCGGGGAGGTGCCCACGGGGCAAGGTACATGGTGTGAGCGGCCTCCTGTCTCTGGTGCACGCGGTGTGGGAGGTCTCGTTAACATGGGGCTACGGCTTTGAGAGAAGGGGGTGGAGAGGAAGCCTGACCAGTGCTTTGGGCATTCGCTGGGGAGACGTCAAGTCCCTGCTCTGTCACCAGCTTCCTGTGTGACCTTGGACACGTCACTTAGCCTCTCTAGGTAGGTCTACACGGCGTTTTAGAACCCACAGGAGCCAGCTTCCGAGTCCAGGGCAATGGGCTTGGGCTAGCAGGGCTCACTCCGGTGCTTTAAAAATAGTTGTGTAGACAGGGCTTTGAAGTTGTGGTGTGGGCCGGAGCTGGGGTTTTGAAACCCTGTCCTCCACCCTGAGCCACAACTTCAAAGCACTGTCTACACAGTTACTTTCAGAGCACTACCAGGAGCTGCGCTAACCTGAGTCTGTGAACCCGGGCCAAAAGGCTTGCTGCTGAGGGTTCCAAAAGACTTTATAGACTGTGCCTTAGTTCTTTAAAGTGCGGGTAATAGTACTTCCTTATCTCATACTGTGTTGAGAGTTACAAATATTAAAGATTAGGAGGTGTTCACATGCTACTGTGATGGGGGCCATATAAATGTGGTAGTCTATTCAAGGGGGCAAGCTGACTTGCTTGTGTAATATGTCATCCTGGTTGAAGAGTTGGACTTCCTGAGCTGTAAACAAGTTGCTCTTCAGTTCACTTTATTTAGTTAATGTTGATTGCAGGATTTTACTGCTTCTTGTGCCAGTATTTAGCATCAAAAAACAAATATATTGGCTGGAATGTGCTCCTTGGACTCTTTCTGATCATGTCTCAAGTTATATCATAAGTAGTATGTTCTGAAGTTGTACCAGTGGCTGAGGGAAATGCTGGAGCTGTGGAAATGTTTTTATTAAATTGATTAGTTGTAAGCATATGGAAACTATAAACACTATCTTGTTAGGGTTGTTACTGTTAAGGAAAGCTTTCCTTCACTTTCTGTGTAATATCCACACTGCCGCTGGGTTCTAAGCATCTTTGGGCGGGAAATGTGTTCTAGGCACCATTCTTGTGATCTGAGACTTGCAAGAAGGCCCTGTGTGTATGGACTTCTGTGGGACTCTTTACAGATGCAAGGGCCTGCAAGGATCAGTTTTCCAGATTCGAAGTCTTATTTGATGCAGGACATCAAACCTACTGTATCTGTGGCAAAAAGTCAGTTTTAGGGCAGAGACCTTGCTTTTTATTTTATTTTAATGAAAAGTGGCTAGCACATTTTGTGTGCTACCAGAACAAATAATTTAATACATCATGTATTAAAAGAGCACTGAAAAAGCAAAAAAGCTGGGAAACAGGTTTAAAGATACAGATTCTATCACTTTATAATACTATGAAAGTTAGTGTTTGTTAGTGTGTGTGAACTGTAACCATATTCATCTTGTAAATTAAATCTCTAAAATGTGTATTAAAATTAATTTGAATAACTTTCTCACATAACATCCATCATATTGACTTATCTGTATATTCAGATTTTGATTATTCCTAGTTTTGGTCACTTTTAGCTGCACATCTCAGTCAGAACAACTGTAATTTTGTGTCAACTGTTACAACATAAACCAGTCTTAGAACAAGTAGTTATCACAGTATTAGGTAATATATGGCACGATTTATCACACTGGAAGTTAAAAGAAGATCCTTGTTCTCTCTACTCTTGTGTTTTCCATCACTACAATATGAGTACTCCCAAGAATTTCAAAATAAATAAGAATGGCTGTACTGGGTCACACCAATGGTCATCTAGCCCAGTAGCCTGTCTTCTGCCAGCATCCAATGCCAGGTGCTACAGAGGGAGTCAACAGAATAGATAATCAAGTGGTCCATTCTGTGTTGCGTGTTCCCGGCTTCTGGCAAACAGAGGCTTGGGACACTTCAGAGCATGGTTTTGCATCCCTGCCCATTCTGGGCAATAGCCACTGATGGATCTACCCTCCGTGAACTTATCTAGTTCTTTCTTGAATCCTCTTTTAGTCTTAGGGCATGGCTACACTTGCAGATGTGGAGTGCTTTGAGTTAAACCAGCCTTCACGGAGCGCAGTAGGGAAATTGCTGCAGTCCATCCACACTGACAACTTCAAGCGCACTGGCGTGTGGCCACATTTGCGGCCCTTGCAGCGGCATTGGGAGCAGTGCATTATGGGCCGCTGTCCCAGTATGCAAGTGGCTGCAATGTGCTTTTCAAATGGGGAGGGTGGGGTGGAGTGTTAGAGGGAGTGTGATATGTGTATGTTTGGGGGGAGAGTGGATTTTTGGGAGGCTGAGAGCATGTCAGCATGCTGTCTTGTAAGTTCAGACAGCAGCAGAACCCCCCCTCCCCCCGGCCTCTCTCTCTAACAGCATTCCACACTAATGGCTTGCTTTGTCTCGGAGCAGATAAGCAGCCGGCTGTCAGAAACAGAGCTTTCAAAGGGCATTTCCGCATTCCTACAGCCGATTCCCAACAATGACAAGAGTGGCCACTTGACTTAAGGGGATTATGGGACGTTTCCAGAGGCTGATCAGAGCGCAGTAAAGCAACACCTCGTTCACACTGGCACCGCGGTGCTCCAGCGAGGGCGCAGCAAGCGTTATTCCACTCGCCGAGGTGGAGTACCAGCAGCGCTGTAGCCACAGAGTCAGAGCGCTCTATGTGCCTTGCCAGCGTGGACAGGTAGTGAACTAGTACTCCCGGGGCTCCTTTATTGCGCTGTAACTCACAAGTGTAGCCAAGCCCTTAGCCTTCACAACAACCTCTGGCAAAGAGTTCCACAGGTTGACCGTGCGTTATGTGAAGAAATACTTCCTTTTGTTTGTTTTAAACCTGTGCCTATTAATTTCATTTGGTGACCCCTAGTTCTTGTGTTATGAGAAGGAGTAAATAACACTTCCTTATTTACTTTCACCGCACCGGTCGTGTTTTTATAGACCTCTGTCGTATCCCCCCCTTAGTCGTCTCTTTTCCAAGCTGAAAACTCCCAGTCTTATTTATCTCTCCTCATATGGAAGCTGTTCCATACCACTAATTATTTTGTTGCCCTTTTCTGTACGTTTTCCAATTCCAATATATCTTTTTTGAGATGGGGTGACCAGATCTGCCCGCAGTATTCAAGAATACCATGCATTTATATTGAGGCAATATGATATTTTCTGTCTTATCTATCTGTCCCTTTCCCAGTGATTCCCAACATTGTTTGCTTTTTTGACTTTTACCAATATTTAAGTAAAAACATGAATCTTCATTCCTAGGCTTTAAGAGAAATAATTTGATTCACTTAGAATTTATTTTTGGTTTTGATTTTAGTGTGAGTGGGTTTTGTGCTCCTCCGTCTTTGAAAAAAGAAGTTATAGAGGGAAAGTTAGGTTGAAGAAATTTGTTTTGTATTTAGCTCTGAAAATGGTGAGGTTCATGGTCATTACCACCTTTTGTGGGAGTGAGTTCCATAGGATAAATCCAGCTCCTGTGAAAATTCCAGCTTCGTACCTCTCTTTCTTTTAAAAATTTACACAAGTTTATGTTTAAAACTCATTCTGCTTATTGCTGCTGTTGCTAAGAGGCAAGTGTCAGTGATGTTCCTTGTGATTGGCAGTTTTTGTGGATTTTAGTTAACTAATGGAAGAAAAACATTGGTAGGTAGTATTAAATTGGCCTTTTAAAAATATTTAAGGTTTGTCAAATACAAATTGACACAAATTGTCACATGACCTAACTTGTCCTGTTATAATGACTATTTTCAGAAGGCTAAAGAGCTGTCTGTTTTATATTATGTTGGGCTGAAACTTATTACAGAACTTGTTAGCTAAGATAGATGTTTCTTAAGTTAATTAAAACTACATTTTTAGCATGCAAAGTTTAAAAAAAATAGTAGTAGCACTTTGGTTGATTTCAGAAGCTATTTAGTAGAACTCTGACTTTAAAAAAAACAAAAACAAACAAAAAAAAACAATGCTCACTTTTTAAAAAGTTAGAAAGCATGATCATAATGCTATTGCAAGACCTTAATAGATTTATCAACACTGGGTTATCGTCTAAATTTTCCCACCATAACAACTCCCTGCTAGTGTTACTAGTGTAGACAAGCTGTTGGAGTTTCAACCACCATGTCAACTAAACCAATACAGTCCCATTGCATTTTCAGTTCATAGAACCCTGAAAAGTTGTGCATCTTGCATATGGCTCAATTTTTCCAGCTTCATTTTTTTGTTATAATAAAGGAGAGGTATTGATCATTTCTCTGCATCAGCAAAGTTTTCTTGCCTGTTATGTCCCACAGTGATACATTTCATGATGAATCACAACAGGCTTTGTGGGATGTGTAAAGAATTTAATAGCTTAATTTATACTTATTAATAACATGAATGCCCCATTTAACCAATATTCTGGATAGTTGAGATACTTGATATGCAGTTCTGTACAGTTTAAAGTCATTGCTTTTATTTTAACAATTTAAGTGTTGATGTACAGTGCATCATGACACTGTAGGTGGGATATTTTAGTGCTGTTTGCTTGTTTAGCATCTTCAATAATCCTTTGGACATGACACCTTCAATGCATTTTTATCAACCTCTGTTCTGTATTAAACTTCTACACTGCTGAAATGTAATGTTTTGAATGCATAAAAGTCAAGAAGTCTAGTTGATGAGGAACCACATCTCTTCTGCATTGCAAATATATTTTCTCATCTGTTTACTTATTTGTAAAATAGATGTAATATTTATCTAACTTATTAGGGTATTCTGAGATGTGATTAATTTATGTACATTATTTTGACATCCTGCTATTAAAGACAGTGTAAAGTATATAAATGTAAACTGTTTATGTAAAAGCATACACAAACTATAGCTTCACTTTTCTTCTCTCCCTCCCATCTGTCAAAAACATTATCAATGAAAATTGAGGAAGCTGAGTACTAATGGGATTGGGTCTGTAATAAATAAATGAGGTTCATAATGAGTTAACGTAAATTCTCATGAAGGAATAAGTCTTTCATCACCAGCTGGTAGGAGTAGGTCCATGTGTAGTTCCCTCCTAGTAGATGATTCATGTAAGTAGACAGGCAACATATTTCCGCATAGGGCCCATGGAAAACACGTACTTGTGCTTCTTTGGTGTGTGGTAGTCCTTGGTCATGCTTTCTGCTTTTGGCCTACATGTAATGAAACTGACTGCCTATGCACTAAGGGCCTGATTTTCAGAGGTGCTGGGCACCTGCATTTCCCATTTATGTTAATTGGACTTGCTGATGCTCAACAATTCTGAAAATCTTATCCTGAGTCTCTTGATTTTCTTTCCACCACCTCTCTACAGGCCCTCTGGGTTCAAAGGTGAATGGAAAGGGGTTCCATTGATCCTCTTTTTCTCTCCCTGCCTTTCATGGAGCAGGGATTTGGGATCTTCCATACACATACTTGGAACAGGAGAGTGCAGGAGAAGGTATGATGATATTCAAACTGGTTACTTTCACATAAATGGATTCTTTATAACAAAGGAGGCAGTGAAACATTTTTGTAGGGGGCTGAGTGTGGGAAAGTTTAGGTGTTTGATTTTCCTCATAGCTATGAAACTGGTCCACGCTTTTCTCCAGGGATACTTGTGCACGTAGTAGCTAGATCTCCTGAGGTGGATTTGGAGAGAACTGCCAATGCTTTACTGTATGTCTACACTGCAGTAAAACACCCATGGCTGGCCTCTGTCAGCTAATCCGCACTCACAGGTCTCAGGTTGCAAGGCTGTAAAATTGCACTATAGCCATTCAAGATCGAGCTGGAAGCTGGGTTCTGAGATTCCAGCCCAGTCCCAAACATTTACACTGCAATTTAATAGCACCGCAGCCTGGGCAGCTGCTGGGGCTTGCAGGGCTATGGGCCAGCTGCGAGTGTTTCATTGTAGCATAGAAATACCCTTAATGTTTTATGTCTCTTCTTGTGCAACAAGGGTTACCTCCTTGTGCTGTCATGGATGAGATGTTTCCCAGATCCTACCTCCTGATTCTGCAACAAGAAAGGAGAGGGAAGCATTAAACAAGGGCCACTCACTCTAACCTTAACAGGAATTCTCTTAAAATAAAATAAATAAATAAATCAGTGAAATTCTGGAGAAACAGGAATCTTGCATTCACAAAAGCTTGAGCAGGGAGTCAAAGGTAGTAAACAGGTGTCTGGTGTTGTGTAGGTAAGGGACTAAATGAAGTAGAAATAACTTTTTTGGAAGATGACAGTACTAGACATGGGAAGGATAGATTTGAAATAGAGGAAGCTTTCAGGTTCCTGAGACACTCAGTGGCATGGAAGCGGCATTGAAGGAAGCAAATGTGAGAAATGAACCCTGGTTGAGAATTAGTACATAAGAATTGCCATACTGGGTCAGACCAAAGGTCCATCTAGCCCAGTATCCTGTCTTTCAACAGTGACCAATGCTAGGTGCCCAAGAGGGAATGAACAGAACATGTAATCATCAAGTGATCCATCCCCTGTTGCCTACTCCCAGCTTCTGGCAAACAGGCTAGGGGTACCATTCATGCCCATCTTGGCTAATAGCCATTAATGGATCTGTCCTCCATGAATTTATCTAGTTATTTTTTTTTTGAATTATAGTCTTGGCCTTTACAACAGCCTTTGGCAAGGAGTTCCACAGGTTGACTGTGCGTTGTGTGAAAAAATACTTCCTTTTGTTTGTTTTAAACCTGCTGCCTATTAATTTCATTTGATGACCCCTAGTTCTTGTGTTATGAGGAGTGGAACACTTCCTTATTTTCTCCACACCGATCATAATTTTATTGACCTCTATCGTATCCCTCCTTTGTTGTCTCTCTTCCAAGCTGAAAATCTTATTAATCTCTCCTCATATGGCAGTTGTTCCATACCTCTAATCATTCTTGTTGCTCTTTTCTGTACCTTTTCCAATTCCAATATATCTTTCTTGAGATGGGGCAGCCACATTTGCAAGCAGTATTCAAAATGTGGGTGTACCATGGATTTATATAGAGGCAATATAATGTTTTCTGTCTTATTATCTATCCTTTTCTTAATGATTCCCAACATTCTGTTCACGTTTTTTGACTGCCGCTGCACATTGAGTGGATGTTTTCAGAGAACTATCCACAATGTCTGCAAGATCTCTTTCTTGAGTGGTAACAGCTAAAATAGACTCCATTTTATATGCATAGTTGGGATTATGTTTTCCATATGCATTACTTTGTATTTATGAACATTGAATTTCATCTGCCACTTTGTTGCCCAGTTGCCCAGTTTTGAGAGATCCTTTTGTAGCTCTTTGCAGTCTGCCTGGGACTTAACTATCTTGAGTAGTTTTGTATCATCTGCAAATTTTGCCACCTCACTGTTTACCCCTTCTTCCAGATCATTTATGAATTTGTTGAATAGGACTGGGCCCAGTACAGACCCCTAGAGGACACCACTGTTTACCTCTCTCCATTCTGAAAACTGACCATTGATTCCTACCCTTTGTTTCCTATCTTTAAGTAATGATCAAGACAGAAAGAACTTGGTCAGGGAGAGAGCAGTACTTAGATATGCTCATGTACCAAATTTACCGTCCTTTTTAGTCAATTTCACAGTCACAGGATTTAAAAAATCATAAATTTCATTATTTCAGCTATTTAAATCTGAAATTTCAAAGTGTTGTAATTGTAGAGTCCTGACCCAAGAAGGAGTTGTGTGTGCGGGGGTTGTGGTGGGTGGGGTTGTGGTACTGTAACTCTTACTTCTGTGGTGCTGCTGGTGATGGTGCTGCCTTCAGAGCAGGACAGCTGGAGAGTGGTGGCTGCTGGCAGGGAGCCCAGTTCTGAAGACAGCTGCAGCACAGAAGGGAGGATGGCAATATCATACCATGCCACCCTGACTTCTGCCCTGCTGCCTGCAGAGGTGGGCCATTGGCCAGCAGCCACCACTCTCCAGCCACCCAGCTCTGAATGCAGCAGCGCAAAAGTAAGGGTAGCATGGTATGATATTGCCACCCTTACTTCTGTGCTGCTGCTGTGGGGCACTGCCTTCCGAGCTGGGCATCTGGTCAACAGCCGCCGCTCTCCGACTGCCCAGTTCTGAAGGCAGCACAGAAGTAAGGGTGGCAATATCATACCATGCCACCCTTGCAACAGGCTTTCGGGTCAGGTACCCAAGTTGAGAGGTGCTGGTCTGCCCTGTGAAATTGGTATAGTATAGAGTAAAAGCACACAAAAGACCAGATTTCATGGGGGAGACCAGATTTCATGGTCATGAATTTGGTAGGGCCCTACTCATGTGTGAATTAATAGATCTGTAGATGCGAGAGTGTTAACTCATATTGGCAGGTGGGGAGAGGGTGACTTTCATGTGAAGAGGAGGAAGAACTATGTGGGGGATGGATTGTGGAGCAGGGAATAAAGGATAAAATGGCTTATTGATTAAACAATATAAATGAAATAGCGTAAGACAATAGATTCATTAGAATGAAGAACATTTTTTCCCGGGGTAGACTTAAAGGAAGTAGTGATCTGCTTCTCTTTGAGGCTCCCCTAAGACTTTCTCCCAAACTATCTATAAAAAGCATTTCATATCAACTGGAGGAAAAGGCCAGTTGATTCAATATAAATATCTTCTTTTTAACCATCAACCTTTTTTTTTTTTAATAAGTTGAGCCTGCTTCCCCTTATCAGTTTTACAAACCCCATGGTTTGTACCTCCTTCCACCTTTCCCACCCTCTTTGCAGAATAGTGGAGAATTTCAGAGGAAGAACTGCAAATGCTCAGCTGTGGAGCTATATTGGTGATGTCTTTAAATCCTCACTTCAGTGGCAGAGGCAAGAGGGGTGAGCCAACCGCTTCTTTGAAGCATCCTGCTCTTTTTTTACTTGGGCACGGGGTGGAGTCAGAGGGGGGCAGAAAATGTGTTCTAAGAGAAACTTCTGATACTCATCTGAACAGATAACTTGGATTTTCCTTGGTGGGTGAAAGAGGCTTTATAGTCTTGATACGTGCATTCGCTGTCGTTATAACTACATGGATTGTAAGGCCTGGTCTGCAGTTAAAATTTAGGTTGGTATAGCCACAGTGCTCTGGGATGTAAAAAATCCACATTCCAAGTGCCATAGCTGTGCCAACTTAACCCCCAATGTAGATGCAGCTAGGTTGATAGGTTCTGTCAACTTAGCTACTGTCACTCAGGGAGATGGCGTTCCTATCATAATGGAAGAAACTCTTCCATTGTGATAGGCTGCATCTACACTACAAGGTTATGCCAGCATAGCTACAGTGCTGCAGCTATGTCCCAACAGACACTGTAGCGTAGACGTGGCTTTAGACTTTTCAGCCAAACATATTGCAGCTTTCATCCAAGTCATTTTAAAAGTATTGCTACACGTTTACATACATTGTTAGCTCACTATTCTTACACTTTTTTTTCAAAATCCCACAAACCGACGCAGTCCTTCTTGCTGTCCACCATCTCTGAGAGAAGCATGGAGCCAGCACAGCTCTGCACTATTGTCATGAGTGTTACAAGCACAGGGCGCACAATCCTGGAGCATTTGCAGAGCCACAAGAAGAACCAAATTAATGGGGAACGGCCTTCCTTGGAGGATGGATGGCTGTGGGGCATAACAAGAACCAATTCTGGGTTGTTGGTGGCGTTCACAGAGCAGCTCTAGACAGTGGCGCACTGCTTCCGGGCCTGAGAAACAAACTCTGGTGGGATGGCATCAAATACAAGTTTGGGATGATGAGCAGTGGCTGCAGAACTTTTGGACACACAAGGCCACATTTCTTGATCTGTGCTGAGCTCATCCCAACCCACTAGCACAGAGACACCAAAATGAGAGCTACACGAACAGTGGAGAAGTGAGTGGTGATGGCACTGTGGAAACTTGCAACACCAGTTTGCTACTGGTCAGTCGGGAATCAGTTTGGAGTCGGGAAATGGACCGCAGGGGCAGTTTTGATGCAAGTTTTTCAGGGCCATTAATCGCCTCCAGCTATGCAAGACTGTGACTCTGGGTAATGCACAGGACCTAGTCGATGGATTTGCAGCAGCAGTGTTCCTGAACTGCAGTGGAGCGATAGACTGCGCACACATCCCTATTTTGCCACCAGGCCACCTCTCCACTGAGTACGTCAACAAAAAGGGCTATTTTTCCGTGGTTATGCAATCATTCATGGATCACTGGGGATTCCTCACCAGCATCAATGTGGGCTTGTTAGAGAAGAAACATGACCCATACATCTTTAAGAATATAGGACTGTTCAGAAACTACAAGCAGGGACTTTCTTTCCTGACCAGCAGATTACTGGCATTTCAACATTCCCACCCAGTGGTAGAGATCCTGGGGGGCCCAGCCTTCCCCTAGGTCACAAAGTCCAACTCCAGCCACCTTGACAGCACCAAGGAACCATTCAGCTACCAGCTCAGCAGATGCAGAATGACAGTTGAGTGTGCTTTTGGTCGTCTGAAGGGTCACTGACGTTGTTTACTCACAAGATTGGACCTCCAGTGAGAAAAATATCCCAACGATTAGAGCTGCCTTCTGTGTCCTGCATAATATATGTGAAACAAAGGGGGAAAGATTTTTCCACCGAGGTGGAGGTGGAGTGGCTGTCTGCTGAATTTTAACATCCAGGTAACAAGGGCTACTAGAAGAGCTCAACATGGACCTATACAGCTCAGGGAGGCTTTGAAAGATAGTGAGCCAGAGTAGTGTGTGGTGTTGTGGTATGCTCCACCTGGCCCTGCTCTTTTTGTAGCCTGGTAAGGATCGTGTGGTGACTGCTGTACATGTAGGAATATAAAGTTCCGTGCAACTATTTTGTTTTGCATGATCCTGCAAGTTGTGTGTCACTGTTGTTATGAACTGCCTTTCTGCCAGAGCAATTCAGTCGATTCAAGAGAAACTGGGTGGATTTTAACCATTTATTGAAAACTACAATAGAAGTAGGTAGACAGTCTCACTTCCTGCTGGGTGGTCCAGCGAGGCATACCGGCTGCAGGCAAATGCATCTTTTTTTTTTTTCCTGTTTAGAGTCTCATCACTACTCCACCACACAGAGAAGCTCTTAACACCCTCCTATATATCCTGAGTTATGCATGTGCCTTGTAATGGTTACGTGCAGGGTGGATTTGATTTAAATCATGATTTAAATCACTAGTCAGGAAGACTCTATTTAATCATGGATTTCTACATAAAAGTGCATTCTTGTTGGTTGGTATAACCTTCATACATATTCTTCACAACTCGGAGTTAGATGTAAATTTCATTTTTAGAAGGTACACAGTATACATTTTTAAAGTGATTTATTTTGAAAACTTTTCAGATTAGCTTTACAGCTATATTAGCAAATGAATGATTGGTTATTTCATTTACCAAAGGTAATGGAAGCAGATATTTATGAAGTCATTGGGAGGTGAACTATCTCCAGTTCAACAGGTTAATCATTAATATTTGGAGGATTTTCTTTCCATGCTGTATTAGGAGGAGAATATCACCAGTCAGACATTTAAATTGTTTTGTTTAACTAAAACAATAACATTATGTATTCTGGATTTTTTTTCTTCAACAGCAAACATATAATATTTTAACAAAATAAGCATATGAATTTTTGAATTTAGTTAAACATTCAAGTTTTTTAAAATCAGGTTTGTTTTTGTTGTTTGTTTTTTTAACTAAAATAGTTCTGCAGCTAACTCAGTCATCTTCACTTTCATTTTCCTGTTCGTTCATAATCTGGAAAAGAAAAACAAGCTTTCCTGCTTTTTCAGGTCCCAAACGATTTCTCAATTTGGAATGAATTAGTCCAAAGGGAGAAGATATTCTTTCTAGACCAGCAGAAGAAGATACTGCTGTTAAAAGTGAGATTAGCACTTCAACAGTCTCTGAATCCAAGTGCTTAAGTGACTTCCACCAGTTCACTGGTGTGACTTTCTTTAAAACACCATCAGCAAACATATATTTCTTGAATGGTTCACCCTTAGCTCAGCATGTGTTCAACATTTCTCTTAAGCCCAATGTCGAGAACTTTGGCAGTGACAGTGCCATCTCTTTTTTTCACGATTTTGTTCACAAACTGTCGTCAGATTAGGCCAGTTCTTGATACAGTGCTCAAAACAGTCCACTGCTGAGTTCCATTGCATGTCTTGTGGGAGAGTTAGTTTGGTTCCTCCCACTTTTTTCAGAGCAGTTGCTGCAAAGTGGTTGTTACGGAAGTATTTTGCCATTTCAACAACATTAGCGTTTATTTCTGGAACACTGAACTCTTTGGCTAGGAGGTGCATCAAATGAGCACTGCAACCGTATGTTATTAGGTTGGGACTCTCTTCTAAATAATTTCTACTCATCTTGGATACATTTGCAGCATTGTTTGTGACCAAGCTGCGTACTAAACATTTGAATTTTTTTTAAAAGTTTGTTATAGCTTTTACTGCTACTACTTGTAAGTATTCTGCTGTGTGCGCGTTTCCTGATGTATCAGTTGTTTCTGTAAGGAAGACATTCCCTTCTTCTATTGTCACACAAGCACATACAACGGGATCATTGTGAACATTGCTCTGCCCATCAGGACTCAGGTTAACAATTTTACCCTCTAGACCTTTTGCACACTGCTCAAATTCTCTTTCATACACTTTATCCTGCAATTTGCCTGTGACATCTGCTCTTTTGGGTGGATTCTATCCTGGTCTTAATGACTGAACCATGTTAATGAAGTGTGGGTTCTCAATCATACGGAAAGGGGAGTTTGTTGCATAAACAAACAGGGAAATTTTTTCATCAATTACCTTTTTGTAATCTGCTGGTTCTTATCACAAACTTATCTATTGTGCTTTCTGAATGATGGAGGGTTTTTTTTTCTTTTTGCGACAGGTAGTATACTGTGGCTATGTGACATACATGTTGTGACTGAAACACTATAATTGGCAGATAACTATGAAACTTCAATCCATTTTGTGAAAGTATCCACTTACCAAGAGGTATTTATTTCTCTTGGTAAGGGCCCAGTATAATCGACTTGCACCTTAATGTATGGACCATATAGCCTCTGGGTTTAAGGGAATCTTGCTTCTTCCCTGAGCTGCGTTGACAGAATCACACTGCAAGCAATTTCTGACATATTGGTCAATATCAAAACCACCAAGCTGTTTGCAATAGACATTCAGTTGAATGAGCAATGCTCTGGTGCCCCTCTTGATCACATGCAAGATACATGATGTCATTTTGTAAGTGTTTAGGCATTACTCACATCCGCTGGCTTTGTGGCTTTGCTATGAGTAGACCACCCCCTTCAGGTAGTATTCGAAGAGGAATTCCTCCCTCATCTTTTTTTAAAGAGAGATTTCATAGAGAGATTTTGTTCTGCATTTCAGCAAGACTGTATTTTCTGACTCTGGTGTTTGAGTTCTTGCTACAACACTTTGTTGTGGAGATTGCCAGCAGGGTACATTTAATGCTCCCTGTTTAGCTTCAAAATCAGCCTGATAGGACCCCCAGCAGAATGGAACATGCTTTTGATGAGCTTTTAC
The DNA here is from genome assembly GCF_965140235.1 of Caretta caretta. Classification (NCBI taxonomy): domain Eukaryota; kingdom Metazoa; phylum Chordata; order Testudines; family Cheloniidae; genus Caretta; species Caretta caretta. The sequence continues at coordinate 121,378,312 of NC_134206.1, read as the reverse complement.
TTTACCAATTAAAGTTTCATCTCTTCTGCTTTTTAAAAGGGTAACTGTATACAGATATAAATCAGTGAGTGGTACAGGTTTACCATCTGAACTACACATAGCATTTTCCTCCCATTCTGAAAGCCAGTCAACTAGAGCCATGCACACCCATTGAGAATCAGAACACAAGTACAGATCTTCTTCTAAGGAAACATTTTCCAAAACTCGCTTCACCCAATTCAGCTTACTGAGCCAAATGTATATTACATTTGCTTGCAATCACTGTCTAATTGACAGGATCTATAAGTGCAAAACCAGTGTAGGCTCTTCCATCAATGTGGTATGATCAACCATCTGTAAACCACACCTGAATACATTTTAGTTCAAAAAGCTTTCTCATCCCATTTGGAGCCTCAGAAAGATATTTCTTTCGAGTGCTCAGTTGAAGAAGTGGGCACTCATGAGGGTTCCCACCTACCAATAAACCTAAAGCAGTTTTAGATGGTCCAGGCAGGGTCTTTACCTGCAAATCTGAATCCATTAAAGCTAAAGTCCAGTGCGCCAGCCAAGAATTTGATACGTGTCCATCTTTAATTTGCCCAGAGAAAAGATATTTTAGAAGGGTGTGAAGAGTCCTAAGGACTGTGTGTTTAACTCTGTAAGAGATTCAAAATATTGAATGGCCCAATACACTGCTCAACTTGTTTTTTGCTTGCAGAAAATTTTTCTTCCACTCAGCTAGGAAGCAGGGAAGCATAGGTGATAAGTTTATCCTTGCCTAACTGAAGCTGCATTAACACAGCAGAAAGAGCTGTAGTTGAAGCTCCTACTTCAAAATAAAAGGTTTTTGTAGGTTAGGATGTGCTGGTGCAGCTATCTGGGCACTTTTTGATGTTAAGCCATGGACTGCTTGATGGTGTTTTAGACTTCCATTCCCAAATTTCTCCCTTCTTGAGAAGTCTATACAGCAGTTTAGCAATTTCAGCAAATGCTGGAATAAATTCCCTATTGAATTTTGCAAATGTCAGAAAGGATCTCAGCTCATGTTCAGAGTACTGGGAGGTCTAAGATACCTTGGACTTATTCCTGAAGGGGCTGTCTGCTATCAGGGCCAATTTCAGTTCCCAGGAAGGATACTTTATTCCTGCCTATCTGAACCTTAATTTTAACCCTGTCTCAGTCAGCAGTTTAAACAACCAAGTTAGGCCTTCTCTGTGTGCTTCCTCAGTTTCTGAGGCAACTAATATATTATCATCATGTACCAATACCTAATCAGTTTCTAAAAGAGGAGCCAGAAACTTGGTTATGGCTGCATGAAATAATGTGAGCGTTATTAAATCCATGAAGAAGTAGGGTTTGTGTAAACTGTTGACCTTTGTGCATGAAAGCAAACTTATATTGGCTTTCTGGGGCCACAAGGACAGACCAGAAGCCATTAGTTAAATCAAAAACAGAAAACTACTTCTTTCCGTCAGTTACTCGTTCTAATAGGTCTTGATAGGATGCTACCTGATAGGGCAACTTCAGGAATCCGTTGATTCAGTGCTTGATAAGCAATGGTTAACCTCTAGGAACCATCCAGTTTATGGACTAGCCAAAGAGGAGAATTATTTTTGTTAGTTGTGTGAACTAGTATCCTTTGGTCCACTAAGGACTTAATAATTTGAGTAACTGCCTTGTCTGCCTCCTGAGGGTATTTATGCTATTTTTCGGTGGAGGATCACTTCCCACAATTTGCACTTCTCCACTGAGCTTTCCACAGTCTTGTTTATGCGTAGCCCACAATTTATGGAATTGTCTTATTAATTGGTCCCATGGGAGGGTTCTACTTGAGGCACTGGGATGGCTTCATTGATGGTTCTCATGTAGTAAGTGCCTTCCATTCCTTCCCTTGAATCAGGATTAGTTTCTATTCCTTTTCTAATCCATGAAATGTGTGTCTTATAATCATGGGTGTCACTCCCAAGAATCCCAATATCATCTTCCAAATTTTGTTTGCCAAATTTTGTGTCGGTTTGCGCCCCAGATATTATTATTATTGGAATTTTACCTTTAAAAGGTATAAAGAGGGTTGACCAGTGTAGCTATCCAATTCATATCTCCTTGATTTTAAGGACCCAATGTGCACTTGGTTCTACAGGTAAGATACTGTTTGACACCCTGGTATCCACTAACATTTTGTATTGCCTATCATGATTTTAACATTGGGGCGCCCACAGGAATCCCAGGATAAGGAAACCCCCATGAGTTGCTGGAGCATGTTGTCCTATTGTGGACAGGGAGCACTAGGCTTCAGTCCTGGGACACCACCCAAGGTTCTATCTAAACAGGTACGGATTTAGAAAAAGTCTTTCCAGGTGCTATGTACTCATTTTTACAAAGTGTCATCATTAACTTCCAATATGGAATTCTTTCCTTGACATCTTCATACATACATACATACATATATAAAAAATTTATTTATTTTTAACGGTCCCTTAACTCGAAATAAGAAGGCCTCTTTTGATCTTTTCCTTTATCCCTGTTTATCTCTGAGGCCCTTTTCCTCTCCTTCCTTTCTCCCTTGAATGGTCACAACAGATCTTGTTTTTCCTTTTGTATTTAAATCCTGCCTAGCCGAGCTATCCTGCCATGCTCCATATGCATGCTTGGCAGCATTGAGGATTTTGCCTGGGGTATTGTTTGCATTGACCACCAAGGCAATCCTATTCCTAAAATCAGGATGGAATCCTACTATTAACATTTGTAGACCAGATTATCACAGTTGGCATCTGGGAAGATTAAATCATAACCTCCCCAAAATCCTGAACTTCAAAATCCTGAGGGCTCTTATTCTCCCTTTGTTTTGTATTCTACAAATTAGTTCCCCCTAAGAGTGTGGCACTAGATTATTTTTAGCTTCTCTTAATTGTGGTTTCTCATCTAGATGCTTACCTATAATCTCAGTGGGAATATCTGATTTGAGATTGGGTGTCAGTGAAACCGCAACCACTAAACAAAAATCTTGATTTGTCCATTCATTTATTTTAGCTTCTCTTTCCCAGTTTGGAAGCCAGCTCTTGTTACAGGTCCCATGGATGGAACAATGGCTCAAATTTGTTCAGGAAAAAGTGAAGTAGTCTCATTTACCACTTCTTCGCTGTCACCATTTTGATCGCCCCCCTCAGTGGGTCTCCACCTGACATGATGGCTTCTAGTGACAGGGACCATTGGATTAGGGAAATGGTTCTCAACCTATTTACCATTGTGGGCCGCATCCAGTACTACCTGTATGGCCCCAAGGATGTCACATGGGCCATAGCTGTGTGCTGATTGGCTAGGCTGAGAACCACTGAATTAGGCGAAGAGTCTTGTGGCATCTTTTAGACTAAAAGACGTATTGGAGCATGAGCTTTCCGACAAAGTGGGTATTCACCCATGAAAGCTCATGCTCCAATACGTCTGTTAGTCTATAAGGTGCCACAAGACTCTTAGTCTGGATCTGTAAAAGTGGCAAACACGGCTACCCCTCTGAAGCTTGACTGAATTAGGGTGACAATCTCTCTGATCTGGAACATCATGCCATAAATCACATTCATAATCATAATATGAGGGATATAAATCTCCCTCATTGTCATTCCTCTGAGGAGGAGGAGGAGGAGGACTCTGTTGCATGGGAACCTATAATGGAAGCCATCTTACCCCTACTTGCAACTGCATTTGTAATTTAGCAAAGGTTTGATTGCAGTGACCATGGGAGGCTGCCTGTTTCCATCCCTGGTTCTCCTGCAGTAAAACTCAAAGGACAGATGAAATGTTTTTAATTCTTTCTCTAATTCCCCTACTTTTTGCCCAAGTTGTTGGCATTTCTTGGACAGTGTCACATTTTCATTAATGATAGTTCCCATTGTCACTGAGGAGCTCAAAATGGAGGCTTGAGCAGCCTGCAGATTGCTCTAATGCTGAAGAGCATGCTGATGTCCCACCCATTGGACTTGTAAATCCTTCAAGGCTTTCTGGACCTGACTCAGCCTTTCATGGAATTCGGTGCTCACCTTCCAGCATCTTTGAATGAGGGTGTTTTTCCTAATGACACTTTTAGGCTTAGGTGCCTAAAATAAATTTGTTAATCTCTAAGGTGCCACAAGTACTCCTTTTCTTTTTGCGGATACAGACTAACACGGCTGCTACTCTGAAAAATATCTCTTGTATATTCCAGGCAGGAGTGCGTCTGTAGCATGTAGCCAGCATGATCAACAGGCCAATTGCACTCAGCTATGGACAGCTACTAGATATGCTCGCCCAGGCAGGCAGTGTAGACGTACACAGCTCGGTCAGTGTGAGCTGCCTTGCATCGACCTAACTTTGTAGAGTAGACCAGGCCTGAGTACACTTCACAGACCTGAAGAAGAGCTCCGTGTAAGCTCAAAGGCTTGTCTTTCTCTCCAACAGAAGTTGCTCCAATAAAAGATATTATTTCACACACCTAGTCTCTCTGTTTTCTTCTCAGTTATTTGGACCAGTTCCAAACAGCAATTTTTTTGGCAATGTCCATTATGATAGCCTGTACGACATCATTTTGTTTCTTATTATAGTAAAGATGTGTGTCATAGGAGTGCTGGTAAAAAACTAATCTTTGGGTTTTTGTTCCAGTCACATGACATGGGTCAGGGTTACGTAAGTCTAGACCCCTGTCACTTGCCAGGGGTTTGTGTCCGCTGAATTCAGGGCTTAGCTTACCTCACTACCACCCCTCCCCGTCTCCCCCCTTACTTGGACATTTTTAAAATAGAATGGAACAGGTAACCAAACCTAAAAGTGCCAGTTAGTAAAACACAGATAGAGTGTCTTAGGCTGGCGGTCATGTGGATGTCATGAACCACTTTGGTGGTTTATTCTGCTTCTTATTGGACAATAACTATGAACTCTGAAGCTCAGATGTTTCCTGATCATGTAGCTACACCTCTACCGCAATATAACGTGACCCGATACAGCACGGGTTCACATACTACATGGTAAAGTAGGCCTCTTCTCCCCCCTCCCCCACCCCAGGTCTGGGAGGCAGGAGCTATGGGGGGGCACTTTTGGGGGCCCTGCAGGCCCAGAGTGGCCTGGGTGATTAGTGGGGGGCCGGGAGCAGCCCACTCTGCTTCCCTCACCCTGGCTCCAGCTGTGTCGCTCGGGGGAGGGGCCTTGAAGGAAGGGATCCCCCCCTGTCCCCCACCGGCAGTGGCCGGAAGCAGAGCAGCCTGGCCCCAGCCTGCTCCACTCTGCCAACTCCCAGCCACGGCACTCCGCTTCCCGCCCCCGGTGAGTGTGGGGGGCGTCCTTTCCCCAACCTCCCCCAACTCACCGGTGGTGGGAAGCGGAGCGCCGGGACTGGGAGCTGGTGGAGTGGAGCGGGCTGGGGCCACGTTGCTCCGCCTCCCGCCACTGCCGGTGAGTGCTTGTCAGGGCAGGGCATTGAGGGGACAGGGAGCAGGGGGGTTGGGTAGGGGGTGGGGTCCTGGCAGTGATTAGGGATGGGGGGTCTCTGAAGGGGGCGGTCAGGGGACAAGGAGCAGGGGGGGCCAAAGCAAGTTCGATATAACACAGTTTCACATATAATGCTGTAAGATTTTTTGGCTCCCGCGGACCGCATTATATCGGGGGTAGAGGTGTACTTCTCAAAGATCTTCTACAGTGGCCTGTTCAGCTGCTGAGACAGATTCCATCTGCTGTTGGTGGTGGTGAATGTTGGAAGACAATGGGTCAGGGACAGCGAGTCAGGACACCTGGGTTCTGTTCCAGGCTCTGCCACAGTCTGTGTGACCTTAGGCAAATTGTCTTTGTCCCCACTTCTCCTGCTTTGTCTTTTCTTTTTAGATTGTAAATTCCGAGGGGCAGGAACTTTCTGTTTTGTACAATGCCTAACATGGTAGGGTCTCAGTCATAACTGGGCTATCTAGGAGTTACCCTCTTGTTACCCTCTTACTTTTAATTATGATCATAAATGTTCAGTGACTGGGTGAATTTACGGTACTTCTCTTAGTACATTGTTAGAATTCTGGATGCTCTCAGACAGAGAGGTATTCTCTTCCTTCGTTTCATCATGTGTGTTAACTTGATATGCATGGTATGGCTTTGCAGATTGCTGTTTATCTTTTCAGGTTGCCAGCCATTTTGTTAGATACCTGATATTCCTGTGTTGGTCACAGTATTGTTTAAATTCTTTAATGACTGATTTAGTAGCTTGTAATCCTCTTCGTGCTACTGCTGAAATGTCTCTGGACCTGCCACTTTTAGTGTGTGGAGAACTTTGCTTGTTTCGGATTCTCTGCAGTATCCCCTGCTTCCAGGAAAATTGTAAACATTGCAATCGCCTCCATTTATTCCTTTCCAGATTGAGCAATTCATGTGCTTTCATATGATGCATTTTTTTAAATTCATATTCTAACATAAAAAAATAATGTGGCACACTGTTTCTTGTAATTTTAATTTCCTAGTCCCAGTTGCATGCCATGGGTATCAGAGTAGTTGTCGGAAGTGTTCAGTAAAGTAGTAGCTTTGTTTCATGTGCCACACAAGCTACATGGTTGAATAAAGTTTTAAGACAAATTTTCATGTGGTTTGCATAGCTTAGAGGTCACAGTTCCACTTGTGAGTAACTAATCTTTTACTGGAATAGATGTGATGGCACCCAAGAATACAGAGTATATATATTACCAGAGAGAAATCATCTTTATTAAGTGAATCTGTGTGCTAACAATATTAAAGATTATGAAATAATTGCAGGTACTTATTGTTGCTTTTGCCGGGAACAGATCAGGAATGCTCTTCATAACTTCTCAGAACTTCTGTTAAGTTAGTAAGTAATCTAGCTAGAAATGCATTAGATTTCCTTTTGTTAAATGGCTGGTAAAATAGGTTGTGCTGAATGGAATGTATATTCCTGTTTTTGTGTCTTTTTGTAATTTAAGGTTTTGCCTAGAGGGATTCTCTATGTTTTGAATCTGATTACCCTGTAAGGTATTTACCATCCTGATTTTACAGAGCTGATTCTTTTTCTTTAATTAAAATTCTTCTTTGAAGATCCTGATTGCTTTTTCATTGTTCTTAAGATCCAAGGTTTGGGTCTGTGTTCACCTATGCAAATTGGTGAGGATTTTTGTCAAGCCTTCCCCAGGAAAGGGGGTGTAAGGCTTGGGGGGATATTTTGTGGGGAAGACATCTCCAAGTGGGCTCTTTCCCTGGTCTTTGTTTAACACGCTTGGTGGTGGCAGCATAGGGTTCAAGGACAAGGCAAATTTTGTACCTTGAAGTTTTAACCTAAGCTGGTAAGAATAAGCTTTAGGGGGTCTTTCATGCAGATCCCCACGTCTGTACCCTAGAGTTCAGAATGGGGAAGGGAAAAAATGGAAAAAAATCTGGTCTTGAAAAATTTGGCATGCAGTGTGAGACTAAGGATATGTCTACACTAGTACTTTTGGCAATATAATCTCTGTTGCTCAGGCGTGTGGGGGGGAAAAACCCTCTGACAGAAGCGCTGATGTGGACAACGCTATGTTAACAGGAGACTCTCTCCTGCCAACGTAGCTACCACCACTTCTTGAGGGTGGTTTAATTATGTTGATGGGAGAGGTCTCCCGTCTGTATAGAGTGGTTTACACAAGCGATCTTACAACTGCATCGTGCAGCTGTGCCACTGTAAGTTGGTTAGTGTAAACATAGCCTAAATAAACGCGGTTTACTTAGTGACAATTTACCAAGGAATGTGATGGATTTTCCATCCCTTGGCATCTTTAAATCAAGATTGGATGTTTTTCTGAATGATTTGCTCTAGCTGCACCAGAAGTTGTGGACTTGAGGCAGGAATTGCATGATGACATTCTGTGCCCTGTGTTGAAGGTTGGACTAGATGATCCTAATGGTTCCTTTCAAAGATGGTATTCTGTACTAAATTAATGATCTGACCATTTTTATCTATTGAACCACAGTAACACAGCTTTAAAAGACTCAGCATTAACTCTGAGTACCATATATACTCAATCATAAGCCTGTTCATTTATAAGCCTACCCCCACAAGATGGATAAGTACAAATTAAAAATTTTTATGACCCATTCATAAGACGACCCTATAATTCAGGAGTCAGCAAATTTTGGCTCCCGGGCCATAAGGATGAGCCGTTGGCGAGCCGAGATGGTTTGTTTACCTCGAGCATCCGCAGGCACAAAGTGTCCTGGCATGCTAGCTGCTTACCCTGAAGGGCCAGGACAGCAACTGGTGGGGACATATTTTGCGGGGGAGAAGCTGGGGATCAGGGGAGTAACCCCTGTGACCACCCCCCACATGACCCCACACTCTCCCCATCCCTTCCCACCTTATCTGGGGAGGGCCGGGCGACGCAGCAGCAGCCTACTCCGGCGGGCCGGGCCAGGCAGCGCAGCTGCTTCGGAGGCTCGGGAGAGAGCAGCGTGGCCAGAAGCGAAGCGACTCTGGCCCCGCCTCTTCCCTTCTGTCTTTGCTGCCTCTCCTTGCTCCCTCTGTTGGGGGGAGGGGCTGTGTCCCACCTCTCCCTCTCTATACCCGTTCATAAGCCGACCCCCTTCTCTGATGCTTCCCTTTTTTATTAAAAAAATTTGGCTTTTGAACAAGTATATACGATACGTTTTTTTTTGTCACCTATTCCCTCAAAAGTAAATTTCTAAATGAGTAGTTTAATTGCCACAAAAATAAAATAGAATAAAATAAGGTAGTATGCTAAGGCAGATTTTGTTGTCAGTTTTATGCTTGATTCTACTGATAGTTACAACTCCATAAAAAGGAATTCATTATAACATTCAAAGATTAAATGTTCAGCAAAAACACCAAAAAATGTGATTTTTTTTCTTCTTTTCTGCTGCTTTATGATGTGTAATGGCAGCCTTAAATTTTTTTTTGCAGTTATACATCTCAATCTCTCCAAAGGCTTTCCCAAGATCCTACATCAAAGAGAGGGAAATGGATATTTATATTAGATTATGTGGGTCTCTTGGGAAAGTCTTTTTACATCCTCAAGGAGAACAGAAAAAGGCATTTTTTTGTTTTGATTTTTCACAGTTTTTCTTAATGCTGCATATGTGTTTGTAAACATTGTATCTGTTTGTGAATTACACTCTGTTTGTTTTTGTGCACATAACATGTTTTTTGTTTGAGAACGTTCATCCAGTAAATGACACTAGTTTTTCGAGGCTGCTTTGTTTTGTTCCACGTTGGTTGAACTTGTTCGTCAGTGCAAAAACTGAAATGTGATGTTTTGTATTATAGGTCCAGAAACAGTGGAAATCCATTTCATAATTTGCAAGGACAAACTTCTGAAGCTGTGGAAAAATATGGTATGTCTGCTGTATTTTCATGTGTTGTACGTGCAACTTGTTGCCAACTGTCTCTTTAACAAAACTTGCCTATAAAAATGAGAATTATAACAAAAACTCCATTCAGGGGAAGTACTGAGACATATTCTTTTATTTTCAAACATTTAAGTTGTAATATCTCTTCCCTTATGATACCCAGTTCTGACAGTTGGCAGTCACTTGGCATTCAGGGATTCAGTAAATGAAGCACAAAATGATGTAGCCTTGATGAGCCCCCTCTAAAGTTGTTTCACAAACCTAACGTACTACTGTTACTATATATTTGTGCTTATGTGGATTGAATCAGAATTGAGACAACTTTTAATTTTGATCTAACTGCTGAACACATTTGCAGAATTTCTAGAAGTTTGAAACTTCAGTTGCTAATTTAAAAGTACAAAATAAGAGGTAGGACAGCATTCAGTGCAAAAGCTGATGTTAACATAGCTTTCAGTTTAGAAATTGAAATATCAGAAAATGCAGAAAGTAAGGTTCTAATAGTAATGTTAAAGTGGTTGTAGTGCACACTGTGTCTCTCTTGTTGATGCTTTTAACAGTGTGACCTAGAACTGAAAATATTCCACATGTGCAGTGTAGCAAAATTAATGTTTTAATTTTTAAACTTTTAAAATATCTTGCAACCTTTAAACTTTATGGGGTAAAAATATGGGTAAGAGAAGAAAAACCATAGTGTTCAAAACAGTTGCATAACTAGCTAGGTTTTCAAGTGTACTTTTGTGTAGATACAAAAAAATATAGCTGCAGAATTCTAAAATTTCCGAGTGTAGTGACCAGTAATTGACTGAAAACCTTTTAGACCTGCACATGCCCAAAGTGATGTTTTTAATCATTGTTACATTTTTTTCTAGTTTACTGAGTGACTGTCCATTAATAAAGACTAACGTTATGGAATTGGAATACTTAAGTTTTAAACTTCAGCCACTTTTGAATAGTATACAGAATGTTTTTTGAAACAGTTTAAATGTGGGAAGAGGTGGTGTTCCTAATTAAAGAACTGCTGAACGCATCGGGGGGGAGTTGCATAGGTTTTTGGGGTTTTTTTTGTTTTTTAAAAAGCAACCCCTCCAAAAAAGTTTGTTGTGCTAAAGTATTGGCCCAGAAGGAAAGAGGTTTTTAAAGAGTTACGAACAACGTAAAACTGTTGGGGGGGTGAGCTTTATAATGAAAATTGAGTTACAACCTTAGCTATAGATTTTGCTTTTGTGACGGATGTAACTCTTTGCAAGAGCTGTGATGTTTCCTTTTCATAATACAGTTGTTCTTGGGAGACTTTAGAAACTGGTCCTCTGCTCTGTCAAGCAGGTAGCAGCTAGTGACTGCTCAGTCATTTTTGTGCCCACAGCACCTCTGAGACCACCCACCTGCTTCTTGTTCTCCAAAAAATTGCTCCTCAATTGCAAAAAGTTTTGTGGATGGTAACAGCTCCTGTTGAAATCTAGGCCACTACTTTTATGCTGACTTTTCTCCTACTGGCCACTCTGCTCTGAATGATGTAACTATTTGTCATGGTTGGTTTTTTTTAACATAGTCCCTGAATGTGTACTAGACAGATTAGGCACTTTATAAAATAAGGGCACACTCCTTACCCCATTTTAGAACTTGCAATCTAATTTTAGGTGTGGGGAACACCAAGAAGGATGATGATTACAGGAACATAATCAAATGGTTATTCCGTTTTAGTATCTGCACATCTTAGTAGTTCCAGTAAGTGACGACGGGGAGGGTGTGAGAGAGAGAGCAAGCACAATCACATCCTGTAGGTAATATGGGGGAAGTTTTTGGTTTTTTTTGTTAAGAGCTGTCAGGGGATGGTGAGGATTGGTGAACAGACACTGGGAAGGTAATCTGCATAAGAAGCAACAAGAAAGAAGATAGGAGTGTGAGAAGGAAACTAATGAGGGGATCACAGGTGGAGAAGAGGCTTGATGGAACAAAAGGTCAAACGTGAAGGCTGAAGTGGAACTGTGTACTATCTTTGTTGCAAGGACAGGAACTTTAAATTTGATACATAGGGCAAGAGGGAGCCATTAGAAGAATTTAAAAGGGGGTGATGTGGTCTAACAGCTGATATGGAAGGTAGTTTCAGCAGCAGCTGTGGGTATCAAAGACTGGAAGGAATTTACAGTGATGGAGGTGATTGAGTTGTAAACAAGTTATTTTGCCATTGCAAAAGACGAAAAGGAATGGATTCTTTTTTATGATGGGGAGAAAGATGGAGCAAGATTTGGTTATGACCCAAGTGAGAGATGGAGTTCAAATGACTTCCAGATTTTATCACTTTATGATGGAGACTCATGTTGACAGTAATGAACAGAGGTAGAGGACAGTGTATAGGAGGAAAAATAAATGGCTTTTGTTCATGCTGAACCTAAGGTAAGAGCAACCTATCCAAAAGAAAACCTAGGAAAGAGTCTGAAATGCAAGGCTGGACATACCTCATGTAGAGAAATAAATGAGTCCTAAGGCTAGAGATAGCAGATGCAGGCAAAAGAGCATAAGAATGGCCACCCGGGGTCAGACCAGTGGTTCATCTAGCCCAGTGTCCTGTCTTTTGACAGAGGCCAGAGCCAGATTCTTCAGAGGGAATGAACAGAACATGGCAGTTATCTGTCCCTTATTGACCAAGCCTAGCTTCTGGCAGTCAGAGCTTTAGGGGGACACAGAGCATGTGATTGCATCCCTGATCATCTTGGCTAATAGCCGCTGATGGACCTATCCTCCATGAGCTTATCTAATTCTTTCTTGAACCCAGTTATAATTTTGACCTTCACAACATCTCCTGGCAATGAGTTCCACAGGTGGACTGTATATTAGCTACCTTCCAATCATCTGGTATAGAGGCTGATTTAAGCAATAGAAAACGTACCATAGTTAGTAGTTCTGCAGTTTCATATTTGAGTTCTTGCAGAACTCTTCGTTGAAACCATATGGTCCTGGTGACTTCTTATTGTTTAATTTATAAGTTTGTTCCAAAACCTCCTCTACTGACACCTAAATCTGAGACAGTTCCTCAGATTTGTCACCTAAAAAAGGTAGCTCAGGTGTAGGAATCTCCCTCATGTCCAGTGGAGTGAAGACTGATGCAAAGAATTTATTTAGCTTTTCTGAAATGGCCTTGTTTTCCTTGAATGCTCCTTTAGCACCTCGATGGTCCAGTGGCCCCACTAATTAGCAGGTTTCCTGCTTCTAATGTACTTAATTTTTTTATTGACTTATTTATTGCTGTTCTTTTTTTAGTCTTTTGCTAGTTGCTCTTCAAATTCTTTTTTGGCCTGCCTAATTATATTTTTACACTTGACATGCCAGATTTTCTGCTCCTTTCTATTTTCCTCACTAGCATTTGACTTCCAATTTTTAAAGGATGCCTTTTTACCTCTTACAGCTTCTTTTACTTTATCATTGTTGTTTGCCATAGTGGCACTTTTTTGATCCTCTTGCTATGTTTTTTTAATTTGGGTTATACGTTTAGTTTGAGCCTCTATTATGGTGTTTTTAAATAGTTTCCATGCATTTTGCAGGCATGTCGCTCTTGCGACTGTAACTTTTAATTTCCATTTAACTAGCTTCCTCATTTTTGTGTGGTTCCTCTTTCTGAAGTTAAATACCACTGGAGTGAGCTTCTTTAGCATTTTCCCTCCCACAAGGATGTTAAATTTAATTACGTTATGGTCACTATTAATGAGCAGTTCAACTATATTGACCTCATCCTGTCCATCACTGAATTTTGTAGAAGTGCCATCTCTCTAGCTTTACTCCGTCCTTTGGTGGTTTCTCTTTCTCCACACTCCTCTTTGCTGGAACACATTCACAGGGCTCTATGATTGCTTCTCTCTTGTTCCTCTACGCTATCCCTTTTGCTTTTAGGATCCCTTGTCAAAGGACCATGGCTATCTCATGGAAAACGAGTTTAAAAAGCCAGCTCCTGAGCAACCAGAGGGAGCTACCGAACAGGAGAAGCAAACAGGAGTTTTGTGGTGGTGTGTGAGAGCCAGATACGCCTTACTCTAAACTTCGGCAAATAACACCCCTCCTCTCCCCCAGAAAAGAACAAACAAACTAAAACCTCTACAAGAGTAAAAATAATGCATGCTGAAGTCCAGTGGCAGAACAGGGCTATCAAGTTTATTGCACTGAATGCACCACATACGATTAGCTTCTTTGTAGGCATATGGCATGTGTGTGCAGTTGTTGCAAGCAACTCATGGCCCTCAGAGACTAATATGGGCTCTTGAGATTGCAATGGCTGAACTGGAGGAGTGAAGGGAGACAGAAATACACAGATGAAACTTTCAGGGACACAGTAGCGCGGTGTCTCCGCCGGTCCCTCAGCCTCTGTGTTGTCGAGGAGGATGAAAGACTCAAAGGAGAATATCAAGCTGGAGGGGAGAAAAACAATCCCATAGTTGGGACCCTCCTTCCAGGTGGTATCCTCTCGCACTGAGGAGACCACTTCTTGGAAAGGGAACCCCAGTCACAAGGAAGAGCCAGGTAATAGTATTGAGGGATTTGATCAGTGGAAATATAGATAGAACCACATAGTGAATTCCCTGCTGGGTGCAAAGGTTGCAGATCTCTCAAAACATGTAGATAGACTTATGTGCAGTGCTGGGGAAGAGCCAGTGGTCGTGGTAAACGTAGGTACCCATGACGTAAGGAAAGGTAGGATAGAGGTCCTTGAGGCCAAATTTAGGCTGCTAGGTAAGAGATTAAAGTCCGGAACCTCCCTGGTAGCATTTTCTGAAATGCTTCCAGTTCCATGTGCAGGGACAGTTAGACAGGCAGAACAACAGGGTCTCAATGCGTGGATGAGATGGTCGTGTTAGGGGGAGGGATTTAGGTTTATTGGGAATGTTTTGAGAGGAGGAGGAGGAGCCTATACAGGAAGGATGGGCTCCACCTAAACCAAAACAGAACCAGACTGCTGGCATGTAAAATTAAAAAGGTCATAAGGGTATTTTTAAACTAAGGGCATGGGGAAAGCAGACAGGTACGGAGGGACACATGGTTCAGATAGAGACATCCCTTAGGAGAGGATTTATTAAAGGGGATACTCTATATCCTAATGAAGAGGAGAGGATAGAAGTTGATAAAGTACAGATAGGAACTGAAGAGAAACGGTCAAACAAGAGTCCCATTTAATCACATCACATGAAGGCAGACAACTAAATATTGAAAAATTTTATATGTGCTTGTATACAAATGCAAGAAGTCTAAATACTACGATGGGTGAACTTGAGCACCTGCTATTAAATGAGGATATTGATATAACTGACCTCACGAAAGTTGGTGGAACAATTATAACCAATGGGATAGGATAATACCAGAGTACAAAACACACAGGAATGAGAGTAAGTCCTACTGGAGTGGGAGTGGAACTATATGTGAAAAAAGGATAGTCAAATTTAGTAAAAAATCTTAAATGAATCAAACTACCACAGAATCTCTATGAATAGAAATTCCATACTTGAATAATAGGAGTATACCAGTAGTACTGTGCTACTGATCACCTGACCAGGATGGTTTTGATTGATTGTGAAATGCTCAGAGAGATTAAAGAAGCTATAAAAACAGAAAATCCAATAATAATGGGGGATTTTGACTATTTCCATACTGATTGGGTACATGTCACCTCAGGATGGGATGCAGAGAGAAAATTTTTAGACACTATTAATGACTGATTCTTGCAGCAGCTAGTTCCTGGAACCCACAAAGGTAGAGGCAATTTCTGAGTCTTAAATGGGACTCTGTATCTGATCCATGAGGTGAATATAGCTGAATCGTTCAGTAATAGCAACTATAATGTAATTAAATTTAACAACCTTGTAGGGGAAAAAATATCAAAGAAACCCACAACAGTAGTAGTTAACTTTCAAAAGGGGTATTACATAAAAATGAGGAAGCTTGTTAAATGGAAATTCAAAGGAATAGTCACAAGAGTGACATGCCTACAAGCTGCATGGAAACTATTTAAAAACATCGTAATAGAGGTTCAAACTAAATGCACTCCCCCTCCCACCCCCCCAAAAAAAAAGACAGTAAGAGGACCCAAAAATACTAACGTGGCTAAACTGCAGAGTAAAAGAGGCAGTTACATCCAAAAAGGCATCCTTTAAAAACTGGAAGTCAAATCCTAGTGAGGAAAATAGAATGGAGCATAAACTCTGAGAGGTCAAGTGTAAAAGTACTTTTAAGACCAATTATGCTACAGTTTATCTAGTTAATTTCTTTCTCACTTGGGCCAGGCACTGTTCCAAGCAGCTTTACAAAAATCAGGTGGCTGTCTTCACTGCTCTCCAGAAGATTTTTTTGACAGTTCTCTGTTTAGGCAATTGGTTCATCTTGTCCATATTTTGACCCTGGCAGCAAACATACATAATTTCTTTCTCATGGGCCTCTACCATGTTTGGAGGCAATAGTAAAAATACTCCAGAAAGGAAAGTTTTTTCTAACAGATAGAATGGTCAAACTGTCATTTCTAATTAGGGTTTTAAAGAAGCAAATTTCACCAACAAGAAAGTCTCACAACCTGTAGTTTGTCAGCCCTTATTCCTTAGGCCCAGTCCTGACTGAGACCACTTTACATCATCTTCTAGTAGGTAATGCTGTATGGAGAATCTGGAAGCAAAACTCGGTCCCTTTTCTGGGGAAAGCCTTGGTGGCTGAACAAGCAATGCACAAAAGCAAGCACCATTCTCCAGGAGCTAGACACTAACGCGCTGCAGACATAAGCCTGACAGAATCCTCAGGGCACACATAGAGACCCTCTCAGAATAAACTCTTTAACTATAGAAGGTGAAGAGTCTGCACAGAAAAGTATTGGGGCTCATAGCTGTTCAGCTAGCACTATGATGAGTAGCTCAAGTATGTCCCTATAAACACATACTATTCAGAATTGAACCCATGTCAATGGTGACCTATATGTAGTACTATGGCAAAGCCATAGTCTTGTCAGGAATCTGTTCTCTTCAGATGAGCAGAATGAAATCTGCTGTGTAACACACACTTCCATCTGCTGGGCACCAAAATACTTGGCCAAAATAGTTGAAGGGAGGGGCCTCTAAATCCATAAATCTTCATCAGGGTAACTGAGGAGAGGAGCTCACAGTGTGCATTTATCATCCCCAAGAATGTTTTTTTGGCATCCTGTCCACCTCACCACTTTAAAAGGAAGGAAAAAAGCCCAATTATTGTGAAAATGGTGAGTGTTGTTAGACCATCTGAATATTGCAGGGAAAAAACCTCCCCTTTCCTTTACTTTCCTTTGACCCCAGTCAGATAGCTTTTTCAATTAAGTAAGAAGTCCATTCCTGTTCCAGATGCCTCAAATTTGTAGCATGGCTCATGTCACACAGTTTATCCAAAATAACGATATTGGGTGTAGCCAAATTAGGTTCCATTCTTCTCTATCTATAGGCACTCCAATTAGGCTTAAGAGAAGGGGCTAGAATTCAGTTATTCATGGATTTATTTTTCATTTCTAAATGCATCCTTACAAACCTGCTTCACTGCACCCATGCAAAACTGAATAAAAACATGCAATTCCTGCTGCTTTCCCAAGAAGGAAAAAGGAAATTACATTGCTTCCAATTAGGGCTCCTTTTCTTCTCTAAAACAAATTGAGAAGATAGAAAATGGCACAAGACCGGTCTAAAGGTCATCATGCCCTAAAGGAATACTGTAAACTTTTCATCCTGTTTTGCATCACCATCGCTTGCTTGGATCACAGATATTTCATTCTGTGGACCACTAATGATCCATGGACAATAGTTTTAGAACCACTACCTTAAGGATTTATGTCTCTGCCATTGATGATCTTAGGGAAATGTGGCAGTCTATTTTGAGCTTTTGAACCTAGTGCCAGCTTCCTGGAAATGGTTATTTGCATTTAGATCCCCCTGTTTTCTACCATTAGGTCCCCAGTTACCTTGAGCCTTAATTTGATTTTGATAAGGTTACTTTTTAACATTCCTTCCTCACTCAGATGCTTTCAGAGGTGTTGCAGCCAGTAATCTAGATTGTTTTAGATTTCTCCTCTTTGTGGCCATTAGGTTTGCCAGAAGAAGAGGGATAATAACCCTTTCTGCAGTTCCAGAATAGATTTTTTTTTTTCATATTTCCAGTCACCTTTCCTATTTCCCTTTCATTCAACCCTCAATGTACAAAGGAAATGTCATTTCACTATTTTGATATTGGTATTAGTAATATTTGCACTTTGCCCTTCTCATCTGTTGATCTCAAACTGCATTACAAAGGTAGTAAGTATCATTACTGCGTTTTACAGGTGGAGAATTTGAAGCCCAATAGTGAAATGACTTGTCCTAGTGAGTCAGTGGCAGAGCTGGGAAACTTCAAAAAGTTTGAATCCTTGAAGGATCATAATGAGCTGTGGTATACTTCAGCGAAGAGAATTAGTGACTGTTGCTAATACTTGTCAACATCAGATCCCTTCTGCAAGGGTTCTTGTGACCTGTTCAGCTGAAAGTAGGGGGCTTTGCTGGGTGACATGTATCAAGCCTTCAATGCACTCCCTGTTTATTCACCAAATAATTGTGTGGTTTGGCCATTAGCAGATGTGGTAGTCAGCTGCAGAATGCTGAAGCCTTTTTTTTACCTCAGTAGGCCATGTACCTTTGTTCATATGTGTGTGTGAAGATAATGCTAGTTAGAGCCTTAAGGTCTGTATCGGTCAGGGAGAGAGCTCACTGAAGGAAACTTCCTAGCTATTGCACAGTCCTGGACTTGTGTCCACTGACTGTTAACTGATCACTATTTTTAGAAGAAACTAAAATCAATTTTTTTTTCACTCACTAAGTGTATAAGTAGCATATACACATGTTTAAACAAAAGGCAGTGCTTGTCTTGAATTAATCCTTCTGCACTAAGAGATCAACTTAGATAAATTTCTGCTTTTTAATTGCTTTTTGTGAGCTGACTCCATCACAGGATATAGGATCCACATTTTTTTCTATACTATACTCCCATCCAGTCCTGCTAGGAGTGTGGGAGTGGGATGGAGGAGGAGAGAATGGGGTGATTTTAAGTGTTGAGGATTGTCTTTTTAACCATTAATTTTAGTTTAGGACAGATAATAGAAATAGGTAAGAGACTAACTGGTTCCTTTTCAGACATGGAAGTAATCAGCTGGGGTGGTCCAAGGGCGCTTTGGGCACGAGTATTGCTGAGTTATCATTGGCTGCCACCTGCCTGACAGAGTAGAGGACCAACCCTACAATTTATGCCACTGGAGACACATCACAGGAAAAAATTGACAGGTAAAATAATTGTTTTTTAAATGTAAGGAGAAGACTAAACAATCTGTACTATAAATGGGGCTGACACTCTAACGAGATGTCCAAACACTGTAAAGTTTATTGCTCCTGTCAAATATCCGACCAGTTTCATGCACGGACTTCGATCATTCTGCTTATTTTTAGATGAAACACATAGCAAAAAATAAGCTATCTGGAAGTTCCTGGAAACCCAACAATCTTTCTAGAAACAAATTAAAATTGAGTTATATTAAGGAAACATAGTATCAAATATAGTATTATACTGAGAACTGAACTGTAATTCATGTTTATGTAATGTTTCCAAATCTTTGAATGTTCCTTATATTGAAATGAAGTATGTTCCATTGGTCAGTGAGGTTTGTGTGTGTGTTTTTACTGAACTAACAAACTTCAGGGTTAGTATTAAAGTTCATTTATATGGACCAGTACCATCTGTTATAGTGAATTAAAGTAGAAATCATAGCTGGTCTTGAATGGCCCTATAATTCTTTTTGGCAGCATAGCATTAAGTTTATCAGCTAAAACTATTTTTTAGCATCTGTAATTATTTTATCTTTGTGTTATGTTTATTCAGTGTACTGGCTGGAAATGTTAACTTTTAAGGAATTTTAACTGTTTTTATTTATTTAGAGTTGTTAAGCCTAGGCTTAGTCCAACTTAATGACTGGTGTGACAACCTGTTTTTAATCAGTGACTCAAAACTGTGATCACCCCGATGTCACCGAATGGCCACAACTTGTAAAAGGTAAACATAAAAAGATTTAATGGTATTTTTGTGAATTAACTAAATATTATCATTAGTGTAATACTTAATTTAAAGAATAGTTGATTCATATGACTTGAAGGTAATTGTATAAATGGAATACAAGTAGCCTTTGAAAGGACAGTGTGATGGTTAGTCGAGACCTAACATTTGACCTATACTTTTTCTTGTGTTAATATGAAAGTCCATGTAATTCTCCCCTATGCTGCCTGAAATGTCAGCATCCTAGGACTCATGTTCACCCTTCAACAGCAAACCACTGTATGCCAAAGATCTAAGAAAAGCATTGGTAAGAAGCAGATCACAATTTCAAGCCTCCAACTACTGTTATAACAGTATAAAAAATAATGAAAAATATCTTGCCAGCCTCTTATTAAAATATGCATTTAAGTAGTGAGTATTTGCTAAAAACATTAGTCCAGGAAACTTGATGATACTGAAATTCAGTAGACTTGCATACCTTTACTTTTCTCTCCTAGGGAGTTACAGTGGAGGTAAAAGGAGTGGCTTGCAGAATGGAGAAGTTGCTCCCAGTGTTGTTGGAAGTGAGCCATCATTTGAATTTGCTAGCTCATGCTGCAGTATTCAGATTAGTTGGTGTCTTGTGATCACTGTTTCTGCAATCTAATACAAGACTGAAAGTTGTAAGAGCATTTGGGGTCTTGTTAAAACTGTTATTGTAAAGTAACTTAACTCTTCTGTTCAGATTTTTAAACAAATGGTGTTGAAAGAAAACATTTCAGCATGTTTAAGTATAATGTAATTGTCTTCAGTATTTTACATTTTTAGAAAAGTAGTACTATATTTTGTTAATTTTTTGATATTAATAAATAGCTGCTCATCAAATTCGTGAACTTCCAGTCCTGTAATGATTGATTTCCCACACTGTTTTAATTAGTGTTATAAGCTTCGCTTGAAGTTTTTTAAACTTGACATGATTCTTACATCTTTTATTTTTTAAAAACATGTCCTGTCCTTTTTAATCTCTGATGTTTAATGAGAAAAATAATAATTAACTAAATCATATTGTAAACAGTACCGCTGGAAACCTAGGAAAAAATACTTATAGGGATTTTGCACTTTGTATCTACCGAAACGATTCTGTGAGCTCCTGTGCTTATTCTGAAGTTGCTTGATTTTTCCATAACCATAAAGGTCTCTATTACTTTAAAAATAAATAAACTGGTCAGCCTGTAGGACAGCTTGGGGTTGGGTGCCTACTCTCTAGTGATGTCACCTTTTGGAAGACCAGATGGGATGAATATAGATTATAGGGATATACTGGATATACTCTACAGCAAATTGGTGCCAAAGACTGGTACCTGTTTCCTTTTATTTTATTTTTGTTGCTGTTGTTTTCCTGGTGTCTCTGCTTTCTTCTGTTTCCCTTCTCACTTTGAATGTGTTGCTGCATTATGTTGTTGGAAACTGCTGCTGCTGATCTTCAATTCCCCTAATACCAGCAACTATTTTTTGCCTTCCCATTAGTTTATGAAAATGTAGAAGTGAATGGAACTGGCTCACTATAGTGTAGTGTGTGTAATTTCAATTTAAGTCAGCTAGCACATGGATATTGACAGTTTAATATTGCAGCTTTTAAGGTGACATCCAGAAAAGATCTTGAGACTCTTTTCTAGACAGCTGCTGGAGGTTCGATGTTACAAAGGAAACTTGCTTGTTCATTGGGAGTAGGAGACTAGAAAGTTGTATTTGTCTCATTGCTGGGCAGAAGTCATTTTGCTAGTCTTCTTTTTAAATGAATAGAGGGAAATTGACCCCCATAGCAAGCAAAATTGAACAGTAGCAGACTTAAAATGTTAAAAATCAGCTGGTGATAACAAATGACTTAAAGGGAGAAGATATTGAGGTAGAAGAAAGTAAACGTGCACATTGTCCATTCTTTCCAATGGTTCTGAATATTAAAATTCCAGCTTCAGCATAATTATAAATTTAGTTATATGGTTACCTGGTCAGAGTACATTTAGGACTGTGTATTAATATCAGTTTTTTAAAAAAGAAAAAAGCTCTGAAATTAAAGAGTTTCAGAATATTTCAGTATTTTTGCACCATCTATCACTGTATAGCACCCAAGTAATACAGTAAGTTTTTTAAAAATACAAAATACTTAAGTTACTTTTAAACGTCTGCAATACAATTTGGGCAGGGACCATGTTTTCATTGTGAGTTCAGTGTCTAGCAGAGTGGGGCTTCCTAGGCACTACTGTGATACAAATAATAAGTAATAGGTTGATGGAAATAAGTGAAGTACAGAAATCCACCAAGATATACGGTAAAGTATAAATGAAATCTAATAAGAAAATAAGACTGCCAGGGAGTAAGGGCCTGCAGCTGAGAACAGTCCTTATACCGGAAACGGTCTCCAGGAGCAAGACAGCAAGATAGTACCTTCGTTGAAATGATGGAGCATGAGTGAAGAAACTACCTCTCAGTTAGGCAGGCTACCAGAAATTCTCTGCTTCAAAGAGTCCACTTTCAGTTACATGTGGAATGACTATAGGTAGCCATATAATATAGCTATTAAAAGTATAGAGGTGTTATTCTGGTAAAGACTTAGAAATAACTAAGGCTCAAGCAACTATATTAAGATCCACTTCAGAGTGGAAAGGTCATACCGAGCATCTTAAGGTATGGCTACATTGCTATAAAAACCTGCAGCACTTAGTCTCAGAGCTGAGGTCAGCTGACTCAGGCTCACGAGGATCAGGCTGTGGGGCTATAAAATTGTATTAATGTAAAACATCCAACTTTTCTATTGGAAAAGATCAAACAATCTCTGCCCATTCCTCTTGATGCTGCAGTTCTCCCAGTCAGGTTCGCTTGTGTCTTGTTTGGACTGAGTTTTAGTCAGTGGCTTTCATGCAGGTTCTGATTTCAGTCAGATGCTAGGAGATGGACACTCCACAGATCTGGGTTTGACAAAAAGGAGGCAAAGTTAGTTATCATCTACACTGAATTAAGCTGCAATCCATTATGCCTTGTAATCCTTTCCACTGGCTTTTCCTTCATATTGAATATGAGGGGTAATGAGAATGATCCCTATGCTCTGTGTAAGAAAGTTTAGGGGTGGAAGAGCAAGCTTTATCCCCAGAGGAGACATTAAAGCATAGTTAATAGTATCAAAAGTTGCTAACAGAATAAAAATCAGTATGGAAACATTTGGTTTATCTTTAGCTATATGTGTACAATGCAAGTACATTAAACGCAGAATTAAAGCTATATAAAACAGTATTATAAAATTATTAAAATCAGTTGTAAATACATAAAAAAAAAAATTAGAGCAACTGGATGGGCTGACAGTTTTTTTTCCTTAAGTTTTCTGTAATGTGGCACATCACTGTGGTACATAAGGGCTGATACTTGTATTTGCAGTAGAGTGATTTGGCAGTACATATTTATTTCTTATATTTCATTTGCTTTATCATTTTTTATAGTTTTAGGTGAGCTTGCACACTATTCAAATATAAACTATTTTTGTAACTAAAAATTCACTTGTGTGTTTCATGTTAAAACTTTTCTTCAAAAAAAAAAAATCTCAGTTACTCAGGAACATTGTAATGAGAATTAGCTAAGCATTTAGGACTAAATCATATGGCTGCTAGGCTATATAATGCAATCACAGAGTCATCTTCTCATCTGGAAAAGGCTGATTCTCACCCTCCCAGGAGCAGCTGTGAGAGTTGATAATTCTCATAGCTGACACAATGATTTTGGTACTGGAGAATGATTTTAGCTGAGGCAGTTTCTCCCTTACTCCCACTGGGGTGGAAGTGACCTGAATGGGCTGGGCTGGCTTCACTATAACTAAGAAGAGGGTGATGACATGTGGGGGGCATGCTGGGAATGTTCACCTTCCGAAACATCAATCTATTTAAGCTGGGAAGGAAGAGCAGAAAAATACATGTAACCCACCCCTCTCCCCCCCCCACACACACACCGCCCCAGTCTCTCACCACCAACAGCTCTGCGGGATTACAGCAAGCCTAGGGCTGCAGTTCATGGACACAGCATTGTGAGGGAGAGGTGACTAGAATCTATTCTCAGCTACTTCAGGTGTTGGGTGCTTCACACTTTGTTTCTGTTGAACTTTTCTGTCTCTCTCGCTACACAAGGCTCAACCATGTGCAAGATCAGTCCATTTGGCACAGAGCTGTTTTTGTGGTGATAAAGGAACTTCAGTGCAACTTACTAATACAGAACTTGCTGTGACGATTTGGCCCATAGTTGACTGTGAAACCTGGAAGGGAAAATGACCAACAAAAATCTCTTATACTTTCCTATCCTATGAGCTTTGAAAACATTGCCTTTCTCACTAGAGAATCGTTCCTGTCTTAATCTTATTCTCAGCCTTTGTCATTACATATTTACATAAGCCATGTTTTCCCCCAGAGTTTAACTAAACTAATAAAAATGAATAAGCAAGTCATATTTCATTTGCTTGTTTATACTGTTTAACAGTAATATAAACATTATAGACGTAGCACTATAGATAACATTTCCTTTTCTGATTTTCCTCTCCAGCATGTTTTAGTCTCTTAGAATAAAGAATGATGCTTAACATTTCTTTTCTGCATCTTGCAGATCACCAGGAGAACCTCACTCTGAAAACATTGAAACTAGCCGAATGTAAGTATAGTAAGCAATAATTAGATGGGTTTTGTGTATTATGTTTAACGCTCCTCTGAGCTAAATGCAACAGCAGCTTTTTGCAAAAATAAATAAACCTTTAAGTGTACATTTAAAACAAACAAGAAAATCATTTGGCTGTCTCCTTGCAAAACCTGTGCACTGTTGTTGTAGGTGAGTTGGTCCCAGGATATTAGAGAGACAAAATGAGTGAGGTAATATCTTTACCTCTGTGTAGCTCAAAAGCTTGTCTCTCTCACCAGCAGAAGTTGGTCCAATAAAAAATACCTGTCCCACCTTGTCTCTGCAAGACCTATGTCCAATTTAGTATTTTTCTCCAAAAGAGTAGTATTTGGTTCTTAGTCTAGAAATGTAATTCTCACTGAAATAACATTTTTTTAGAAGTTTCATTTCGTACCAGCCAGCAGATGGTAGCATAATACAGTATCTGAAACTTACAACCCTGCGTTTAGACCTAATAGCATGTCAAATTGTACTCCTGAAGAAGAGCTCTATTGAGCTCAAAAGTTTCTCCTTCACCCAACAGGTGGTCCCATAAAAGGTGTTCTCTCACCCACTATGTTTCTCTAAATTATACTTAAGGCCCTACCAAATTCACAGCCATGAAAAACGTGTCACTGACTGAAATCTGGTCTTTTGGGTGCTTTTACCCTATACTATATAGATTTCACTGGAAGATACCAGTGTTCCTCAGATTGGAGGGCCTGACCCAAAAGGGAGTTGCACGGGGGTCATAAGGTTATTTTAAGGGGGGGAGGTTGCAATATTGCTACCCTTATTTCTGCACTGCCTTCAGAGTTGGGCAGCCGAAGAGAAGCGGCTGTTGGCCAGGGGCCAAGCTGTGAAGGCAGTAACCCACCAGCAGCAGCACAGAAGTAAGGGTGGCAATACCATAGCATGCCATCCTTCCTTCTGCACTGCTGCTGATGGTGACTCTGCCTTCAGAGCTGGGCTCCTGGCCAGCAGCTGCTGCTCAGCGACCACCCAGCTCTGAAGGCAGCACCACTGCCAGCAACAGTGCAGAAGTAACAATAGCAGTACCACAACCCCCCTCCCCGCCCATAACCTAGCTGCCCCTCCCCTACCAGCAACAGTGCAGAAATAACAGTAGCAGTACCACAACCCTCCTTCCTGCCAATAACCTTCCCCCTCTCCCCCCCGCGCCCCCCCCCCCCCCCCCCGCGCAACTCCTTTTGGGGTCAGGACCCCTACCGTTACAATGCTGTGAAATTTCAGATTTAAATAGCTGAAGTCATGAAATTTATGATTTTTTAAATCCTATAACCATGAAACTGACCAAAATGGACCATGAATTTGGTAGGGCCCTAATTATACTCCTAGAGTTTTAACATCTCATAGCACACATTTGAAAACAACTTGATTAGTCAGATACTTAGCAAAATAGAAAACATCAGGTTTTGTATATTGTTGGAAGTGGGTTGCAGAATAGAGAGAACGATCCTTGACCTGGTATGGAAACTTGTATAATGTAGTTTGTGCTTGTTTTCCATATTGATTATTGCAACTTGCAAGTTAGCTAATTTCCAAAGCAGCATTATAATTATAATTAGATGTGTTCCCTGTTTATAAGAGCTGAGTAGAATCCAGGGCTGCTGACTTTATTGGCCCTGATTATTTTCAGGTTAACTGGAAGCGTGCTCAAGTTATGCAGAAATGCTCATTCATACTTCAAAACGAAAAAGAGATTTGAAAAAAGGCTATAAAACTACTGAGAAGGAAATAAATTCTTTTGGACCTTCCTTTTCTACAGGTCAGCAAGGCACTTCTCAGCAAGGTTTCTTTAAATTCTCCTACAGTTGGGAAGAAAAACTCCAGAAGACAAAAAGAAACACACAAATATTGTAGATATAAGAGCCTAACTGACATATGAAGAGAGATGGTCCAAAAGAAGTTAATAGAGGAAGGATGACTCAGTGTTAGGGCAATAGTCTAGGAGTTAGGTTTAAATTCAATTCCTTCTCTGCCACAGACTTCCTATGTCATGCTGGACAGTCCCTCTGCTTCATATTGTCAGGATAAATGCATTCAAGACTGCAAGATGCTCAGCTGCTGTAAAATACCTATCAAGCGTAGGAAGAGAAATGAGTCAAAACTGTTTTCCTTTCAACAGTTTGGCAGCCCCATTTTTGTTTTTTTCTGTGATTTTTTTTCCTTTTAGAATTTGGAGCTGAAAGGAATGAGAATCTGAGGGTGCCATGTTTGTTTTACACACAGACTGAAAAAAATTTTGTTACATGAGTTAATGAGACAGTGATTGGAATCACTCTGATTATTCAGATCCCTGCACTTCGGCTAAAAATGATTGTTAGACACTCAGATTTTGAGGATCTGCATATTTTTGAGCAATAAGTATACAATGAATATGGATATTACACTTGCAGAAATGAAGAACCTGGAACTGCATAACTGAATAACCATATGGTTATTCATCACCGACTGCAGAATTTCTGCAGTCTGCCAGACACAGTTGCTCTTAATACACAAAATGGTACATTTTGTTTTAGTTATGCAGTTCCTGGCACTCTGATTCTGGATGTCTGATCTGCATAATCATTGTACGGTTAGAACAATAACTACAGTGTTCAGTCCATGTACTCCAGCTAGTAAAGTCTGTCAGCCAGTTAGAATGCAGAGATTGTCATAATCACTTTTCAGTTTTGCTAACTGCACTGTGAATATGCAGATTGATTTACTTTAGTTTACTGTGATTTCTCTACTCAGATCCTAGACTGTTAAAGCTGTGTGCCAGCATCATGGATAGCCAAATGCTTTTAATTCACTTGAGCTAAACCAGGAAAATGTACATTTTATATGTTTGATATTTTCGCCTCTTCATGTGACTGCCAAACATCAAGAATTGACATTTAAAAAAAAAAAAAACATTTTTGTGTCTCTTCCCTTGCATTTCCTCCTCCCCTTTCTCCAGTGAAACAGGGCTCTTGTCCCCATAATAACTTTTATTTATCCAAATGTTTTGGTTTCATTGGATTCCCACTTCTAGCTCCATACTTCATTGACTCATATTTGTCAAGTTTTTGTCATAAATGTGCTTTTCACAGACCTCATTCAAGTGCCTGGTTTGTCCCTGCTATCTTAGCTGAGTTGCCTCATCCTTTCCGCCCCCTTACTAGATTCACACAATATCCCTTTCTAATTTCCTCCTTTGATTAGTCTCACTTTCAAAGCTTGTTCCAGCTTAATTTGTGTGTGTGTGGGGGGGGGGGGTTTCCATTGATGCAGCAAGATCTTATTGCCTGCCTCATCAATATCTCCAGGCTGTTGTCCTGATTCTCACACTACATCAGATCTCCACTGATGCCTCTCGCCATCTTTCAAGACAGGTGTCCTGGTGTGTTGATGAGACATTTCATTTCTGTGGCCCCCTCTCTCTCTCTGCTTATTCTTTTCAGTGTCAAGACTTTGAAACGCTAGGGGTTTTGAGCCCTCCTGTTTCCATCACTACTTTTCTTGTGGTTGTGCTTAGTGCATAGTCATCTCTTTGATGCTGCATTTCTGTCATATTATCACTTGCGAAAGAAGGGAGGGAGGAAGACTCCAGCAGCTTCCAAAAATACACCCAAGCATATGTCCCTTACAGAGAGGCATGACTAGTACTTGTCTGGTCAAGGACTGGGTGGGCTTACATCATATCATCTGCTTTCAGATGTCGCCGTGTGCCTTCAATCCTGAGAGTGGCCAATAGCCATCCCAGTCTCTTCCAAAAATGCAAGTAAATCCAACACATAGCTCAACACTCTGGCCACGGCCTCTGAATCAAACACCCATATTTAATGCAAAGACTCTGCATTGGCATCAGTTCCTTCTTTGCAGGTCTAAAGAGGGGCTATATCTACAGCAATACTTCCACATCAGAGTCCTGCGTTTCACTGTCACCAGGCTGTACTAGAAATTCCACACAGCGCCCAGGCAACACATGCATTCAAAGAAAATTAGTACATAGAGGGAGCCACTGATTTCTTTGAAATGTCATGCTCTGTTCATCAGGAAAGCACGATTCAGCTTCCCAACTCAGAGCCATTACGGCCCTTGATAACTGGTAGCAACTTTAGTTATCCTCCACTAAGAGTGCCTATTGTTCTCCATGCTACAGCCACAGAAGCTTGAAGGTTATGTCAAGACTCTCTTCAGGACTGAGCTGCTTCAGCTGCCAGCCTAAAATGTGTTTGTGCCTAGGTTACTTGCAAAGCCACCGCCTTTATGAAGCATTGTTACCCAAAGTTGTCATCTGAGCAGGAATCCGTTACTGGATTATCTGTGTTACAGAGCCTGTTCCCCATTTAAGGGTGCTTAAACTTTGTTCCCCCCTCCCTGCAGTAGGTATTTTTTGTTTGGAAATATCTCTTTCCTCTCATTCTGGGACTGTCTCTGGCATTTAACCCTCAATTTCTCATTGTTGGAAGGTACCTTCCTTCCCTATTTTAAATCCATTGTTTCTGTTTTCATATTTCCATATTAGTCCTTGTTTTAGTTTGGAGACAGTCCTCAAGCCTTTGGGTTTCCAAGAGGGAGAGTTTAGTGGGATGAACATTTTTTGGAGAAAGTAAATTACTTACCTGCAGTTTTTGTTCTTTGAAAATGTATTGCATAATTTAACATCTTGCTGTGAAGTTGCAAGAATAAATTTACAGTGGAAAACTTCAAGTTTAAAATACAGGTGTACAAAAATAAATATGAATATACCTGGAACACCGTATGAAATATGCACATGAGTATAAAGCAAATTTACAATATATCATTGGTTTATCACTTACCAGTCCTGCTCCATATAGACTCTGGAGGGTTATGTAATTTATTATAGGTCAGTCTTTCTTTGTGTTTTTTTAAGTGTTTTTTTATTTAGGAGTTTCTGCCTCCTGCTTTCAAAAAGATCTGACTTTAGGACTATTAAAACCTGGCCCAGTATCCTCTCTGTATGGACACCAGTCTGTTGCAAATGTACCCAACTGCTGGGTCCCACATGCATCTTACGTCCCCTGGGTCTTGGCAGAGTCTAGTCACTGTTTTAGCTCTGGATCTGACAAGCATACTTCGAGACCTCTTGTCAGAGTCCTTCATTGGCATGGGAGACTCTTTTATACAGACTCCCCAGACCTTGAAACCTGTGCTTTATATCTCCATAGCACCCAGTTGCTTACATATGCTTTCCAAAGCTCTACCTAGGCTGTGGACAACTGGGCTTCTGCTTTAACTAACCCCTTTAGGGACAATATAGCAGGAAAGCAAGGATTGTAGGCTTAGCAAAGGTATTTCTTTAGCACAGAAACTCTACTCTTTAAAGTACTAAAGTTACAGATTTCTGAAAACAACAAAAAGTACCAAGGCACACCCTCCCCATGTCTGAGCTTTCCCTTTCGTGAGTCAGAGGTTGGTCACTGCTCAGGCTGAACAGAGCCCCTCTTGCCCTCTCTTCGGCAAGTCCTTATAGGTGGCGATGGTTGCTCCCACTACCCCTGGCCTTAAATAGCCTGTCTTCTTGCCATGTTCTCTACTGGAACTCTCCAACCCTCTGCCTCAATTGTGTATGCATCCCCTGTGGGCGCCCTCTGTGAAAAAACATTGTTCCATGGGAGTTGCCAGCAGCTTAGAGACCATCAAATCCAGTAGCTTGATGACTTTTCAGTGATAGTCTTTCAATGAGGTGGTGCAAACATCTCCTGGGCAGGGCTACTTTTTGGAATGCAATTCAGTAGACTTGCCTTGGGTAAGTGTAGAATACAAGTTCAACGCATAATACGAAATAGAGTCTATAATTTGATACAAATATATCCCACTTCGTCACAAGGACATAAGGGGCAATTTAGGCAGTTGGCTGAGGTGTTCAAAAAGAGCATGTTTTGGAGGCACGCAACATCTGTGCAGTTTCCCATGTGGCCTAGTGCTGCTGTAAGCTGACCTGGACATAATTCAATAGGATATATATTTTTAGAAAATAAGAATCACAGAAAAATTAGTCGTATATTTGTCTACATTATTTGTTTGCTTCAGGAGAATTCTAACCACCACCAACCCAATTCAGTTTTGAAACACCACATGAAAAACGTTTCTGAATTTACACTGGGGACAAGACTTTTTAACCTGGGAAAAAATCATGGAGGGTGAGGGATAGAGAGGATATAATACTTAATATTTTGTATATTTGGTATCAAGGCAATATACAGACTGACTAATCCTCACAAGCCTGTGAAGTTAATATGAAAAAGGGGATAATATTCACCTGTAGAGACAAAGTTGATGGTGATTTGATCAAGGCCACACAGCTAGTGGGGAAGTCAGGATTGGAGCTCAGGACTTTCCCGATTCTGTCTTGTGCTCATTCCTGCACACTTCACTAACTGAAGAGGGTGAGGAGGAAGAAAACAGAGGAAATGCTTGAAATTTTTTTAAATAACTGAACAGACCTTTCAGCAGTTTGAAGTCTATTTTGATTTTGTAATCTCTCAAAGTATCAATAAAAGTAAAAAAACTTCAGTATAATAACTTGAGGGTGCTTCATTTTCACTTAGTAATAAACTGAATCTTAGACAAATAAAAACTTCACCCTTCAACTGAGTTTATTCAGCGCAGTATACAAGCTCTTACTTCAGAAACAAAAAGCATCCTCGGGTTAGTTTATTAAAGCTGCATTTTCTTGCATGGCCTTTTCAGAAATGACTGATCTGAGAACTAAGGCACAGCCTTTTTTAAAGGTGGTACAGTCTATTTATACCTCCTACAATCCTGACTACTTTTCTCATGATCAATACAATCATTGTCTAGAAACTACATCTCCTATAATTTTTCACCTTATAAGCCATTAAGTGTATAAAATGCAAGAATTTGTAGGATTCAGTATTTCTGAAACTGACGAGGGATAACTGATACACAAATGCGATTTGGGATGAGCGGTGGTTTGGCTATATGGGGGTGTTAATGTAAATAATACAAATATGGAATTTGCTTCTGCATCCATTCTAGTTCTGTCATCATTATGCTAGCCAATTGGAGCAGGCAGACTGGAGACCAATGGCCATTAAGAACGTACCCAAAGTTTGTAAATTAAAACTCTAAAAGGGCAGGTTTCAGAGTGGTAGCCATGTTAGTTTGTATCAGAAAAAATGAGGAGTCCTTGTGGCACTTTAGAGACTAACAGATTTATTTGGGAATTTATTTGAGCTTATGCCGGAATAAATTTGTTAGTCTCTAAGGTGCTACAAGGACTCCTCGTTTTTTCTAAAAAGGCAGTAGCTGTGCTCCCAAATTGGCCTGTGCCCTTGTTGGCCCATGTTGTCTTGTGACTTTCACTATATTTCCATAGCATCATAAAATAAGGCATGAAGGGAGCATCAGATCATGCAGTCTGACCACCTGTATATCACAGGCCACCAGCTCCATTCAAAATCCACATATTAATCCAACAACCAATATTAGACCAAAGTATTACAGCTCACAGGGAGACTAAACTGCTATATGCCACAAGCAGAGAATAGCTGGACCAAGTTGCACCAATACCTGAGGCCCCTGCAATGTTACAGAATTGAGATGTGTCCAGATGATCTAGGCAAGTGGCATGCAGCCTATGCAGAAAAGGAAGTTGAAAAAAGCCCTGAGTTTGGGGGGAAATGCCTTCCCAACCTCATCTATGGCAGTCAGTTACACCCTGAGCATATGAGCAGAACCAGCCATCCAAGCACCTGAGAGAGAGAGAGAATACTCAGAGGATCAACCCACCCATCCATTGTCCAACTCCAGCTGCGGCCATCCTTGATGCTTCAGAGGAAGGAGACCAAAAAAAAAAAAAATACATAGAGAGGGGGGAAAAAATCCCTTTGTGACTGGCTGACACCCTGAAGCATGAGATTTAGGAACACAAGACATAAACCGGAAGGCCCCCATAGGGCTGCTGAGCCCAAACCTCTGTCGTCACAACCAACTCTTTCATATACTTCCATCCATAAATTTGTCCAGCTCTCTCTTAAAACTAATTACGTATTTGCTCCCACAACTCCTATTGGGAGGCTAACCTGTTCTTCCAGTCTCCTCTCATAAGATAGGCCCTCTATTCCCCTGATCATCCTAGTAGCTATTCTCTGCGCATGTTCCAGTTTGAATTAATTTTTCTTTAATATGGGTGACCAGAATTTTACACAGTATTACAAATGAGGCCTTACCAGTGCCTTGTACAATGGCATTAATACTTCTCTATCTCTACTGTAAATGCATAGCCTGATGCATCCTTGCATCACATTTGCCTTTTTTGCAGCTGCATCATACTGAAGAGCTAGTCATCCTGTGATCAACCAGCACATGCAGGTCTCTCTCATCTTGTGTCACTTCCAGCAAATGAGCCCTTAGCTTATAGCAGAAATTTTTATTATTTGACCCTAAGTACGTTGCCTTGCCCTTTGTACTGTTAAATTTCATCCCATTTCTGTTACTTCAAGATCACGTACTTTTTCCTACATAATCTTCTGATTCTCCTCTGTATTAACAATACCTTCCAACTTTGCATCATTAGTATGGCTGTCGATTTATTCCAGTTAACTCCCACGATTAACTCAAAAAAAATTAATCATGATTAATCGCAGTTTTAAACACTTTGTTAAACAATAGATTACCAATTGAAAGTTATTAAATATTTTTGGATGTTTCTACATTTTAATATACATTGATTTCAATTACAACACAGAATACAAAGTGTACAGTGCTTATTTTATATTTTTATTACAAATATTTGCACTGTAAAAATGATGAAAGAAATACTATTTTCGATTCACCTCATACAAGTATTGGAGTCAGAGTAACAGCCGTATTAATCTGTATTCGCAAAAAGAAAAGGAGTACTTGCGGCACCTTAGAGACTAACCAATTTATTTGAGCATAAGCTTTCGTGAGCTACAGCTCACTTCATCGGATGCATACTGTGGAAAGTGTAGAAGATCGTTTTATACACACAAAGCATGAAAAAATACCTCCCCCCACCCCACTCTCCTGCTGGTAATAGCTTATCTAAAGTGATCATTCTCCTTACAATGTGTACAATGTTTCATACACATTGTAAGGAGAGTAGTGATCACTTTAGATGAGCTATTACCAGCAGGAGAGTGGGGTGGGGGGAGGTATTTTTTCATGCTTTGTGTGTATAAAAAGATCTTCTACACTTCCCACAGTATGCATCCGATGAAGTGAGCTGTAGCTCATGAAAGCTTATGCTCAAATAAATTGGTTAGTCTCTAAGGTGCTGCAAGTACTTCTTTTCTTTTTAAGTATTGGAGTGCAATCTCTTTATCATGAAAGTGAAACTTTAAAATGGTAGATTTTTTTTGGTTACATAACTGCACTCAAAAACAAAACAGTGTAAAACTTTAGAGTCTACATGTCCACTCAGTCCTACTTCTTGTTCAGCCAATTGCTAAGATTAACGATTTTGTTTACATTTACGGGAGCTAATGCTGCCTGCTTCTTATTTACAGTGTCACCTGAGAGTGAGTATAGGCATTCAACTGCATGGCACTTTTGTAGCTAGCATTGCAAGGTATTTACGTGCCAAATGTGCTAAACATTCGTATGCCCCTTCATGCTTCAGCCACCATTCCATGCTGATGACACTAGTTAAAAAAATAATGCGGTAATTAAATTTGTGATTGAACTTCTTGGAGAACTGTATGTCTCTGGCTCTGTTTTACCCGCATTCTGCCATATATTTCATGTTGTACTAGTCTCGGAGGATGACTCAGCACATACTGTTTGTTTTAAGAATACTTTTGCTGCAGATTTGACAAAACTCAAAGAAGGTACCAATGTGAGATTTTTAAAGATAGCTACAGCATTTGATCCGAAGTGCCTTCCAAAATCTGAGAGGGATAAGGTGTGGCGCATGCTTTAAAAAGTCTTAAAAGAGCAACACTCCAATGTGAAAATTACAGAACTCAAACCACCAAAAAAGAAAATCAACCTTCTGTTGGTGGCTTCTGACTCAGATGATGAAAATGAACATGCGACGCTGGCTACAACAGTGCCATGCAGACACCTATTCTCACTTTCAGGTGACATTGTAAACAAGAAGTGGGCAGCATTATGGTCTGCAAATGTAAACAAAGTTGTTTGTCTAAGCGATTGGCTGAACAAGAACTAGGGCTGAGTGGACTTGTAGGCTCTGAAGTTTTACATTGTTTTGTTTTTGAATACAGTTATTTTTTGTTCATAATTCTACATTTGTAAGTTCAACTTTCATGATAGAGATTGCACTACAATACTTGTATTAGGTGAATTGAAAAATAGGATATCTTTTTTTACTGTGCAAATATTTGTAATAAAAAATAGTGAGCACTGTACACTTTGTATTTTGTGTTGTAATTGAAATCAATATATTTGAAAATGTAGAAAACATCCAAAATATTTAAATATTAAGTATTCTATTGTTTAACAGCGTGATTAATCGCAATTAATTTTTTTAATCGCTTAACAGCTATAATCATTAGAAAATTTTATTAGCGTACTCCTACTCTTTTTGTGCAAAGGTCATTAATAAAAATAGTGAATAAATCGGTCCTAAGACCTTCTCTGTAGTCCGATAGTTCCACCTTTCAGCACAGCCTGTTGCCTTATGCTCTTTAGCCGGTTCCTTACCATATAATTCTTGTACTTCATCTTCTCTAATTTAACTAATTTTCAATGTGATACCATGTCAAATGCTTTACAGAAGACCAAGTATATTAGATCTACTGCATTTCCCTTATCTAAAAAATGAGTTATCTTCTCAAAGAAGGATATAGGCTTAGTCTGGCATGAAGGTAAACATATGATGCACTACATCCCCTTTTCCACTTACCTCCAAGAGTTTAATTATTTCCTTCAAATTTTGTTCTAAAGCTTTGCATACTACTGAGATTTAACTAATGGTCTGTAATTCAGGATCACTTTTTTTTCCTTGGATCACAGTTCCCCCCTTTCTTAAATATTGTACAGCATTAGCTATTTTCCCATAATATGGGACTACCCACAAATAGATTTATTTAAAAATTCTTGTTATTGGACTAGTAATCTTACATGTCACTTCCTTCAGTATCCTGGGATGGAAATTATCCAGATCACAGTCAGTGCTTTAAGATTTTCTTCTACCTCAGATGTGGTCATTTCCATTTCTGTGTACTCGTTTCCATCAGTCATTCTGTCTTCATACTCATATTCTATATTATCATCCTTACTGAAAACCACGGCAAAGTATTTATTTAGTTTTTAGGCCATACCTACATTATTTTTAATCTCCTCCCCATTCACACTGCATAGCAGTCCAGCCTCATTCTTTCTTTCTTTCTTCTCTTTTTATTTATATAACTAAAAATCCTTGTTGTATTTATTTTAATTTCCTTGGCAGGAGCTAATTCAGATTGGCTTTTAATAGTTCTTGCTTTATTCCTACATTTTCTGACCTCTAAGATGTAGCTTTTGTTGCTGATCAAACCCTTCTTCCTTTAGGCTCTCTGCTTACTCCTAATAACCTTTTTGAGGTGGTTATTCATTTAGTTGGGTCTGGAGCCTTTTCTCTACCAAGTTTTTTCCCCTTGCTTGGGATGCAGATTGGAGATAGTTTTTGTACACTTGATTTAAAGAAATTCCAAGCTTCCTCCACATCTAATTCATAGTCTGTCCCGTTAAAATCAAAAACCATAGATGACAACCTGGTTTTGATTATCCTTTCCTTTAATTTAAACTGAATCAACTTGTGATCACTCAATCCAAGGTTATTTCTTATGACCAGCTTTTTTTATGATGTTCTCAAAGCTTACCAAAACCAAGTCTAAAGTTGCATCATCTCTTTTTGGTTCAGTGGCTACTTGGTGAAGAAAACTGTCATCTGTCACAGCTATGAATAACTGTGCCCTGTTGTTGTTTATAGCATTTATTCTCCAGTCTATATCCATGAAGTTAGTTTCCCATTATGACACAATTCCCAGTAGTATTTTTCTTTCTAATAATATTAAAGAAATCTCTATCCATAGCTGAGCCCAACCCTAGAGGTCTGTAGCAGACCCCTAACACTATCCCAATAGAACTTCTTTATAACCCTTCTCGGAAGTCACTTTGGCCCGAACAGATTTGTTTTGTCTGTAGTATCACTCCTTTCTTCTTCACAGTTTACTGCATCACTAATGTACAACACTATCCCACCACCTTTTATATTTCTCTTCCAAATAGCTAATACCTGAGTTTTAGTCATGAGCGCTTTTCCAGGATGTTTCTGTAAACCCTATAAGATCCATTTTGACCTTGAGTAGTTCAAGTTCCTGCATCTTATTGCCCAGACTCCTTGCATTTGGGTGCAGGTGTTCTCCGTTGTTTCCCTTGACCCTCGCCCATTAGTTTTCGAGCCAGATTAGCCTCCAACTAACTACTGTTGCGCCACAAGTACTCTTGGTTGTTTTTGTATCCCCTGCCTGACTATTGCTCCTATCTGTGGATGCACACTTTTTTCTCTTAGCTGTTCTTATTCTTACCTTCTCGTTTTCCTTTATTCCTTAGTATTTTTTCGTTTAGCTGATTTTCCTCCTCCTCAGTATTGAAGCCAGGCATGGACATTACATGAGTCTCTCTCAAAATCTTCTCCCCTCATTCCCTATCTTAAAACCCTTCTTATCAATCATTCCAGTCTCTATTCCAGAAGGCTAGTATCCCAGGTAAACAAGTGGAGTCCATCAGTTGAGAAGAGTCTTCTTTCTGTGAATGCCTTCCCATGGTCAATCATCCCAAAATCTTCCTCAGAGCACCAATTCTTGAGCCATCTGTTCATCTTCATTATCTTGCCGCATCTTCACACTCCTTTAGGGACTGAAGATCATTTCCACATCTTTAAGCATCTTTCCAAGCCTAGTGTAATTATCCTTGATCTAGTCCATTGGGAATTTAGTAAGGTCATTCATCCCGACATTCAACACAGTCGGTGGATTTTTTCCCCCCCACTCCCATCAGGATCCTTTTGAAATTCATGTTTACATCTTGTGTCCTTTCTCCTGACAGATAATGAACTCTTCTGTTTCTCTTAGGTCTAGTGACAGGCCCGTCAATTCTTCTTAGGATGGAGTCCCTGGTCACATAGAGACCTGTCTATTCCTGATGTTGGTATGAATCTCACATTCTTTTGCAGTCCCCTGTACATCATCTTCATTTTTCCTTGGGCTCCAGTCCTTGGCTAGCTCCATTCTCTCTTCTGCAAGGACTGACTTCCCTTCTTTTCTTCCTCGATATCCCGTCTGCCTGTTTCTTCTCCTCCTTCAACTCTATTTCACCTCCACTAGCTGGTCTTTTCCTCTGCCTTGTCTTCATGGTCACATTCTTCCATTGATCGCACTCCTCCTCTGGCAGTCTGACCTCCAGGTCCTTTTGTGGACACCTGACGAACAAATATTGAGGAGTTTGTGCCACCTCCTCTTTTGTTTTAAATCATCAAATCCCCATCTGAATTCTGTCATCTCCAGCTGCATCTCCAGTCCTTGAATCTTCTCTGCCATGAAGGCTCTATCAGGTAACAGTTTATGCATAAGTAGCTTCCATCAGAGGTACATACCACAGCTACCACATCTTTGTCTCCTCTCCTCCTTGGGGCACTTCTAGTGTGCTGCTTCAGTAGTTATCATCATCTTCACTTCGTAGACCCTACTTCTAGGGGGGGAAAAAAGAGGAGAAAAATGCCTGCCTCCAAACTCTCACATAAATTTCACTTTTAGCTGCTAGTTGTTCGTTTCAGCTACAGTTGTTTCCAGAAGTGCATTATAAAAATACTGCAGCTGAATCGGTGATTCAAAATTTTGTCTTGCAAGATCTCCTATTTCATTTATTTTTAATATAATAAAGGGCAAACAGTAATTCATGAATTAAAACATAAACATTTTAAATTATTTTTCTTTTGTTTTCTACATAGAAAACTGGCACTATTTGCCTTTTACTTCCATAATTTCCACATGATGCCCGTTGACATAGTTCACTTGTTGTGGATAATCTAACGCTGATTTTTTTTCATTGTGCTTGTTAGAGAAAGGAATTAGATAGTGATAATGCTGCCTTGGTACTTCGAGTTCCTACTGAATTAATTGGTATAGGAGATTGTAAACTTCAGTGAACATTAATGTATATGTTTTCCTCAAGGCATTAAATAGTGATGCTGCTCTGTACATAAAAGTATAAAAGTTAGCATGCGTGTAATCCTTTTTTAAAAAAAACACCATACTTTATACTGTTGTTGTGCTAAGTTATTACAAAATCTTATTATGCTTCATTCAAAAATGTGTGGTTATGTAAATTGAACACTTAAAGGTTGTGTTTTTGCACCAGTTAATAACCTAGGTTAACACCAGATAACAGAACTTTGGAATTTTACTTGTGAATTCTTTATTCAAAACAAAACAGTAGACAGAGATGTGGTTTTAAATTTCTTCTGAAGCTGGTAAAATGTTTATACATCTCTCATTTGCTTGGTTGCCTAGTTATGTATGTGTTGCGCTTACATGTTTCGCTTATTAACAATTTCTTGTGCAAGTATTGAGTTATTTGAGAAATGCAGATTCAAGTGCTATCATGTATTTAAAGTATATGCTCTCTTTTTATTATGGAGAAACTGTTCTTGAATTTTTCAATAAAACAAATAATCCCCCATAATCTATTCCACAATTTGCATACTAGCCTTGGGCATGCTAAATGCTATGATCTTGAAACCCAAATTATAGT
The DNA here is from genome assembly GCF_965140235.1 of Caretta caretta. Classification (NCBI taxonomy): domain Eukaryota; kingdom Metazoa; phylum Chordata; order Testudines; family Cheloniidae; genus Caretta; species Caretta caretta. Next base: position 121,339,504 of record NC_134206.1, on the reverse strand, counting down.
ACTGAACAGACAAACTTAAGAGGCTAGTTCCTAATAAAAATTAAAACGCCTCTGAACTTGTGGTTGTTTGTAATTGAATTGTGGCATATTTACAAAGGAATGTCTGTAAGCATTCTCCATTATTCTACAAAAACAGTCAGTGTAAGTTAAAGTTTAGTTAAAATAAAAACCAAGATTTGAGATATTTCTTTGTAATAGCTAAAAGCAAAATTATGTCTGTGATTTTGGGGAAATTTACACACATTTCTGGAAGAAACTAGACATACCAGAAAGAAAAAGAGTACTTTGGCACCTTAGAGACTAACCAATTTATTTGAGCATAAGCTTTCGTGAGCTACAGCTTACTTCATAGGATGCATACTGTGGAAAGTACAGAAGACGTTTTTATACACACAAACCATGAAAAAATGGGTGATGATCACTACAAAAGGTTTTCTCTCCCCCCACCCCACTCTCCTGCTGGTAATAGCTTATGTAAAGTGATCACTCTCCTTACAATGTGTATGATAATCAAGGTGGGCCATTTCCAGCACAAATCCAGGGGAGAGAAAACCTTTTTGTAGTGATCATCACCCATTTTTTCATGGTTTGTGTGTATAAAAACGTCTTTTGTACTTTCCACAGTATGCATCCGATGAAGTAAGCTGTAGCTCACGAAAGCTTATGCTCAAATCAATTGGTTAGTCTCTGAGGTGCCACAAGTACTCCTTTTCTTTTTGCGAATACAGACTAACACGGCTGTTACTTTGAAACTAGACATACCAGGAGGACACTGCCTATGAAATATTCTGTTTCATTCAAACAGTCTTCAGATGTGGGTATTAGTGTATAATACTTGTAAACTGAGGGGAGTCTGTATAGGATTTCTACTGTCCTGCTTGACTTAGGGCTTATCTATATGGGGAAATCTACTGGCATTATTATACCACTCTAGTTGTACTGGTATAATTCCTCGTGTGGATGCACGTTCTGGAATAAGAGAACCTCTTTCTCTGTTTAGTTTATGTCACTTCCACACGCTTTTTGCACTATTTTAACTCTATGGGTTTAGATATAGAAAAATAGTTAAAATAGAAATAGAAAAATAGAAGTATGTTTAAATTGGTACAAAAATAGTGTAGATCAGTCCTTAGTGTCAACATTAACAATTTCATTGCTGATCTATCTCCAGATAGATGGATTGCCCCTCCATCATTATCAGATTTTGTCATTATACTTGCAATAACCCTGTGAGATATGCAAGTATTAAAGACTAAAACCCTGTGTATACGACATATTCTTCTTTGAGTGATGGTCCAAATATGTATTCCACACATCTTAGCAGTGTCCGTTCACCTGCATGTGCGTGGTGCATTCCTTTCTGTTCCCAGCCAGGGGTATAATCGGTAGTGCAGGTCAGTGCCACTCTAGTTCCCTCTTATTGCTGAGTTAGAGCCCCTGTTCCTTCATGCTCTTAGTTTTGCTCTGAGAATGACCACTCCTTGTTCAATGTACATAGTTTTAGATAGTTGTATTTTGTCATTTTAGAGATAGCAAGTAAGTTCTTCCCCTCTTTGGGGGCCATCCTCACCCATGGGAACTATGCTCTGGATTCCAAGATTTAAAACTTTTTCTCCTGCCTGTGCTCACTCTCTATGAGTGATGAGCACCAGAGGTGCCTTTACTGCCTTGACAAGGCACATATCATGGCTCGCTGCTCCATCTGCAAGTTCTTCCCACCCCAAACCAAGGAAGCTCGAGAGCTTTGCCTCTGTAAGTACTTGATGGAGGAAGCCATGAGACCAGAAACCCTAGTACAACGTCTGTCTCCAGCGGTGAGCACCCCTGTGAACACTCCCCATGCCCTGGATCCATTGGTACCAAAGAGAAAGGTCAAGTCCTGACAGGAGAGTAAAAAAACACTCTCATGGGTGTAAGAGCAGATTCCCAATGCAGACTGCTCCTAAGCACAGCGTTTCCTCCCCGTGTGGCAGGTAAGGCCAGGTGCAAATGGAATCTGACCGTACCGATGACTGCTCTGGTAGGCAAGGATATCGCCCATCTTACCATTATCCCTGCGCCTCTTGGATAGGCCGGCCCCAAGGACACTACCTGGGCACTCCGGCATTTCCAGAGGCATACCACAGACTCCTTGACGCTCTGAGCCTTTCTTGTCAATGGAGGAGCTGATCCTTCCATAACCACAGTCTCCACTCCTCTCTAGACCCCCCCCCCACCGCCCACTCACTAATGTCATCCCCACTCCAGCAGATGAACCTCTCCTACTGCTGCCAGAGAAGCCCATCCCATTACAGCATTGCAACCCTCCGGTTCCAGTGGTCCACCTATTGCCAGATCCATCTGAGGAGTTCTTGGAGCCAGAGCCTCATTTTCTCCAATGTCCCACTGAAGTCTGGACTTGCAGCTCAGATTGCCCTACCCCCTAGCATATGATCCAGCAGCAGAGACCTGGTACCGGTACCTGCAGGGCCCACCACAGCCTAGGGACTTTCTTCTTGGCCAGACGGGGCACCCTGGGATTCCTGTCGCGGATGCCAGGCACCATTGCAGGCATCTTATTAACTGTCTCCTGTTCACCCAGCGGCACCACCCGTCTATGAGGAAGAGGCAGACATCAAACCGGTACCACCAGCTTCACCGGTCTCCGCTGCTGCTGCTTCATTGTCGGGCGAGGTGCTTATTTCTTTCCCTCTCTCTTCCCATGACCATCGCCAGTACCAGGACTTGCTCCAGAGGATAGCGGCAGACCTGGGGATTCTGTTGGAAGAGGTCCAGGACCCACAACATCAGTTCCTGGACATTCTCAAAACCTCGGATGGCTCTATCCGTTAATGAGGCCATTCTTCAACTGACGCAGGCAGTATGGCACACTCCTGACACCGAAGAGGGCATTTCTTGCCTGCTAATGGGGCAGATTTTCTCTTTACATTCCCACCTCCCCAGCTTTCTCACTGTCAGTGCAGCAGCAGAGCAGGCACACTAGTACCCACAGAAGTCTATTCCTCTGGGCAAGGCGGCAAAGAGGATGAATATGCTAGGCCAAAAAGTATATTCCTTGGTGGGACTACAGTTCCGGATTGCAAACTACCAGGATACGCTAGCTAAGTATGATTTTATAACTACAACAGGTTAGCAACATTCAAGGACAAGCTGCCACCGAACTAACAGCAGCAATTCCAGGCATTGGTGGACGAGAGGCGACTGGTGGCCAGGGTGGGCTTCCAGATCGCCGTGGACCTAGCTGACATGTCCTCTCAGTCTCTAGCAACAAGATTCGTTATGCACTAGGACTTGTGGCACCAATCATCCGGATTCCCCAGTGAGGTCTAAAGTACAATTGAGGACCTCCCTTTAGATGAGCACAAGATATTCCACAAGAAGACGAACAAATCCCTTCATTTGCTACTTTCCCTTAGTATATCCACTCCTGCCCCAAGACTCAAGCAACGGAGACAACCATTCTGAACCACCACCACACACTCCCTACCCAGCCTACTACCTATGCCTGTAGGAGGCGCCATGTAGGAAGCACCACTCACAACGGCCACACTTCCCCACCTCCACCACAACCCTTTTCCCAGCAGCAGCTGAAACCTCAGTTTTGACAATCAGTTCAAGACTCATGAATCTTCCCTGATGGCATCCGCAGCACCCTATATCATCTTTGGGAGCCATCTTGCCTTATTCACCTACAATTGGGACAAGATCACCATAGACAGTTGTGTATTGGAGATCATCCACCACGGATACTCCATAGAATTAGTCTCATTCCCACCTAAGCAACTCTTCCCCCGGAGACCCACCCCATCAATTCATTCTCCAACAAGAAGCAGACACTCTGCTGCTTCTCAAGGGGGCCATAGAGTTCTCCCACCTCAATACAAGGGCAGAGGCTTCTAGTCACCATACTTTCTCATCCTGAAGAAGGGTAGAGGACACCGCCCCATTCTAGATCTTTGGGTTTTATCAGAAAGAAAGTCCAAATTCTATATGGTAACACTGGCATCCATTTATTTCCTCCTTCCCACCGGGAGCCTGGTTCGCAGTTCTCGACATGAAGCACGCTTACTTACATGTGGATATTCTCCCAGCCCACCACAAGTTTCTTAGTTTTTGGGTAGGACACCAATACTACCAGTTTCTGGTCCTTCCATTCGGTATAGTGACCGCTCCATAGGTGTTCACAAAGGTCTTCAGTGTGGCAGCCTCCCAAATTTACCATCTCGGCTACTTGGTATATCCCTACCTCGATGACTGGCTGCTCATGGTGCTTTTGCACCAGGAAGTAATCTCCTAAATGATCAACTTATTGTCATTGCTAGGTATTTGTGTCAGAGGGAAAGTCAGTATTGATACCTACACAAACAATACACGTTATAGGTGTCTCTCAACTCCATAGAGGCAAGAGGCTTCCTCCCAGCGGAACACTTTGCAACACTGACATCCGTCCTTGCAGACCTACATCAGAGACTCTACACCACGTTCCAGCTTGCTCTCCTTGGCCATATGGCTGCTTGCACCTATGTGACACCGCACACACGTCTCCACATGCATTGCCTCCAGGCATGGCTCCTCTCCATCTACAGACCCAGCAGGGACAATATGCAGACTAGCATCATCGTTCCCTGGAGGGTGCTGGCCTCCCTCACATGATGGGCTGATCCTTTCAAGGTCATGATCAGCACCCCCTTCACACCTCCAGTACCACATATCACCGTCACAACGGATGGCTCCCTCACAGGTTGGGGAGCCCACCTGGACCACCACATGGCCCTGGGAGTATGGAAGCTGTGGGAGACCAGGATGCCCATAAGTGTGTTAGAGCTCCAGGCAGTCCTCTTAGCATGTCAGGCCTTTCTCCTGCTCATTCAATTCCTCCATATTCAGCTGCTCTCTGAGGAGAACGCGGCAGTGGTACACATCAGCAAGCAGCGTTGCTCTGAGCCCGTCCACCTTTGAAACTGGTGCATCGAAAACATTATAATGCTTCAAGCCACAAAGCTCCCAGACACCCAGAATCCTCTGGCCAACACTCTCAGGAGGACTCTCCACTTAAATCACAAGTGGGAGCTATACGACACCCCACTACGGTACCTCTTCAAGAACTGGGACACCCCTCAGTGGGATCTCTCTGCCACTCATGAGAGCCAGAAGCTGCCCCTCTATTGTTGCATTGGAGAAGTAGGGGGAAAACTGGAGTGCCGGCACTCTCTTCCTCCTCTGTACAGAACACCTCACTAAGCCTTTCCTCCCATTCCTCTTCTATGTAAGCTTTGCTGGGACGGAGCCACCATGATACTCGTAGCCCTATTCTGGCTCTGTCAGTTCTGGTTCATGGACCTTCTCTGACTCGCCACCTGCACACCGCTCTGCTTTCACACGCTCCTGAATCTATCTCACAAGATCAGGGGAGAATCCGGCATACGAGTCTGCGCCCTCTTCACCTCACAGCCTGGTATTTGGATGGGGGTAGAGCATAGTCCAGGCATGCTCCACTGCGATGCAGCAAATTCTTTCTCAGAGCAGGAGAGAATCCACCAGGGCATGCTACCGAGCTAAACGGAAACAATTTATGGTATAGGTGCACTATCTGTACCAGTCGTCCTACGCTACGTTCTTGCCCTAAAAACGTGAAGCCTAGCCCTCAACTCTATACAGGTGCACGTGGCAGTGCCTTTCTCCTCCCCTCTGCATGGCATGTCTGTGTTTACGCACTCCACCACCACTGTCTGCTTCATGAAGGATTTACTGAACGCTTTTCCTCCAGTACTGAAGCCCATACTCCCATGAGACTTTAATCTCATCTGCTGTGCCTTCACAAAGCCACCCTTTGAACCATTGGCTACATGCTCCCTCTCCCACCTCTCGATGCAAGTGACATTCCTGGTAGCCATAACCTCAGCCAGGCAGGTCAGTGAGCTAGCAGCGATAATGACAGATCCCCCGTGCCCCGCCCCCCAACCCCACACACACAGTTTTCCTACATCTCCACTCTAAGTTCTTCCCAAAGGTATTGTCAGAATTGCACCTAAGCCAGTGCATCCACCTACCTGTCTTCTGCCCCAAACCGCATGCCTCCCCCAGTGACGGTCCTGCACTCACTTTATCTGCCCGTGCACTGGCTTTCTACCTTCACAGGACTCGATCCTTTCACACATCACCAAAGCTGTTCGTGGCCATTGCCAAGCCAAGGGTCAAACCCTCTCCTCCCAACAAATCTCCAAATGGGTCTCCGGATTCATCTGTGTATGTTACAAGCAATCCAGCTTAACCCCACCTGGTAGTCACAGGTCACTGTCTGAGTGCGAGCTGCCACATTGGCCTATTGGCAGATGTGTACTGGCAAGACATCTGTTGTTCAGGCACCTGGTGCTCTGTCCACATGTTGATGATGCATTATGCTGTCACAGAAACAGCAGCTCAGGTAGTTCCACACGTGTCCAAATTGCCAAAATCTCCAGCTTCCCCATAACAAATTCTGTATATATTCAGTTATGCATTTTAATACTAAATTTTCAGCACATTGAAAATAATAAATTACGGGCAGCATCAAATATTAAATGAAATAGATTACATAATTACAATACTGAAGTGACTGATTCATTTCCATAGGGAATTCAGTAAAAGCCTCAGGGTTTATGTAACTGAAACTGTTGTGGAATCTTCAGTCTGCTGCAACATAGTGCAACAGAATTTAGGTCTAATTTTCCATAGGGTACACAAGGCTCTGGATAGGTGACAAACAAAACGAAAATGATTCTGAACAAGGAAGGTTAGACTAGTAAATGGAACAAACCTCTGGGTGTTATAAGCTGGTAGTAACCTAAGAGAAGCAATCAGCAGTTGGACAGGTGAACCTAGCTTCTGGAGTGACTTTTGGCCTCTGTCATAGTTGAGTTAGAGATGCACAGAGCAATTTCTGGCTTTTCTTTAGTTGAGCACTTTAATTATAAGTTCTCTTGTGATGTAAGTGTCCCTTTGTTTAAATAGTCACATTTCACCCCGATTGATCTTTATGCGGAAATGCCTTCCTGTCCTGTTTTGGTAGAATCAATTTTTACATTGATTCTGAAGCCTGACATTAAAATTGTGTGGGTGACATTCTACAGAAACATTTATGTAGTATATTTTGAAACCGGTAATATTCATGCATGATGCATTATATTCTGTTAACGCTTTTCTCTTTTTCATCATGATGAATATAGAAGCAAAGGACAACTGTCCCTAACAGCAGTGGTTTTCAACTTTTTTTTCATTTGCAAACCCCTAAAAAAATTTCAAATGGAAGTGCATATCCCTTTGGAAATCTTAGGTGTAGGACCCCAGGGGGAATACCATTGCCTTAGATTAAGATTCCTATTATAGATAGTGGCAGACCTCAGTCTTTATTTGTTTACCAAATATAGCAGTAATCTCAAATATGACGTGATAAAAATAAAATAATTTGCCATACTAAAATAGGTCTGGGTATATTAATAGTGTACCTAGGTTTCATAAGAGCGAAAGTGGAAGGGCTTGTGGTTTTGAAGAAGTCCTAGTTTACCTTCTAAAGAAGAGTGGCCTCTGTCACACATAAATGATCAACCTTGAATATGCCTACTTTGAATATTGCATGCAGTTCTGGTTACCCCATCTCAAAAAAGTTATACTAGAATTGGAAAAGATACAGAGAAGGGCAGTAAAAATTATTAGAGGTCTGGAACAGCTGCTATATGAGAAGTGAGACTAGGACTCCTTGGCTTAAAAAAGAGATGAGTAAGAGAGGATATGATAGAGGTCTATAAAATCATAAATGAAGTAGAGAAAATGAATAAGGAATTTTATTTACCCCTTCACATAACATAAGAACCAGGGTCACCCTATGAAATTAATAGGCAACAGGTTTAAAACAGTACAGGAAGTACTTCTTTACACAACACACAGTTAATTTGTGGAACTCGTTGCCATGGCACATTGTGAAGGCCAAAAGTATAACTGGCTTAAAAAAAAAATAATTAGATAAGTTCATGGAGCGATAGGTCAATCCATGGCTATTAGCCTAGAGGGTCAGGGACACAACCTCATGCTCTGAGGGTCCCTAAACCTCTGGCTGCCAGAAGTTGGGACTGGACAACAGGAGATGAATCACTCCAATAATTGCCCTGTTCTGTTCATTCCCTCTGAAGCATTTGGCATTGGCCATTGTTGGAAGACAAGATATTGGGCTACATGGACCATTATTGTGACCCGGTATGGCCATTCTTATGTTCTTAATTGATCCTTTCCTCTATGTTTAAATATAGAAGATACTAACCTACACTTAAGTCTAAATAGGCTGGATCTAAAAGCTCAGAATAGGGAGGATTTATACTATAACACCCAAAGAAGTACTAGCACTTTATAAAAAACAAAGATTACGCCAGAGATCTTGCTTTCTAAATTTAGACATGATTAAATAAGTGAGGATAACAATGCAGGGAATGGGTTAAGGAAGGCTAAATGTTACAGCAATAATATGATGTGGCTATTGTTGGACATCAGGGTTTTATGTAAAAAATTATCATCTTTTATGTATCTTGGAGAAAAAGTCTTAAAGGGGGTATGGGAGATGAAAGGAGTAGTGGTATGGACTTTATTTGGGTACATGTTCCATGATGGGAGGTGGTAAAAGTAATGCATTGTAGTAATCGCAAGAGAAGCAAACAAATGAGGTATCAAGGCAAGGCGTACACTTTCCTTAGTAAGCTAAAAGCAGCTTTAGTTTTAAAAGAACCACAGACACTATGAGAAACAAAGATTGGTTCTAATTTCATGTATATATATCCACTTCCAAACATCAAAATCTCCTACTTTTAACATTACAGTCTCCCAAATAAATGTATCTAAATTGTGGACCTGTTTTTACAGTTTTATATTTAAGGTTCGCAAAAGCGGGAGGAGTTGTTTGTAAAAAGTTGCTTTAATTTTGTAATGTGAGTGGATATGGGAGGCAGAAACTTTTGAACAAATCAGTGGCAGGTTTTCCAATGTTGATTTTTTTTTTTTTTGGGCTGGTAATTAAACATTTCTAATCTGCTTCTGGCTTATCTATCATCTGCAGTAGTTGACTTGATTTTGCTGGCACATTTCTCTTTTTATTTGTTCATTTAGGCTCTGTGTGATGTATCTGGGATGTCTTGTATATTCTCTTGGTTCTGGGCTCAAAATTGGGCATTCAGAAGATCAAGGCGACAAATTGTGAATACACTTGTGTTATAAAATGAAATATTTGAAAAGTCAGTCATCTTTGACTTGTACAGTACTTGTTAAGCCCTGAGTCCAATATTGTGTTTTCTCTACAAAAGTTGAAGAAAACATCTAAAAATTTGTGATAAAATGCACTTTATTCAGTTTTAAGTATTTGTCATCAGCTATTACATGGAGAAGCAGAATTTTGAACTCGGGACTTGATAGATTGATTAAAGGTTTATAGTTCGTAACCCGAATCTAAACATATTTTTTCATTTTCACCTGAATAATGTTTTATTTAAATCTTGTTGTTACACAAGTGTAAAACTGTAGGAAAGGATTATAATGTTTTACAGAACTATTCGAAGGCGTAAGTAGAATTAAATGGTAAAATATAAATAGAACCTTGCTCATTCACACTTTGTTGAAATGCAAACACGCCGTGGAAGTAGATGCTCAAGTTTTTAGTTCAGTGTAGAGCAGTGGAGTTCTCCAGCTGTTCTGGGTTCACAGCCAGTGCTGGTGACAACATATTTCCTCTGTAATCCTTGTATCTAGATGTATCTGTATCATTCATTGCCCAGTTACAGGATTTTTGTTACTGACAGTGCTAGGCTCAGATGAGATTCTTCTTTGCAGCTTGCTACTTCAAAAAGAAACCAGGGAGAAGGAGGCAGCTGTATCTTTGAAACAGTACATGGCACTAGGTTAGTATCTGTTTTAGAAAGTGCTGCACCACCAAATATAATTAGAGAAAAAAAAAAGAGAAGGGAAGATCTGGTGAAAGGCTAGTCAGGGGTTCAGTTGCCTTATCTGAGCCAGGGGAAAGTGTCATTTAGGCTTGAGCTCCTCTTTTATGGTATTTTCAGCAATGAGTATTAAGTAAATAAACATTGGACAGGGTTCCATTTTTGTTCCTGGAATGCTGTAAAAATGGAAATGTAATTTTTAAAGGATCTATATCTCGCTGGTTTCAATGGGAGTAGAAGATGCTCAGCACCTATAACAGGATCGGGTCCTAAATTAATCAAGGGGTGCTTTTCAGCTTGGACAGACTTAATGTCACTCTAGTATTTTTATAAAATAAAACAAACTTACAAGACTTTCAGATTGTGAGTGTCACACAAGTGCTTATGCGAGGTGTTGATAGGCCAACTAAGTGAAATGTTGCCCGTAACGGGACAGAACCCTAATTCTAGATTCGGAACATCAAGATCCTTAGCTTCAGTTAATTTATACCTCTGTTTTAACTGAGTGACTTAGTTTCCCCCAGCAGAATTTTCATACTAAACATAAGTATTACATTTGAATGTAGAACTGAGAATTTTTAGTCCTGGAGAAACATGGTTAAAAACCTGCTTTTCTTTCAGTTTACATATGACCTGAAACTAAATTGTGCGTTAAATATACTTTCTTTTGTCAAAATGAGAATCCTGCATTTTCAAAATCTCCTAATGCATATACTTTGATTCAGAAGTGTTTTATTTCAGTGTCTGACTAATCTCTGCTTTGATGATAATTTGAATGAGCTTTGTATGTGAAAGCCGTACTAATCCTTGTGCTTACTGTTTGAATGTTTGGTACAGGAAGCGAGCAGCTGCAAAACATCTAATAGAACGCTACTACCACCAGTTAACTGAGGGCTGTGGAAATGAAGCCTGCACGAATGAATTTTGTGCTTCCTGTCCAACTTTTCGCCGTATGGATAACAATGCAGCAGCCATTAAGGCCCTCGAGCTTTATAAGATTAATGCAAAACTCTGTGATCCTCATCCCTCCAAGAAAGGAACGAGCTCAGCTTACCTAGAAAACAATTCCAAAGGTGCCCATAACAACTCCTGTACTGACAGAAAAATGAACAAGAAGGAAATGCAAGGCCCAAGAGATGACTTTAAAGGTAAGGCATTCTAGAATCTTTATAAAATAAAAATTCCTAAAAATGGTGGTGGTGGAAGCTTGTAAATTTGTCTTTCTCATGTCCAGTATATAGATCTAAAATTACAACTCTAGGTATCATGTGTAAACAGTTATACAGTATTCTGGGGTGGAGGTAGATACTGTAATAAAAACTAGTGATTTGATTATTAGGATGTTCAGAATTGTTGGATAGCAAGTAGTGGTTATGAATATCTAACTACTGTTACATTGATATTGGTAGCTGGTATGGAGAAAGGGAAAGAAAACTGTACTAGAGTAGGCTAGATATTGTGGGAAATTGGTTGGAGATTTCTGGACAGAACGACAGGGTTATATGTGGAAGGAGAAGACACAGAATTCAAGGACTATGGATAAAATGCTGGAAAGGGAATCTAAGGCTCTCAGTGGAAGAGAGCTGCAAGTTTGATGTGGAGGGGAAAGAAGCCCGGTCATGGCTGTTGCTACATAATTATTTAAGTATTCAGTATTTGGGCTGCATTTTAGAATACGATTTTTACAAATATTGCAAATGGGCTGGATTCGTGTCCAGAATTGATTCCAAACTGGGTATTCATCACATTCCTGCTAAAATATATGGGTGGGTTAGGTTATTATGGAAACATTTTTTATTTTGTCTTAAAATTTCAAAAGTTAGTGTTGTCACATGCTAATGTAATGGATGCTTCAGTACTGCCAGTTTACTGCTCAGTCACATGACTCCTCAGTTGAATAGATTCTCAAGATTGCACCTTTCATTTTGGGCCCCTGAGTTCTGTGTTTGGGAACAGACAGGTAAAGGAGGAAAGGAACAGCGAAAGGGCCAGCTTGGTTTCCTGGTTTTCAAGCTTGGGTGAGGCAGAGCCAGTCAAAATAGTCTATTCTAGAGTCTGGGTTTGAATTGTACTTTCCTTTGGTACTAGGATGAGGAGGATTTATGGCCAAACTCCGGAAAACCAGCCAGCTCTTACAGTGTGGCTCTGTGCTGAGCCTGGTGATATTCCACACACATGCAAATCATTAACTTACAGATAAGATTGCTACAGTAAACATACATATTTGCTGGCTTAATGTCATAAATAAAAAGAAAAAAAACCCTAAGGATGTATAATGTTAATGGCTTGGTTGTAAACAGAAAAAATACCTGTCCTGTGGAAAGATCTTGTTTAGACCTACATCTATAAAAGCTAAAACGTGCTAAAACACATTCATTTGTAAGTTAGAGGTCTGAAAAAAATACAGCATCCCATAACTATCACTTTATACTCTTTTGAACACGTAAACAGTTAAGCCTATTTACTTCTGGCTTTCCAGGAAATTACATCTGAACTCTGAGTGACTTGTGTAACTTTGGTTATGACCAATACTTTACTTTCATCCCTAGCAAAGGCTGAAATCCCACATTAACTGAAAAACCCAAAGCCTTTAACTGTGGAGGTGCCCATCACATTTCCAAAATTAGTATTACTAGGGTACGGTTGCAACAGGTTGTGCAGACATGCAAGTTGGGTTTCACTAACAATTAACTAAAAGGAAGGTATAGCCTTTTTAGCAAGGATAAAGGGATGGATTGCACCTGTAGTGTACCATCCTGTTTGTTTGTATTACAATAACACCTAGAGGCCCCAGTCAAGATTGGGGACCATTTGTGTTAGGCACTATGTACAAGAATATAGTAAGAGATGGACCTGACCCCTAATATCTTACAGGGTTGGGGAAAGGGATCCAATATCTAAACAGCGTGATTGTCGCAAGTGTCATGTTCTGCATCTTTGTGGTGAGAGGGCATTCTGTCTAATCTATACCTTTAATCTTTCTATATTTTTAACAGGGTGTTTTTAGTTTCTCTACTTTTTCACAGCTATGTACATAGATTCTAGACAATGGTTTCCTTGGAACTCTGGAGGCAGACCAATCCTGTGAGTCACTGCTTCAGGGTAGGCCCCAACCATTGCAGAACCTGCCAGTATTGACCTGTCTCCATAGCTGCTTGGACCGACTGACCATCCTCTGCTGAGCGTTAGTGCCTAGAGGAAAAAAATTCTGAAGTCCATTTGAGGCTCCCAAATAGCTTTGGAACCAAAACTTACTTCTGAGGAATTTGAAATCCTGAATTACTGTGGTGGTCCTTCTGCAGCTGCAGTTGCTGGGGAAGCAGCAATCAAACTTTAAAATGCCAAGGAAAAGGGTAAGCAGCCTGCTATTACATTTGATTCGGAACAGCAATTTTGAAGTGACTAAATCCAAAAGCTCAACAGCTTCCCCAAAACAAAGCCCACCAAGTCCATTGTTAAACAACCATCTGGGTTTGCCTTAGCCGTCTGTGCTACTGACCACAAGCCCAACTGTGAGCTTTCCCCTAACTCAGGCCAGTCTCAAAAAGCTGCAGCCCCAATTCATAGAAGAAAGTGGGGGACCTTTGTTTCATTTGCTGTTAAGGAGAGAGACCATTTTCTTTTGGTTAAATCACTTCAGGAAGGGAGTCACATCAGCCTCTGTCTCTTCAGTCAGCTTGAGAGAAAGGAGCAACCCTCCAAGGAGTTAGCAGTGTTCGAAGAGCAAACAGGGCAGTATTTGTGGCAGTACTAGAGCTTCTGCTGACTTGTTGCCGAAAATTCTCTGTGGAGATGCTTTATGCTGCTACTGATCATGGCCTTAGCACCATACTTTTTCTGCTCATGGACAACTCTCTGGAAGAACAGAACATCTAGCACAGATGACAGAGTAGGAACAAACGGTTAGTTTTTAGCGAGGAAAAAGATTGGCAATGAGGTATCCCAAAGTTCCATGTTCTGTTGTTCTTTAACATATATACCTTCAAGGTCTGGAAAACAGGATGAATAATGAGGTGACAGAATTTGCAGATGGCTCACAATTGTGGAGGTTAAATGAGACAAATATCAGAAAGATGTAACAAGACTAGGTGAATGGGTAAATAGTCCAAATAAGTCACTGTTGAAAATGCAAAGTAATGTACTTTGGAAGAAATAACTTGAACTACTCATATTGCTGGGTCCTAAAAAGTGTGACCACACAGGAAAAATACCTGGGTGGTGGTATCAAGAGCTCAGTGCAAATCTCTATGCAATGTTTAATGATGCTCAAAAAAGCAAATGTGAAGATGTATAAAGTATGCGCTGAAAAATATTTCTAAAAACAATATAATGCCACTACATAAATTGATGGTGCACACTCATCTGGAATGCTGTATTCAGTTCTGATTACTCTCAAAAAAATGGCAGAATTAGGAGTCCAGAGATGAGTGACAAATAGTTAGAGGCCTGAAAAAGCTTCCATATAAAGAGATTGAAAAGATTGTTTGGTTTAGGGAAACTCCTAATAAGAGGGGACATGATAGAGCTAAAATAACGAATGGTACAAAAGTGATGGATCTGGTAATCTTATTTACCTTTTTCATAACACAAGAACATTCAATGAAATTGAAAGGCAACACACTTAATGATAGAAGGAACTATTAGAGACAGGATATTGGACTGATCTGGTATGGTAGTTCTTATGTTACAGGTAATGTTACCAGTATATAAATAGATCAGATGGACTGTGCTTATAAGGTATGAAACTATAAAACTTGTTTTAAGTGCCTAGAATGCAAGCTATTTGGTCAGAAACACGCATTAGATATGTTTTTTGGATGTTAACATAGAAGAATATGATACATATATTCTTGTTGGAAGTGGGTGAGATTTGAAATGCAGTATATTTCAACAATAATCACTGTCATAAAATGATCCATTTGTTATACACTACAGCTAATAACCTCTGTAATCCAGAGCCAGTGAATTTAGTACTTCATAAACCTGGTTTAGGAGACTTATCGTGGCACAGAACCGAAAATGTTTGAAATAGTTGACTATCACTTTCTTTTTATATCACAATTCGATTTCTATATGTATGCTGAAACAAACCTAAAGCATATCTGTAGTTAATAGAATTACTTTCTAGTGCATTCAGTACTACAGCTTTGTATTTTAGCAATAACATTTTAATGCAAATGAGTGGGGTCTGCTTTTTTCCACATGAACAAGAAGTTAAAGAGCTGAGTCCTTCCTCTATTTTCAGGAAGCTGTAACCTGTAACAAGTGACATGATCACATGACCTGCAGCATCAAAGCAGCATCCCAGGAAACTTGTCAGGAAGGTGGGAGATTAATATCTTCAAAGTCCTATTGTCCTTCCTGATGGCCCATCCAGGCTGATTGCATACTGTCTGGTGGGCATTCCCCAAGTATACACACAGTTGTAATTATGACATAGCCAATATTTCTAACTTCAGATACAGAAATGATACAGACATACAAATTGGATAATCACATTCAATAAATCATAAGCTTTCCAGTGATACCTCACATGACCCATCTTGCATAAAACATCTTAGTTATGCCATATTCATATCATAACATTTCTATGAAGAATATGGGGTGTAATGTCACAGATGTTAAACAGCAACTACTAAAATTAGACATTTTTAAATCAGCAGGTCTGGATAACTTGCACTCAAGAGTTTTACAAGTGCTGGCTGAGGACCTTGCTGAACCGTTAAAGTGTTTTTCACTAAGTCTGGGAACCCTGGGGCAGTTCCAGAAAAATGGATCAAAGCTAATGTTGTGCCAATAATTTAAAAGGGTAAACAGGTTGACCCAGGTAATGATAGGCCTGTCACTCTGATGTTTATCCTGAGCAAGATAATGGAGTGGCAGATAAAGGATTCAATTAATAAAGAATTAAAGAAGGGTAATGTAATTTATGCCAATCAACATGGGTTTATGGAAAATAAATCCTGTCAAACTAGCTTGATGTATCTTTTTGATGAGATTACAAGTTTGATTGATAAAGATAATGGTGTTGATGTAATATACTTAGATTACTGTAAAGCATTTGACTTGGTAGCACACAATATTTTGATTTTTTAAAAACAGAACAATATAAAATTAACATGGCACATATTAAATGGATTAAAACTTGCAAAGTGATAGGATGTTCCCAAAATGTAATTGTAAATGGGGAATCATCATCAATCGGATGGGTTTCTAGTAGGATCCCAGAGGGCTTCATTTTTTGCTATTTGCATTTTTTGCTCTCATGCTATTTGACTTTCTATCAGTGATCTGGAAGAGACCATAAAATCATCACTGGTAAAGCTTGCAGGAGACTTAATATTGGGAGAGTGGAATAATGAAGAGGACAGGTTACTGATACAGAGTGATCTGGGTTATTTGGTAAACTGACCATAAACAAATAATGTGTGTCTTAATACTGCTAAATGTAGGTTATAATTACGAAAAGGGGCACTCGGTCCTGGGAAGTAGTGATTCTGAAAAAGATTTAGAGGTCACGGTGGCTAATCAGCTGACGATGAATTCCAAGTGCAATACTGCAGCCAAAAGTGCTAATTCAATCATTGGATGTGTAAACGGGAATCTTGAGAAGGAATGGAGAGGTTATGTTACTTCTGTATTTGGCACTGATGCAACTGCTGCTGGAATACTGTGTCCAGTTCAGGCATCCACAATTCAAGAATGAAGTTGATTGACTGGAGATGGTTCAGAAATGAGCCATGAGGATTATTAAAGATTGGAAAACATGCCTTATAGTGATTGACTCAAGGAGCTCAATCTGTTTATTTTAACAAAGAAAATGTTAAGGGGCAATTATAGTCTATATAGTTGATTGTAGTCTATAAGTACCTACATGGGGAATAAATATTTGGTAATTGGCTCTTCAGTCTGGCAGACAAGAGAGTAACAATATTCAATGGCTAAAAATTGAAGCTAAACAAATTCAGACTGGAAATGGAGTGTAAATATTTAACAGGGAGGGTAATTAACCATTGGAACAGTTTACCAATGGTTGTGATGGTTTCCCCACCACTAGCAATTATAAATTGAGATTGGGTGTGTTTTTTTTAAAAAGATATTGTGACAGACTAGACAGATATAAGAGAGTAGTAGAAGGCAGGTATATCAGCTTCAGAATGAGCAGGTCCCTGTTCTCTGGATAGCCAAACAAAGGCTATGCCAGGCTAATCAAGACACTTGATGCCAATTAACCAGTAAAGGTTGTTAGGCTAATGCTGGCACCTGACCCCAATTAACAGGCAAAGAGTCAGTTAAGGCCATTAGGCTAATGGAGACAACTGGAACCAATCAAGGTCTGTCTCATACTGCTTAAAAGCTCTCTTTTCCAGTTCCCGCGGGGAAGCCCAGGTGAAAGGAGCTGGAGGAGAGGAAGCATTGCTGAATCCTGAGGTTAGGGTGAAGCTAGGAAAAAGGGGATCATGGGGAAGTGGCCTAGAGAATCAAAGTAGCTTCAATGGTGAAGGGAAAACCGCCAACAGCTGCTACTATTAGGGTCCCTGGGCTGGAACCTGGAGTAGAGGGCGGGCCCAGGTTCCCCCTTTCCCCCCGTGATTTACAGAGATCCGCTTGAGTGGGGAAGCAGACTTTGGTCCAGGCAGGAGGCCAAACTGCACCTTCTAAGCTCTCAGGAGCAACAGAGACTGTGGGTATTCCACCTTCCCACCTCCCATACTGGCCTGTGATGAAAGCAGCTCAATAACCTGTGACCTTTGCCGCTATACTGAGAAAGGGAGGTCATATTGAGGGCCTTAGAGAGCTTCTGAGGCCACTGAATCTGCCTGGAAGTGCGGGACCACCAATACAGGCTCAGAGCTTTGTCACAATATGTTCTAGTTCAAAAGTAATTATTTCAGGGAAGTTTTCTGGCCTGTGTTATACCAGAGGTCAGATTAGATGATCACTATGGTCCCATCTGACTTTTGGATCTATTAACCTTTTTACATTCGGATCCTATAAACATTTAGGCATGGTAGTAACTTCATGCGCATAGGTAATTCCACTGAAATCAATGAGATTGGTGTAGGTAAAGTAATTTATAAGTAACTTACAAACAACTTAGCTGTTTGCAAGATCAGGGCTTCTGAAGGAATGGAGAGAAAAGCAGCAACAATAAAGAGGAAAAAGGATAAATCTTAAAGAAACCTTTCAAAAATAAGATTTTTTTTCAAATCTATGAGAATGACAGTTTGGCACCCACTGAAACTACCTTTTTAAAAATCAACTTGTGTAGACTTGAATTAACATTAACAGATATTCTTAAGGTTGCCTACTAGAGTTTGTGCAATTAATAAAGTGGCCCAGCACATACAGAAGCAACCCCTTTGATTCGAGGCCAGTTATGTATGTCATATACATTGCAGCATGAATTTCTGAGATTGATATTGATTATGTATTTTTTTTGGAATGCTTTTCAGACGTTATGTTTCATATTCATGAGATTTTTTAAACTGTTTTAGAAATTACTACTATAAATGACTATATTATCCTTCATTTACTGTATCACAAAATCAACAATTGACTAGCACTCTTGTGAAGAATCTTTTTTTTAAAAGTTAACATTTCTTACGGTACCTTAACATAAATAGTTGCTACTGAGCAGTGACCCTTTTTTTTGTAATTTTCAGCTTTGTTACTTTAATGTGCATTTGATCAACAGATGTTTGTGTAAAAATTAATTTAAAACAGTGGTATCCTGTCCTATAACATCAAATGGAGGCAGTTTTACCAAGTACGTTGATGGGTTGGTCTTCATGGTTTAAAGTTTTTAATGTTTTACACATTTAAACATTTTACTGACTTTGTTTCCAGGCTATAATACCATTATATATTACCAAATGTATTTCATTTTTCCTGCAATTCTGTTGCAAATCTGTCTCATTATTGCAATTCACTCCTAGGTCACAGAGCTCCATAGAAGTAAGGAGTAAAAAAAACAGGGTAGGATAGATACTGTAAATAGATGAGTTTGTTTCTTCATGTTAATGAAATTACAAAGTAAATTTGTCTTAAACTCATTCAACATTGTCAGAGTAGGAGGTATTAGATGTGAGGTGGTGGTAAAAAAAAATGTTGTATATCATTGCAACTTCATAAAAAGTGAGTGTATTTACTGTATCAGGTAAATTTCAAGTGTGGTCTCTCTTTTAATTTTATAGATGTGACCTACCTAACAGAAGAGAAGGTAGATGAAATTCTTGAACTGTGTAGAGAGAAAGAGGACTATTCTCCTCTAATCCGTGTCATTGGGAGAGTGTTTTCTAGTGCTGAGGCATTGGTACAAAGTTTCCGAAAGGCCAAGCAGCACACCAAGGAAGAGCTGAAATCTCTTCAAGGAAAGGACGAAGATAAGGATGAAGATGAAAAAGAAAAAGCTGCCTGTTCCACTGCTGCGATGGAGGAAGATTCCGGAGCATCGTCGTCCTCTTCATCGAGAATAGGTGACAACACACAAGGAGATAACAACCTACAAAAATTAGGCCCTGACGAAGTATCTGTAGATATTGAAGCAGTCAGGCGGGTCTACAGTAGATTGCTTTCAAATGAAAAAATAGAAACTGCCTTTTTAAATGCACTTGTGTACTTGTCACCTAATGTAGAATGTGACTTGACTTACCATAATGTGTACTCTCGGGATCCTAACTATCTGAATTTGTTTGTAATTGTTATGGAGAATGGTAATCTTCATAGCCCTGAATATCTGGAAATGGCTCTGCCGTTGTTTTGCAAAGCAATGAGCAAGCTACCTCTAGCAGCTCAAGCAAAACTAGTCAGATTGTGGTCTAAATACAGTGCAGAGCAGATTCGGAGAATGATGGAAACATTTCAACAGCTTATCACCTACAAAGTCATAAGCAATGAGTTCAACAGTCGCAATCTAGTGAATGATGATGATGCCATTGTTGCTGCTTCAAAGTGCTTGAAAATGGTTTACTATGCAAATGTAGTCGGAGGGGATGTGGACACAGACCACAATGAAGAGGAAGATGAAGAGCCCCTCCCAGAATCCAGTGAATTAACTCTTCAAGAGCTTCTGGGTGAGGAAAGAAGAAATAAGAAAGGGCCTCGAGTGGACCCACTGGAAACTGAGCTTGGTGTAAAAACTATAGATTGCCGAAAACCACTTATCCCTTTTGAAGAATTTATTAATGAACCACTGAATGATGTTCTAGAAATGGACAAAGACTACACTTTCTTCAAAGTAGAAACAGAAAATAAATTCTCTTTTATGACATGTCCCTTTATATTGAATGCTGTTACCAAGAACCTGGGATTGTATTATGACAACAGAATCCGCATGTACAGTGAACGACGCATAACTGTGCTCTACAGTTTAGTTCAAGGACAGCAGTTGAACCCATATTTGCGACTCAAAGTGAGGCGTGATCACATCATAGATGATGCACTTGTCAGGGTAAGTCATGCAACAATGTAAAACTTAAATATGCTATGCTGTAATAGTAGCTAGAACCCTTCACTACCTCAAAAGCAAAAATGTACCTATTAGTTATTAGGGGTCTTCAAGGTGAAATGCATCGTACAAACTTAAGGTCCCATCCTGCACACGCTATTGAGGGTAGAGCATCATGGGACTACTTTGGATAGTAAGTATGACTCCTGATGTTTGCAGACTTTGAACCTAAACTGATAAACATCTTGTCCATTAGTAGTACAGTATTCAGTATTGAATGCAGCCCTTGCTACTGGACATTGGCATGCCAACTCTTTTCGTGTCTATAGAAGCTCCTTATTTTCCCATGAACAAACTTTCTTTAAATTATCCTTTTGGGCTGAAATGTTCTGTACTTGACCTTAATCCAAAGGTGAATTTTATTTTTCAGGAGGGAGTTTGAACAAAAGCCATTACATTGTTTTGAGTTCCACAAAAGAGAGAAGTTTCTATTTTATTTAAAAAAAAAAAAAAGTTTCGAATGCACACACAATGAGTAAAACTTACATTTTAAAAGACTCCTGTGGCTTCATCTAGGTATATTAGTAAACCACACCTTGTAGGGCAGAAGGAAGAGTGGCTTCGAGCACCTGAAAACTGCACCAGTAACCTGCTAATACATACTCTGATATGGCTTCTTAAATTAAAACTCCAGTATAAAAACAAAAATTGTTAGAACCACTTTTGAGCACAAAGGAAATAGTGGGTTATGCAAGGCATTCACTATGAAAAATAGTACATAGTAGATAAATAACATATAATGGAGAGAAGTTGTAAACATCTTCTTGTATGAATATAACAATTTAACTTTTTTTAAGGTTCACTCGTCTCAGACCACTTCTCCCCTTCCAAGTTTTTCTATGTGCTCAGCTACTGTTTACCTACAATTTCTGTTGCTAACAAACTACATTGGTGATACTAAATTTATTTAATTTATACTGTTACTGAAGAAACAGAATTGAGAGCCCTAAATGAGCTCCCAGTTCAATGTTGTGAGTACATTTTAACTTTCAAACAGCCTGGCTGCTTCTTGGGTGGTGATAAGTATGACCAAACTGGGAAGAGTCCTGCTTCAAGTACTAGCATGGAACTTGTGGAGGGAAAATGGCTTTTTTCCCTTTGAACTTATCTAACACATTCAGCACCTGAGAAACAGCCAGGTTGTTGTAAAGCTTAAGTTTACCCTGTGTACCAATCTTTTATCATTTGAGTAAGAATGTGCTTCGTGATTTCACTGCTTGTCTGGTTTATAGCTATAACCAAATATGTAGTGTTGTGTTTAACCTAATGGGATTATTGCATAAACTCCACATGGCTTCTAGATGCATAAATTGTGGGAGACAGCAGGAGGTAAAGTACACTTTTTCTGTTCATAATACTCTGAGAGGATGGGCTAAAACTAGATAACAGCCAATTTCAAAGGAGTATTCAATGTTGTAAATTCATGCAGGGAGGACTGATCAGGGCGGAAAAAAATATGCAAAAAAGCACTCAAGCCTTATCTACACTTACAGCGCAGCAGCGGCACTGTTACACCAGTGAAGGTAGTGAAGGCATTACCTACGCTGAAGGGAGAGCTTCTCCCATTGGTGTAGGTACTCCACCTCCCTGAGAGGCAGTAGCTGTCGACAGGAAAAGTTCTCCAGTCTACACTGGTGGTTGGGTTGATATAACTATGTCACTCAGCAGTGTGAATAAATCACAGCACTGAGCAATGTAGTTGTAACAACATGCATTGGTAGAGTAGACCAAACCTTAGAAGGAGATTGCTTATTGTGGAAGGAAATTAAAATCTTTTGACAAGAACAAAAGAACTGATGTCCCTGCCTACCAATGTTAATCTGAGGAACATGTGCATTTTGAACTGGCTCAGTTTTGATCACTTTCTAATAAACCTGATCTCAGTTAAGACAAGCGGAATTGAATTGTGGTGTGTGTTAGTGGGGACAAGAACTGCTGGCCATTCCTGGAAATAAAGACCTTATTTTCCACCATTAGGGAAGTGAAGCTTCACTTTCTTTGTTAGGCAAGCGAACTGTGGGTGCCCTCACCAACAGATGCAGTAAGGGATCCCATGTAAGCTGGTGTGGACATGAAGGAATCCATTAGACCTAACAAATACTGTGCAAGGATACAAAATGTGACCCTTTGGCCTGGCTCTTGTATAACAGCAAAGTGAGGGAAACTAGTTAGAACACTTCTCTCTTGTTACATTACAGTTTGAGATATGTATGGCACCAAATCGCAGTTTTTTCCTCTAACTGCTAGATAACACTGCTTTCCTACTCCAGGGTTTTTACCTTGGTCCATAACAAGGTAAAAACCCTGGAACAGGAAAGCAGTGTTATCTAGTAGTTAGAGGGAAAAACTGGGCTTTGGGGCACCTGGGTTCTCTGATATGCTTAGCCACCTCATTGTAAAGCATTTTGAGGCCTTTCGACAAAAAGCAATCACATAAACGCAAATTAAGTATTCCAGTTTTCATGCAAATATTTATAGGACCCTTCTTATTTCTCTGTCCTCACTGGTATTCAAAACAATTTGTAGTTAATATCCTTTACAAATTTTCCTGATCATAATGGAAGTTAAGTAAGACTAGGGGTGTAATTTTAAAAGGACTTGAATGATGTGGGCATCTAAGTCCCATTTTCAGAAGTGACTTAGGTGCATTCAAGCTTGAGTATCATTGAAAGTATTAGTAAATGGATTGTCAGGATCAGTTCTCCAATTTTAAAAGTAAAATTTTCAGATCTGATTAGATAAATAGTTACTTTGTTAAATACTTTTATACAGTGTTTAGTTCATGGGTGAGTTAATGCTGCTGTAAGAATGTTTTTAATACTTTGACTTTTATACATTTAAAATTGCAACTTTCATGTTAATTTATCTTGGAGTTTTTGCATATTATGAAACTATTTTATTGCTGTGAACATTAATTAAGCTGTCTGAGGAACAGTAAGTCATTACATACTCAGCAGTCAGTAAATGTACAGATCTAGGTAATTTCTTATTTATTAATTGTTTCATATGATTCACTCATGGAATAACTGCATTGTGAATAATTAGTCCCTTCAACCAGATGCCTCATTACATCAGCTGAGGCATGCAGTAATCATCCCCAAATGTATTGCTTATGATTTTATTAAAATTGAGTTAGGAGGAGTATGTCTGCTTAAGTACATATAATTAGTTACCTGAAAAAATCTCCTACATAATTTATTAATAAGTAGCATAAATAACTTTCAGTTGCACATTTGAAAAAACAGACTGCTAGTCACTCCGTGATCACACTGCTTGAGTACTGTCAAGTAGTATAAAAATAAAACTTTGCTGACCCACTATTGTATTTTAATATAATATTAAACTAGTAATTGAAATACTTCCTAGATAGCTGCTTTAATTTGCTTCTTGGTGGAAGGATGGAAAGGTGGTCGTGATTGTTGTTGATATACCTTTTATGTATAATTTTATTAAGGTTCCATTTCTTTGCTCAGTCTGTTTCCTTATACCTGTAGGGAAGCTGTTCCACTTTTTTTTCATCTGTTGGATTAGAATGGACTTGTTGAAACTGGCTTCCTTGTAATACATGCTATATATTTTAGTGTGTGGCTATAGTCTGAATAGTAACTGTTTTAAAAGAGTGAATCTTGCTGAACATAGTTACTCCCTGTGTGTCTTGAGGTCTTGTTAATTTTACTGTTTTTTATTCTTAACACCTCAAAGTCATTACAGCTATGAATGAGCAACCTTAATTCCTCTCCAGTTTATACTCCTTGAATGGAATAAGTTCCACTTGCAGAATCTTTATTGCCGATGGTCCCACACAAACCAAGAAAGAACTTCGCTTGACTGACTAATTCCAGGCTGAATTTGGAGGGCTGGCAGCTAAGAAAACTATCCTTATATGTAAATAGAGCTGATTTGCCTGGAGTCATTAGGGGATAACTATGAAAGTATGCAGTGACAGGGTCATTTCTGGAGTACAAGTGTCTGCACTTCATGCAAGTTATACTTAAGATGATTTATGCCACCAGACTCTGATACTACTTTTCCTTCAAACACTAGACCCACTGTGATTGTGCAGCTTCCTCCTTATGCTGGATGTGCTCCCACAATCATTAGGCAGAGATCACTGATACTCTGTTCCAAGATTCTGAATTTTCTTCTGACAAACCATGTTGAATTTTAAAAAAATCTAAAAGTAATAGTTATTAAAATAAAACTAATTTTAAACATACTTAATTTTCTGCTTCCAAAATTAAGGATTTGAATAATGTTATAGTGTTTCTATGTTGTGATAAAAAATACAGGCATAGTGTATAAATTGTCAGGTTTCAGAGTAGTAGCCGTGTTAGTCTGTATTCGCAAAAAGAAAAGGAGTACTTGTGGCACCTTCGAGACTAACCAATTTATTTGAGCATGAGCATTCGTGAGCTACAGCTCACTTCATTGGATGCATTCAGTGGAAAATTCAGTGGGTAGTACTAAAGCCAACCGTAAACAGAAACGGAGTAGGCGGGAGGACTCTTATCTACCCAAGGTGGAGATCTGTGACAGAACCTTCATTAACACAGTTGTGACTTTTTCAAAGTAATGAAATAGCCTCTCTGTAGTCCAGTGTTCTTAATATAATTTTATGAAAATCCTTGTGGCATACGCTTCATACTTAGTTTAAATATTTATTAATAATTGTATTGCAGTAGCATATGTGATCCCCGATCAGGACCCCTTGTACACACCAAAAAAAGATTTTCTTTTGTGAAAAGTTTACAGTCCTAAATTTGAACTGAAACACAAAAGGTAGATATAGTGTAGTTGTGGAGAGAACTAAAATAACTTTATGGTGTTTTGCTGCACTAGTACTGAAAAAAGATAGTATCTCTTTCAAGAATATTTTGATCCTTGAGACTAAATATGAATTAATTTTTACTGAAGATATGGGAAGCCAAATGGGCAGTCCTTTTCAGCTAAACCACAACTGTGTGTACCCTGGGGTCCTGTAAATTTGATATAAAATTTTATCATTCCCCATTTAGTTAGTTCCATTAACCTCTTTGCTTCACTTTTAGGACCCTTGAAGGCTTAGCTCTTCCTCCCTCCCCCTCTTGTATATGGTATGGAGCCATCAATACCCATCTTTGCTCTGCTAGTGATGCTTGCCTTCATTGCCAGTTAGTCAAATTATCTAGGAAACACCTACATACTTTCTCTCATGCTGCCCCTTTTGCATGAGAGGAATTCCTCATAAAAATCTACAAGGCCACTACATTATCCTCCTCCACATTCTACTCCTGGAGAAATTCTGCAGCACTGCACACATGCAGAATTCATGTCCCCTGCAGAGTTTTTTTTCTCTGCAGAAAATACATTCTGTCGGAGAGGAGCTGAAGTTACAATTTTTGCCCACCAAGGGCTGCTGTCGCACCAGAACAGAGGGCAGCTGGCTCAGCGGCCATAGTAGCCAGCAGCTGATAGCGAAGAGGAGAGGCTGCATTCCTCAGAGCGCCCTGTCTGTTAGGCCAGGTGAGGAGGCACAGGATACTGTGGGGACAGACAGAGCACGGTATCCAGGGGTCACACAGTCTGGGGTTCAGAAGGGCTTTTGGGGGGACAGACTGCGGAAGGGCTCAATGGGAGTGGGGGTGTAGGGACACCGGGAATGGGTGATGACTGAGTGGGGGTGCAGGGACACGTGGGGTTGGCGGAAGGTGGGTGCAGGAACACCTGGGGAAAGAGGCAGAGGTGTCTGACTGAATGGGAGAGGCTAGGGATCTGCATGGTGGCGGCTCCCCAACAATCCCTTCTTCCCACCAGCCCCCAAATAAATTGTTCCATACTTCTCCAACCCACACGCAACAACCCTCAAGGTTCACACCCAGGCTCCTTCCCAGCAGTTACTTTCCTCTCCCTCAGCTCCTCCATTAACCCTAACTTTTTCCCCAAGCCTTTGCACTACTTCTGAGGGGTACAGAAAATATGGTTCTATATTGTAGTTTAATTAATACTCAAAGTTCTGTATGAATCATAGTTTTGAATCTATTTGAACTAATGAATCTATTTGTCAAATACATTTCCTGAATCTTTTTTCTTGTCTGTATTGTTACGGACATACTTGTTGACAGGTATTTTGAAATAAATTACCAAAGTAATTTGAAACGTGTGATTATATTGTTGTTTTGACAAATAAATTTGCAGAATTTTAAAATATTGTGGACAGAATTTTTAACTTTTTGGTGCAGAATTCCCCCAGAACTAACATTCACCTCTTCTGTGATGCCTAGAAAACATTCGACAATGGCTAGGCAGTTCTTAAGCAGTGATCACAGTACACCTGTAATTTTCTCACTGTTACCTTGTCCTTCCCCCTGTCTTTATGTTGTATCCACCTGTTCTCTTGTTTTATATTTAAATTGTAAGTTTATGGGGACCGGGAAGGTAGTCTTAGGTATGTTTGGGGCAGGGTGGTTGGCAGCAGGGTGGGGAGGCCAGCACAGTTGGGCTAGGGCCTCTAGGCACTACTATAATGCAAATAATTTCAATAATAATTAAATTTAAGATTTTTTCCTATGGTTGATCAGCAAACTAAATGAATGGTATAATTTGGAATATCTGGGATTATAGGCAAGTATTTCTGGCATGGATTTTCTGTTGTGTGGCAATGCATACAACAAGAACAATTAAAGTAAGACTTTGTCTATGCTGAGGTTTTTTGTAACAGCATCGAGAACCTCAATATAGTTGCACTGATGCAAACTCCCTGTAAACAGATGTAAACATACTGCACAGGTGTAAAAAGTGATTTATGCAGGTGTGGAAACTGCACTAAGATGCACCACAACAAGCTATTGCTTACGTTCATGCATCTGCATAATGGTGTGCGTCCCCTGGTGCAAAAAAATCCAATGTAGGTAATCCAGAAGACTAAATATTTTTTGTTTTCTCATGCCAAAAGAGTACTCGTGGATAGACAGAAAAGTGACGCAATCCCATCAAAGATTCTTGTATAGAAATCACTGGACATTTCACAAAGAGTCAATTATAGGATTAATGAATTCACACATGCACTACTTTCATACATTAGTTTTGTTAAAGAAACTAAAGAAATTAGTACAAGAGATTTCTAAGGGTTCTTCGGTAGGTTGATGGGAGAAGCTGGTGAGCCTGATACTCTCAGTTCTTCCCTTTCTGGTTTTGCCTTTATTTTCCATTTTTTCAGTGTTCATGCAGCTAGGTATAGATATGGGAGACTGTTGAATATAATGATTCCTTTCACTGAAAACTGATATAAAGGGGGAAAGGTGTTAATAAGGACATTTGTTTAAATAATTATTTCACCAAACTTTTAATGTGAAGAACAATGAGTTACTCATATTCAAGCATTTAAATGATATTCAGTTGACCCTAATGGAAATCCCAATTTTTAATTATTCCGTTGATAAATTTTGTAGTTTATTTGTATTTTATTCTGTTTTCTATTTACACTGTCTTGTCTTATCTGTCTCAAAACCAAAAACTTTAATGAAAATACTGAAAATAAGAGACAGGGCACTAATGCATTTG
Source organism: Caretta caretta (assembly GCF_965140235.1). Taxonomy (NCBI): domain Eukaryota; kingdom Metazoa; phylum Chordata; order Testudines; family Cheloniidae; genus Caretta; species Caretta caretta. The sequence goes on along the minus strand of NC_134206.1, from coordinate 121,311,499 downwards.
TGCTATTGGTAAGATATGATAGTCCTCATTAGATACCTTTGCCCCCAAATTCGTGGCTTACAGAATGCACTTAGTCAGATTCTGGATTTTTATTACCTTCCCATATTTACACTTATGGGTGGCATCTGCCTGCCTTTCTGTTTCTCAGTTTTTCCTGTATTCGTTCTGTATTCATCATTTTTTCTAGTAAAATGGGTATACTAATGACATGTTTGTATTGACCCAATAGCTAGAGATGATTGCCATGGAAAATCCTGCAGACTTGAAGAAGCAGTTATACGTGGAATTTGAAGGAGAGCAAGGGGTAGACGAAGGAGGTGTTTCCAAAGAGTTTTTTCAACTGGTTGTGGAGGAAATTTTCAACCCTGATATTGGTATGCAATTTAATAACTCCCTCATCTCTATGAAGTTCATGCACACACAGTTTCTCCCCATATCTACTCCCTAATATAGGTACTCTCTTTCTGATGGTCCTCTGTATCCCTTTTGAGCGAAAAGGGCATCTGATTCAGGTTGGGATCCTGCATCTGACAGAGCCGCCATCCCAAGGACAACTGGAATGACTGAAATACCTTAATTGCCACAAGTGAAAGTTACCACGTACACATTTAGATCACTAACAAATAATGCAATATTTTTATTTTTACCCGCTTCTTAAAATTTGAATCTAAACCTTCTTTCGGCTTCCCCCTTGGCTTCAAGTTTTGCTTCTAGGGTTAGTAATCATATCTGAGGAGAAAAAAATGTGTCTTACCAAGTGTCCAAGGCAAACCTGTATAACGAGGTGAGGTTTTTTTTTCAAGTTTTCAAAATCTGGCAATATAAAAAAGGATTAACTTTATTCTCAAGTAGTGATGCTGATTTAAATTGTTGTGGAAAGTTTAGAAATACAGTCAAATGCAAATCAATTAAAAAGAAAAGCAGTAGTTTCTGTATTACACCTACTCCTGGGTTCCCCTACCGGTTTTTGTGGTTTAACAATCACATTTTCTTGAGGTGTGGTTTTTTTAAAATGTTTTTTCTGTCCTGTTCTCCCTTCACTCTCCACTGCTGTGTGAAAGAGCCACTCATATAAGAGAACTGACTATAGGGGATACAATGAAACCAACAATACACGGTTCTATGCCAAAAAAATAAAATGAACTTGAAAAAAGTCTGTCTAGTTTCTTAAAATTGTAACTTTTTTAAAAAATTCAGACTGGTATGATTTATCAAGTTGACATTCCCCTTTAAAATTGAATATAGCTGAAGGACATTGTTATGTAGGGATGAGGAGGAGGAAGAAATGTTAAAGGAATACTTGGGTCCAGTTTGTCCCCAAATTTAGTCTTTTTGAGAAAAGCTTTTACAAAACTTAAAAGATCCCTAGAGACTTTCCCAAAATCTTCTAAAAATTGTAATCAAAACAGTTTGTGCTGTAACAGGGGAATATTTGGGTAATCAATCACTGCATCATTGTGCTACACTGTAAGAACGTGAAAGTGAAATGGAATAGAAACAAACGTGAAATTGGCTAGTCTCCTTTCATTATTAAAGGTCAGAATAATGAAATGTATAGACAACATAAATAGAAAATAGAAGTTTTTTGAGTGTTTTTCAGTTTCACTCTTATAGTGCATAATGTAGGAGAGGAATTAAAATGATGTCTCCTTAACATACCAATTACAATTTGAACTGTTCGTATGTAACCACCTTTTTACACCTATTGTGCACAAAGTTTTTAAATTAAAACATGTCAGGAAGTCTTTCCGTATCTGATGCATTTCAGTGGACTTATTTCATGCCCTTTATGACCTATTTGGTGAAGAGAGATATCTGAGTGTTAAAAATCTTCCTCTGAAAGGATGTCTTGTTTCATTAAATTCACACTTTTGAAAAGTAAATAATTTGTTCTGAAATCCAACCTCCCCCCCATCCCATTTTAAATGGAAAAGGAGTCCCTGCCTTTTAGTTAGGCGTTTGTTTACACAATCAGCATTGAGGGGGTCAGCAACTAAACTGCCGGAAAACAAGCTTCCAGTGCCAGCAACAACCCTAAAGGAACTTCGAAAGAGATATCTCTAAGTTGTTACTAGCCAAGTCAGAAGGGCAGAGAGCACACTGCTGTTGGGGAACATTTGGGTTTGGCAGGCATCAGAGCTGGCAGTGAGATATCTAACTCTTGCCATTTTGTAGAGGTGTCAGCCTGGCCAGCCCGCCCGCCTCTAAGTGAAATGTATTTTCAATTAATTTGTCATATTCCATGTTGTACATACAATAAAACTATAGCAACCAAAAGGATCACATTCATATTGCATCACGTATACCTTAGACTGAAGATTTTCTCCGCTTTATCCCTTTTAGTGAAATCAGTGCGAGAAATTTGTAGGTTATTGGTTTTTATTTATCAAACATTTTAGAGAGATTTTCAAAGGCACAATGGGGAGTAACGGGGAAGTTAATGGGAATTAAGTGCGTTGTGCCTTTTAAAACCTTTAATGTGGTAACAAAAAACTTTTATGTATAACTCTGATACCTAGAAATTTTTGAGTTGGAATATTCTTTAATTTGATAGGAGCAATCAAAGTACATTTATTAAACTTCGAAGTCTTTATAGAATTTTGTAGTTTAATAAAGCACAAATTTCTGAAAGCTAGCAAAATCTGTTACTCTTTTAAAAAAATAATAATATTCAGCGCTATACCCGTTTTGTGCACTCTCCACATACAGTAGATATATACACACCTATATATACATATATATATGAGAAAGTGTCACACTTAATATAGCAAACTTCTGGTACCTTCTTAGTTTGTCCAGGACTCCAGGCAGCAGTTTTCTCTCAAACTCTGTGTGGTTTTTTGGCCTTGTGCATGTGACTCTGGATACTTTAAACCTTGCCTACTGTGGTTTATACATCTTAACCACTGATGTATACCAGGCTTCAGATATCTGCAGCCATAGGAACTTAATCATTGCAGATCGTAAAAGATTAAAATGGATGAAATTATCCAAACATCTCTTGCATAGGAAAAGTATATTATGAAGGTAGTACAGGAATTGTATAGGTCTTTGATTTGAATGGGAAACGTGATGATACATCCTTGTACTTTTGCAGTGCCTTCCACTGAAGAAACTCATCACACTTTACAAACACCAATTAGTTTAGCTTTAGCTTTAGGGCTCTCTGAGAGGTAGGTAGTATCTTTAATTTGTATATGATGAAACTGATGCAGAGAGACAGAAAATTATTTGATCAAGGTCCCAAAGGGAATCTGCCTTAGCACTGGTAATGGAACTCAGGTCTTGGATCTTCTTTAGTGAATGAGACAGGATGAGACTCATTCACTCTCCAAGCTGTGCACTGACAGCTTGACTACAATGGGATTTGAATCAGGCTCTGAATTACGAGGGGGGGGTCCTGTGGGAAAATATATACCTATGCTCAACCTGACAGAATTAAGGTTTGTTGCATGGTCTACCTTAATTTTGTAATTTCCTAATTCAGCTATTTTACTTTGTAACCTTACCATTCTTATTGTAGTTTTAGATATGGAATAAACATAAAATTCAGATAAATAGATTAGAAATGCACATTTATCCTCTGAGCATGGACATATAGTAGTGCTTGAGGTTTGAAATTGTATTCAACAGCATAGATGAGAGTTGGTAAGTATTTCCGTTAATTCCCTTTATTAAGAAATTTATACTGGATTTCTTTAGACTTGTTTCTGTGCTGAGTTTTCATTAGATTTAGACTAGACATGACTTGTTGGTGTTCAGAATACATATATATATATATATATAATGAGAAATGGTATGGCTTGATGAGATAAAAAATGTTTGCTTTCATAATGCAATTCTGAATATGTCCTTAAACAGGAAATACAACTAAATAATTTCAGATTTTTCTACTTGCTGTTGTTTTACATTTTTTTCCCACAGGTAACATGCATTATAGCATCACGGTTAGGTCATTATATGTGTAAGGTGTCGCTTCTGTGAATTTGAAGAACATCTGGATGTGTTTCAATGGGAGTGTAAGAAAAATCTCAAAAATATAATTTAGGGTGTTTGAAATCTTTGTACTCCAATAGGTGTCATAAAAATAAGCAAGTATTTATTAGGAAATTAGTATAGATGAGTTCTGTTATCTATTGCATATTAAATCTGTTTAAAAGTTAATTTAAAACAGCTGTGTAAAATTGAAATCATGAAGAAAGTGAAGGATGAGTAAAAATTATTATGCTTGTTATCAAAAATCATTATGGTAAAGGGGAAGCGAATAAGTAAATTTTTGTGCTGGGGTCTATGTTAATTATGACAAGACTGTTTTTAAAAGATATTGCAGTCTTCATCCTTTATGGTGGCTCTCATTGCTTGCCTTGTTTTGTTACAATCTTAATGTGTTTTCTGACTTAACTTTTACTTTTTGCATTATCTGTGATATCTTATGAATATGGATTCGGATAAACTAGAGTTCTAAATTATTCCCCCATCAGAACAGCAAACACTGCAAGAGTTGCTCATTATTCTATGTTTTTAACTTTTCATTCAATTTACAGAAAGTACATGCCACCATTTTTGCTGCAGTGGTAGTCTGGAAGACCACTTGGAAACTTCACTGAATTCAAAAAGCAGAATGTAGCCTCCCACTTTACTTAGTAATGTGTCTCATAGGGAACATATACTTGTGTTCCAAAAACTGCTTGGGGTTTCCAGTCCATTGCCTTGCTGTCTAAGGGCTTGTCTACACTTGAACGTTAATTTGGATTGAGGAGAGTCCACATATGGAGTTATTCCTGAATAGCTGTTCTGGAGTAATTCCACATATAGACAGTCCCTTAAAGACTGCTTCTCTCTCTATGCACCATTCCACTAGTTGAGATCTACTAAAATACTTTTATAACCCTAAATTCCTGCAGACAGGCCAACTTTTTTGAATGGGTCTCAATCCTGGATTTGGAATTCACTTACCCTGTTGGTCCAAGTGAGCTAGAATTTGTTGGCCTTCAGCTTTTGTCAGCAGGGGGTTGCTTGAGTGGGATACCTTATTTTGTGATTTGGGGAATGTAATGGGGTGCGCTAGGCCCAGAGGCTTCTGCTGGAGGCCTCTGGGTCCTACCATACCCCATCCCAGAGAGCAGCAGAAGAGAAGTCCTCCAAGCGGCCAGTCAGGGCCCAGCAGATTCGCATAAAAGGAACTGCAGGGCCAGAGTCAGTCAGTTGCTGCCTGGAACTGGAGGATTGAGTTGCTGGCAGGGACTGAGGGGGAGCAAGAAAGGCGTTCCTGGTTGGCTGCTGGGACTGAATAAGGACTGAGCCCAGTGAGGGCTGCAGGAAGACAGTTACTCCAGGGAGCAAACCCTGGGGTATGGCCCCATACCAGAGCTGGGACTATTTAAGGACTAAGCCCGTGGAGGCTACAGAGATATCAACAGAGGGGTACTGGGATAGGCACCAGTTGGACTGCATACCCTGGAAGGGGTCTGTTCTGTTTGACATACAGACTGTGTGAGAGAGTCAGCCGGGGGGGCTAAATTGTTGAAAACCTTCCTGAGAAACCATTGACAAGGGTCAACACAAATTGAGAGTCTGCAGGCACACATACTCAACCAGGAGGCACTCATGAGAGGTGGGTGCCATCCCATTGCAGGGAGACTTTGGGAGATTGGTTATAAATGTGTGGCTTTATAACTGACATACGTGTTTCTATAGGCTGTGAGCATCACATTTTATAAAACTGGAAAAATTAATTCATGCTATGAATATGTAATGTTTTTGGTAAATTATACAGTACTAAATTTAAAATGTAATTGTCCATGTATATCTGGTGCAGATGATTTAGAAGGTGGATTTTTAAACTTCATGTTTACTCTACATTTTTGTTGTTTTTCTAAATATAAAAGTAATCATTTAAATTCATTTCTTATAGGTATGTTCACATATGATGAGTCTACAAAACTGTTTTGGTTTAACCCATCCTCTTTTGAAACTGAGGGTCAGTTTACACTGATTGGCATAGTACTGGGTCTGGCTATTTACAATAACTGTATACTGGATGTACATTTTCCCATGGTTGTCTACAGGAAGCTAATGGGCAAAAAAGGAACTTTCCGTGATCTGGCAGATTCTCACCCTGTAAGTTCATTGTGTTCCTTGAATTTATTACTCCAGGTTGTGGAAAATTTATATTCATTTAATTAAGATTTGATTTCAACACAAGCTTACTGTCAGAATAGGTGAAAGTGAAATGCCCTGTCAGGTTAGTGGAAACGTTCTATGGTTATTTGTTAAAATGTGTGGATTGGTACATGATGCTACCAGTACATCTAATTTGGAGGAGTATGCATTGGCTAGCAATAGGATAGCTAATAGGTCTGGAGGTCAAATGATGTAGGTTCTGTTTCTGCCTCACTGCACGAATGTGAGCAAGTCACTTAACCTTCTATGCCACAACAACCAAGTCTGCAAAATGAGAATATTATTTACCAATCTTTTGTAAAACACTTTAAAAAATTCTGCTACGCTGTGGTAACTCTAAGTTTTTTAAAGTGAAAGGCAGTTGTGGCAGATGGAGATTATTCACAAATTCTTTAAGCAATTATGAGTTTTCTCACATGCTTTTTATTGTCTCACCTTAAAAACAATAGCGATAAAGGTGGGAGGAAAGGTTCTTTTGCTGATGGCTGTAAAATAGCAATAAGCCACAATAACTATTTGTGAGTAAACAGTTAACGCACATCTCACATATTTTGGTCCTGTGCCTTCAACCATCCAAAGAACACCAATAGCTTTTTAACAAGCAACCTAGTGTGCTTTAGTGCTGTTAGAATGATTTATTTAAATTAATTTGGGGGTAATTTTTCCATTTTTATTTGTAAGAGCTATGTAGTAAATCCTTCCACTATCGCAAATGTTTCAAAGAAAGAAAAGAGAAAATGAATAGGATAAAGGTGGTTATAAATGCCTTTTATTTTACTGTATCAGAAAAAATAGCTTAATTTTTTTATAGATTCCCTGGTCTGTTTAATTTGCTTCTCCTTCCAACAGTATGCCAAGTCAGGCCACTCTTTCAGCTGTAGTTTGAGGGCTTATAGCAACTTTAAACTCATTTTTTTATTGTAATAAGTAAATTGAGCTATTTCAGATTCCCAGTTTAGTTTTATTTTTAGTAACAAGTGAATTCAGAATTGTCAAGAGGCTACAAAATGTGGGGTGACCAGTCTCATTTTTGTGGGAAGAAAACGGGTGGATTTAAAAGTTCAGTTTACCTGTTACCTCCATTCCTTTTCCACAGTTGCCTTACTCTGCCATCCCTACTTTAATATCACCCTTCATAAACTCCATTAGACAGACCAAGATATTTAAATGCTGATTAAGAGTCTTAAAACTGTATAAAATTCAAAGTAGTCAGGCCACGTTAGATATTGTTGAGTACCACAGCCAGAATTCAGAGGGCAAGAAAGCCAGATCTTATTTAAAAGGCAGTGTTCCTAAATCAGTGATTACTAACATGGTACATTTGAAAGTGTTTGTGGAGCATAGGAGGAAGACAACTGGTGAGAGGATGAGGATTGCAGCTAAAACTTACAATAAGTTTATGGGGAAAGTTCACTATACTTTCTCCAATTAAAGAGCACTCACTTTCTCTGACCTTCAGTTTGCATCCTTGAGAGGCTCATACCTCTGTCCCCTAGTGGGAGTCCTTGAACAGCTACTGCCTGCACATCCCCTGCTGCTGCTGCTGGGAGGTATTCCTAGGCGGTTCCTCAGAGGTGCAGGGCTTATTACTGCTTTAGTGTAGGGACTCGGAGGGCTCCCTAAACCCCTTCAAACAACTTAAATTCATTTTTTAAAATTCCACTTATACTGCGCAATGTCTGACCCTAACTTGTGCTTATTTTTCAAAGACAGGGTCAAGTATTTAGCAACACGTCAACTTCCTCCTCTTCACATTATGTGCACAAACGTTTTCCTGTCACTTCTAGTGATTATGTCCCAATCATGAACAATTGGGATTTGGTACAAAGTTGTGACCTCACCCAAAAGATATAGCTGATCAATCCAAGCATGTTTTTTGACAATCCGTATCTAAAGCTGTACTCTGATTATCATTGGTGATAGAGTTGTAAAATAAAAGTCCCACTATATATCATCAAATGTTTTTATTTTATTAGGTTCTTTATCAGAGTTTAAGAGACTTGTTACAGTATGAGGGAAGTGTGGAAGATGATATGATGATAACTTTCCAAATATCTCATACGGATCTCTTCGGCAATCCAATGATGCATGATTTAAAGGAAAATGGAGATAAAATTCCTATTACAAATGAAAACAGAAAGGTAACTCACATGGCACTCTAACGGTGGAATGATCTTTGTTATTACTATGTATCTCAGAATTTCAGTCAATATTCTGTAGGCATGTAACTAAAACATTAATTTCAGCTAGAGATAAAGAAATAGTTAAATTTAAAATTCTAATAGTCCAACTGGGTTAAGAAGCAGAAGAAAACACTTCTGTAAAATTCTCTTGCATGTATGACTTTGAGAACACCAGTTGTATTATACGTTTTCTGTAACACATGTTTATGTATAACAAGTCAGAAATTTAAGACTCCTTTTTAATGTTTGCTGTTTACAAGCAACTATTAACCTAGATATCTATTCGGGATTCTGTTGTGTATATTCAGATTGCTGAGTAAACTGTTAATAAAACTAGTAAATTGAAATGTGCATACCAGACTTCACATTGTGTATCTCCCCAGATACATTTTGGACTCAGCATCTGAGCATCATCTTCTAAGAAAATGTGCCAGACCAAAAGATCATCTACTGTCTCCTTTAGTTGTAATTTGTTGCTGAATGGTCTTAGATTTCATACAAATTTAGACTACACAAAATTTTGATACACGTAGAAGTGAGCTTTTATCTTAGATTTTGAATCCTACCATTGTTTGTGATTGCTTAAACTTTATTTACTGCTTGCGGTGCCCTACCAGAGTCCTCCAGATTGGCGGATGTGTGCGTAGGAGAAAGAGAATTTTTCCTTGCTCATAAACTTGGTTTCTCAAATGAAGTTGTCCACCAACTGGGAGGAATCCACTTGGACTATTTTGTGTGTGCATGTGGATAATTTCTCTTGAAAAATTTCAGTACATGTAAAGTTAACACAATTGTCCAGTCATAGCTCAGCTGCCTCGGAGATTGATTGTAGGTGGGCCAAGTCCAGCAGTGCACTCTGGCTTGGTTCCAGTTATGAGAAAACCAATTATACAATGCCATGAAATACTTGCTTTCCCTATTTAAAACATTAGACCAAAATGTCTTGTAGGGTGTATCTTGTTTTTTGAAGGGTAGGATTTGGCTTTTAACTATTAAGTAAGTTTTGGGGCTGTTTTCTTACAGGAATTTGTCAATCTGTACGCGGACTACATTCTCAACAAATCAGTAGAAAAGCAGTTCAAAGCCTTTCGGAGAGGATTCCATATGGTGACCAATGAGTCTCCACTGAAATATTTATTTAGACCAGAGGAAATTGAATTACTTATTTGTGGAAGTAGGGTAAGAAATCTGGAATGTGCAACAAAACAAATTGCTGGTTTTCTTATCCCAAAGATACAATTATGGGTGGTGATAAAATGTCTTACATTTACAGAATCTAGACTTTCAAGCATTAGAAGAAACTACAGAATATGATGGTGGCTATAGCAGAGACTCTCTTATTATTAGGTAAGTTCTTTAACTTTTCAAGGGATATACAAGTAAACTGTATTTTACTAAATTCATGATGAAGAGGCACTATCTGTAATGTGAGGTTCATGTTTTTGAAGTACACACTGAAGTCCAACAAGAGCCAAGTATCATTTATTATTACTGAATTATGAGTATTTAATAAAGTCAGCAAATGATAAGATGTTTAACATGCTATTATAGAATAAACTCTTTAAACAAAGGAAAACTTATCAAAAGCTATTGAAGAAACTGAAGGGTAAAAAATGATGATTATTTTGCTCTTGATCTTTTTTACTCGTGTGCTTTCTTGTTGAGAGATGGAAGGGACTCATTAGATAATCCCCAACTGGCCAGGATTATTTCTAACACTATGCTACCTATTATTTGTCTAGTTTAGTAAAAAATGTGTCTCAGAAACGTTTAGGGCCTTTTCATCTCCGACCTGGATTATTCCCACATACAGGAAAGGAAATTCCACATCTTGTTGCTTGCAGAATTTCCAATTAATTCTTCTCTTAGTGTGAGAGAATCTGTAGGAGCCGTGCTGGTAAAGTTCCCCTGTAATTCACTAGTCAACCCTTCAGGGGAGAAGTTCCTTAGTACACAGCAGGGGTAGCAGGTAGATTAATATTCAAAGTCCTTTGGGGTTGCTCTTACGGGATTTATGCCACAGTTTGCTCAACCACATCCTTCTCACTCACAGAGCCCATGTTGCACAGAAGGGCTTGTCGGGTCAAAAGTGGAATAATGCTGTAGAGAGCTTTCCCATCTTCCTCTGGGAGAGGATGGTATAGTTCTTGTAATCTTCGGCTGTCTGCTTTCCCCTCCGGCCCATGGTTGTCTTTCTCTTCTAATCCTTCTCCAGTCTGTACATCATTCTAGTACTGAGGTTGCCAAATGTGAATGAAATATTGTGTGTGTAGTCTCTCTTATAAGTCTAGATATATTCAGATGATCTTCAAGACCATGAAATAAGAGATGGTGTTGTTTTTTCCTCAATGATGAATTATCCTAATAAGATTTTGTGATGGGTGGAAGTGTCATAATTTGTTCTGGTGGGCCATTAGTGAGTTCATTCATTATCACATATAATCCAAACAAAAGGCCTCCAAACCATGTTATTTGTCAAGAACGAGGATGTGCAAAATAGTGTGTTTACCATAGTTATGATTATAGAAAAATGTAGGGGCTCCAAAAACTGCTCAGATTATTTTATATATAATCAGGCTGACACATTTTTGATGAATTATTGTTTTTATTCCTCTAATTTTGTGGAAGCCACCTTTTATTTTCACCTCAGTTTTGATCTTAACACACAGCTGGTAACTGACACGTGACTTGAACTGTTTAGTCAGACAAATATTGATATGTTTGGTAATATGATAGGAAGAAGAGAGAAACAAGATTATCAGAGAATAGACAATGCTTTGCAATAAGAATAGTTGAAAAATATAGAAAATACAAACAGTATTGAAAAGAAATGGACAGCATCTGCAAATTATTTGCTAATTTTAGAATAGACTGAAACAGTCTTAAAAAGTTAACAGGTTAACCTTCAAGGATTTTGAAATACTTCAAATTGTGTGTGTAGTCTCTCTTATAAGTCTAGATATATTCAGATGATCTTCAAGACCATGAAATAAGAGATGGTGATGTTTTTTCCTCAATGATGAATTATCCTAATAAGATTAAAAATAGCTTCAAAACTTCCGCAGTTAGCAAATGTTTGAATGCAATCTTGTTCAACTCCTATATGCTCAGTTTGTATGCTGATTATTGTATCTGTGGTAGATGATCAAATATGGTGTCATATATGATAATGTGTCAGTTAACAGCTCCAAATTGCATAATTCTGGCAGTTGTGAAAGTTACATACAAGTAGGGGGAGGTCTTGTTTGTATCAAATATTCTTAACAATATTTTTCTCTTGCTTTCTCAACTGTGTTTTTAATCTCTTCTCAATAGGGAATTCTGGGAAATAGTCCATTCATTTACAGATGAGCAGAAAAGACTATTTTTGCAGTTTACAACAGGCACGGACAGAGCACCTGTGGGAGGACTTGGAAAATTAAAGATGATTATAGCCAAAAATGGCCCAGACACAGAGAGGTAAAATATTGACCTTTTATTTGGTAAAAATTTTATTTTGACTTCTTAAAAATTAAGACGAGTTCTGCAAAGTGAAAATACTAGCAGCCAAATCTTTACATTAAAGTTAAGTATCTCTTAAATTAGCATTTTAATAATATTTTATCGTGCTTTGACCTCAAGGTTACGTGAAAACAACAGGTATAAATTTTAAAGCAAAGCTGGAGTATTGTTTGTTCTTACCTATGGAAGCAGATGAAATAGCATGGTATTTCGAAAAGATGATGATACTTATATGTGTGCGTTTTGCATTCCGATGGCTGAATTCTTCCTTTTCTGTTTTTCCTCAGATTACCGACATCTCACACATGCTTTAATGTCCTTTTGCTTCCGGAATACTCAAGCAAAGAAAAACTTAAAGAGAGATTGTTGAAGGCCATCACATATGCCAAAGGATTTGGCATGCTGTAATAAATAAATCAGTCTAACAAAAGGGATTAAAATTGGTGGTGGTGATGTCCCTGTCCAAAAAAGGCCATAAGATAGTGAGCTACAGTAGTCACCTGTGTTTGTGCCTCCCTTCTTTACTGGGGACACTGGGCTGGAACAGCAGATTTCAGCTGCTTATATGAACAAATTCTTTATTTTTTCTTTTAGCGTGAAAGTATTACCTATTCTTTCACTTGTATGTACAGAGAGGTTTTCCTGAATATTTATTTTAAGGGTTAAATCACTTTTGCTTGTGTTTATTACTGCTTGAAGTTGAGCCTTTTTGAGTATTTACAAGAAAACAAACTGTACTCTCCCAAGGAAAATATTGCCATCATTTGTAGACCCTGTAACCTTCAAGTATGTGCTATATTTTTGTCCCTGTATCTAATCAAATCAGGAACTGTACTTTTTTGAAGAGTTTGCTTTTGAAACTTGAAGTCTTGGAAAACAGTGTGATGCAATTACTGCTGTTCTAGCCCCCAAAGAGTTTCTGTTCAAAATCTTAATCAATAAAGATGGAAGGGAGAACTTGGAATGTTAAACTGCAGCCTTGAGAACTTTACTTTAGTCACAGCACAACAATTAAAACTCATTTCACTATGTGTTGTCTTCACATGTCTTGTAATATATTGTGTTTTAAATTAGCAAAACATATTTCTTAGTCTCTGAAAGGGTAGGAGTTTTAGTTACATTGTTTAAAAAAAAAAGTTTACTGGGGAAAGTGCATTTTCAGCCAAACAGCTTTAGAGTAGAGAATGAAGTTTGTTGAAAAAAGGATAGGAAGTTGCTATATTATAAACAAAAAGCATGTGGAAGTGCACTTAAAATGAAGTTTTATTATTAATTGCCTATTACGTTGACATTTTAAATAGACAATCCAAAGTCTTCCCTACATGTTATGTCATCATCCTTATTTAATGAACTGTTGTTCCTTTATCAAGGCACATGATCAGTGTTGCAACATATCAAAAGGGATGGCTATTGTACCTTATATTTTTCATCTGACAACAGACAGCATTGAAAATGATTAAAACAAACTTTTAAGGCTTACTTTATATTGTTTATTCCCAACTGTTAAATATACTGTTGGAAAGGAAATACTAAGGTTACTTTCCTCTGCTACATAAAATATACAGTAGGTTTTGAATTTAAATCTACAAATCATATCAGAAGTAAATCCTTTACCTTTCGTAGTCTGTATATGTAATGTTAACTTCTGTTGCAATATAAAATAAAGGGATTATGCATTTTTAACTAAGACGACAGAATTGGCATATCTCGTTTTACTACAAGCAACAGCTGATGTGCAGAGCTGAGCTTGTGCCTTGACAATTGCTATAACTGACTACTACAGATCAAATCCATTTGATGATTTGTGTGAAATTGGCAGTAAAAGGCATAGTTTTGAAATCATTGGAGGGAGAAAAGATGTCTTTTCAGGATTATTTTAATAAATTCTTTCTAGTAATAGAAACAGACAACTGTTATGTAACTATAATGCTGAATAAAACAGTGACGTTTTTCACCATGGTTCAGTGAAAAAGAAGACAGTGATTTCCTTTCATAAATTAACATGGGGCATCATTAAACTATTTATTTTGAAACCTTTATTTAAAGTATATTGTATGCTGAGGATGAGACAAACCTTAAGCTCTCCAGAAATGACATAACTCAGTGTTGCCAAGCCTAAGTGTTCAAAAACCATGAGTGAGTCCGAAACCATCAAGATTGCCTTAAAAATTGATTTTTTTTTTTAAATGAGACTTGAAAAAATGGATTCTTTTTATCTGGTTTTTGAGGCTTTAGGGTGCACTTAGAATACATTTTCAAGATTTTCTCCACCACCATGTGGGCTAGAAACTTGTTGGGTTAAATGAAAGTTGGGAGTCTCACCTAATGTCTGCAGGAGTCAGAACTTTAAGAAAAAAAAAAAAATCATCTATTGCAAATCTCTCACTACAATGCTGCCTTACTGAGTCATTCGGGCTCCTTGCCATCTTCCTGTGCTTTAGATGGTGAGCATAGATGCTGCTTGTGATTGCCTTGAGGCACTTCGTAAGTATGAAAAGTTCTTGATACCACATGTTTATTCTAGAGCTGTTCAAACCATATCTCTCTAATGTGATTTGCCCAGGAAATGTTCTAAATGATATTTATGTCAAGTTTTCTCTGTGTAAGATTTGTGGTGACTTATTTTTATATAGCTCCAAAAGTGTGCTAGGCATTTCGCAGTCAGGTAAAAATACATGGTTCTTGCTTTGCGTCTGTTACATTCTAAATGGATGAGAGCTTTATACTACAGAAGAAAAAGTAACATTAAAATAATGTAATTGTACTAGCTTTCAAAAAGCATGAATTGCTTTTGTGGGGGCATTACCAGATACATATGAACTTTGTAGAATTACCAGACTTCTGATTTAAAGATACCACCTACACTGGATCCTTAGGCCTGTGTTTTATCTCCTTAGCACAGCACTGATGGAATTCTCTGGACATAAAGACTTCTTTTACCCTTGAAGGGTAGAAGTAGCGGTAGTAAGCCAGAACCCTTACTGGCAGCTGCCCGCTGTAAATACTGCCCTGAAACGTTCCACTCAGTTTCATTTACTGATCCTATCAAGAAAGCAGCATTTCCCTCAAAGGACTGACTTTTCTGTCTTCAGCTATTCAGGATTTCTAGGAACCCTGACTGAATATGCTTCACTATTACTTATCTCCCTGGTACAGTCAAAGGCCTACAAAACTGAGCTTGGGAACTTGGGTACACCTGTGCAGCACCTTAATGCCTGCTTCTAGGCATTTTGGTGCACACCTTCCCCCCAAGGTAAAGGTGTGGGTGGCATTCTGGAATTTATTTTTTTTTTGCCAGCACCTTGCTGTTTTTACTAGGTTCACAGAGCTCTACCATTATTGTTGTCCTCGGCACACTGACCCCTTAATATCTTAGGCACCTGAACACCTTACAGTGAGAGCATGTAGCCTGGTTCAATGCCTTGTTTAGTGCTCATCAATTATTTGGTTCAACATCCAGCACTTCCTTCAGTGCCCAGGTATCTATGGTCCATTTATTTCAGGCATGGCATTTAGGGAGGAAAGAAGGTTGCTCAGGTGCTTCAACCATTTGCTCAGCGGGCACGCAACATTTGGGAACATGGAGCTTGAAGGCGGTGCTACTGACAGTGATGGGTGCCTGGAACTGCAGTACCACTGAGCCTCCCTGGCCCACCAGCCTGGGCTCCCTTTACACTGTACTGCTGTGACCAGCCTGCCAAGCCCTCTCCCAGGCTACAGCCTGCACTTTTACCATCACACGTACAGAGGGACACACCTAGCTGCAGTTATATGTGGAGGCTGTGATCGGCTCTGGATGGGAAGGCTTCAGCTAAGGCGCTTCCTGGCTACTAAGGTATACTCCTCCGTCTGGGGTATAATATAAACCCAAAACTTATCTTTCACTGCACGGTGTAAGCTCATGAAATTCACCCCCCTTTCTCCGTGTGGAGAGGAAATATACAACAGCTTTCTGCCATGAGTTATGATTTCCACATGCTGGTTTTAGACAAAGTAAAAAGTTTATTAACTACAAAAAATTAAGTGATTATAAAGGGTAGCAAACAAATCAAAGCAGATTATCTAGCAAATGAACAAAACATGCTAAAGAGATTGGATATGAATAGCAAATTCTCACCCTAAATGATTATGCAAGCAGGCTTCAGGCTCTTAAGGGGCAAGCTGTGCTGGCTTTCAGCTTAGAAACCCCAGTTCCCTTCACAGGCTAAAAATCACTTTAGCCTGTGTCCAGCACTTCTCCCTCCAGTTCATCTTTGTTCCTCAGGTGTTTCCAGGAGTCGTCTTGGGCAGGGAGTCAGCGAAGAACCATGATGATGTCATTTCCATGCCCTATATAGCTTTTGCATATGATAGGAACCCTTGGTCTCAAAGCTTGATTCCCACACTAGTCAATGAAACAACACTGGAATTCCAAGATGGAGTCTAGCACCAGGTGACCTGGTCACACGTCCCTGTGGTGTTACAGCAGACATGAGTCAGAGCCTGTTTGTAGCATCCTCAGGAAGGCCCCCAGGTGGGAAATAAGCTGCATCTATGGGCAATTGTTCTTCCTAATGGTTCATTAATTTAAATGGGCCCTTCCCAGCCAGCCCTCTAGACTGAGAGTCTTTTGTCTAGTGGGTGTTCCCCATGTGTAAACAAATTTGTAATAGATACATAGTCAATATTCACAACTTCAGATACAAAAATGATACATGCATACAAACAGGATAATCATTGTGACAAAGTTCCTCCTCTAGCTGGGTGGGTCTTGCGCTTATTGGCAGATTTGCTCGCCTCGGAGATTCACAGCAGTCCTCAGTTTGGCCATTTTTGTGAACCCACAGTCGAGGTCAACTCCTCCAGTGTCTGATCAGCAGTTGGGAGGTTTGGGGGGAACCGGGGCCCGCCCTCTACTCTGGGTTCCAGCCCAGGGTCCTGTGGAATGCAGCTGTCTAGAGTGCCTCCTGGAACAGCTGTGTGACAGCTACAACTCCCTGGGCTACTTCCCCATGGCCTCCTCCTAACACTTTCTTTATCCTCACCATAGGACCTTCCTCCTGGTGTCTGATAATGCTTGTACACCTCAGTCCTCCAACAGTCCGTGTGCTCACTCTCAGCTCCTAGTGCCTCTTGCTTCCAGCTCCTCACACGCACACCACAAACTGAAGTGAGCTACTTTTTAAACCCAGGTGCCCTGATTAGCCTGCCTGTCTTAATTGATTCTGCCAGCTTGATTGGCTGCAGGTGTTCTAATCAGCCTGTCTGCCTTAATTGTTTCCAGAAAGTTCCTAATTGTTCTGGAACCTTCCCTGTTGGGAAACGGGATGTCCCTCGCTTGTTCCTTAGCTATCAGCTTTCTATTCTTTCCTAAAGCCCCCTGGCCTGGATTTTTCTTACTTTTCGACCCTGCCTTAGTTCCCCCCCCCCACCCCCCCGGCCGGGCCAGATGCTTTTTGGTTTTGTTTTGTTTTTTTGCTGTTTTTCTTTGCTGCCGTTGAGTGCTGGTCGGCTGCCAGCTTGCCGCCAGCACCCACGCCTGCTCTCGGGCGCAGCTACTTGCCTCAGCTGAAACCCCCAAAGGAGGGGGGGAAGATTGCCGACCCGCTATCCCGAGGGGGGAGTGGAAGCCCCCAGACCCAGCCGTTTTGCTGTCAGCTTATTTCTGTAATTTTTCTCAGCTTGCCGGAAGCCTTGGAACACAGCCAACACAGCTGGAGAAGAAGATTTCAGAAGACAGGACAAATAACCCAGGGAAGCTACAAATCATCGTGAAGGGGCCCGTAAGACTGAGTAATTTTCTGAATTATACTCTCGTGGGGGGAAGTTTGACTGTGTTTTAATTGCGTCTGTGGTGGCAAAGGGGGTGTGGCACGGAGCTGCCCCCCGATCCATCGGTGCCCCTAACCCCCCCCACCATTACTACAACTGTCACG
The DNA here is from genome assembly GCF_965140235.1 of Caretta caretta. Classification (NCBI taxonomy): domain Eukaryota; kingdom Metazoa; phylum Chordata; order Testudines; family Cheloniidae; genus Caretta; species Caretta caretta. Next base: position 121,293,717 of record NC_134206.1, on the reverse strand, counting down.
GCCCCCCCGCCATTCGTACCTGCTGGCAACCTGCCATCTGCCTTTGAATCCAGCTGTTTGCTTTGAACTTTGCCTTTCAGACCGGACATAACAGCTAACCAAACGAGACTCTTTGGACAAACGTGCGTGGGTCCACCCCCCCCCCACCCCCGGACTGTTTATTTTACAGCTTGCCCCCATCACCGGACCCCGGTTCTTGTTTTTTCCCCCTTCCAGTCCAACCCATTTAGCACCCCCCCCCCCCCGCCTGCAGCCCAGCAGGGAGGAGCGGTTAATCTGCTTCCCCCTCCTCCTTCCGGTGTCTCCCCGTCTCTCCCTGCTCACAATGGCGGGGAATGAGAGGGGCAAGGCCCCTCTAACAAAATCAGCTGTTCCTCCCCCACCTCCCCCCCTGCCCGACCCCCAAGGTCCCCCCCCACCACTATTGTCAAAATACTTGCCACCTCCCCTGCTGGGGCACCGGCAGCAGGAGGCACCGGGTGATCGCTGCTGCTGCTGCACCCACCGCCACCCCAGATGCTAGGAACCCCCCCCCCAGCCGGCCGGAAAGGCCAGGGCGGGAAGAAAGGAAAGGGCCCCGCTAAAACCACTAGGCCCTCCATGGCAGGGGCTGCCCCCACAGCTGTGGCCTCGTCATCGACCGTGGCGCCCCTCCCTGCTGTTCCTTCCACCAGCTCTGCGAATGTTCCGCGGCCCCCAGGACGTATGCCCGGGTGGTGACGGGCTCCCCCCTGCCTGCCGCCTCATCATCTCGCCCACCCCCTTCCTCCGCTACCCTCACCAGTGGCCGGGGCCCTTTCCACACCTTGACCAGGAGGCACGGTGTCCGTTGCCTCCTGGTGCCCGCCTCGCCCCACGTGGAGACATACGTGCAGGCATTGGCGAAGGTGGTAGGACCCACGGCTATTGTGGCGGCCTCCAAGATGTATGGGAAGGTCGTTTTTTTCTTAGCTTCGGAGGCTGCCGCCCAGGAGGCGGTGGAGAGGGGCCTGCCGGTGGGGGCAGGTGTTTGTCCCCCTGGAGCCGCTAGAAGACCTGGGTGTTCGCCTCGTCCTCACCTCCGTTCCTCCCTTTTTACCCAATGTTGCCCTGTTACCTGCTCTCTCCACCCTGGGGAAACTTGTCTCTGTCATCAGCCCTCTCCCGTTGGGCTGCAAGGACCCCACCTTCCCTCACGTCCTTTCGTTCCACCGGCAAGTGCAGCTTCTACTGCCGGCGGGGGCGCGTGACGGAGAGGCACTCGAGGGGTCCTTCCTAGTCCCCTACCAGGGAGCCCGCTATCAGGTCTTTTACTCCACCGGAGAGACCCGGTGCTACCTCTGCCGCTCAGGGGGCATGTCCACAGAGACTGCCCTTTGGCCCGGGGGGGAGGGGCACCCGAGACGCGGCAGGACATCAGCCCCGTCGTTGCCGACGCCCCTGGCTACCCGGCACCTGAAACCAACCTTCCTCCTACTTGACCCATCGCTGCTCCCGTCCGGGCCCAAGAGATACCTTCCCTACAACGCCCAGGCGAGCAAGAGAGTCCCACCCTTGCTATTACCAATCTGGCAGAGCCTATGGAGGAGGGTTTGGCAAGGATATTACCGGGTATAGGAGAGGGCCCGCCCCAAGGAGAACCCCCCGCCCTTCATGCTGCCTCACCGCTACCCCCCCCGAACCCCTGAACCATCGCCTCCGCCTCCCGACATGACCCCTGCTAACCAACCCCCAGACGACACTATGGAGGGCTGGACCCTAGTCCAGGGGAAGCGAGGCAAGTGGAAGGCTCGAGCTCCGCTGCATCCATCCAACGCGGAAGCCCCCCGGAAGACCAGGAAAGGAGGCACTGATATTGAGCCTCCCGCTACGGCCACGAGTGAGATCCATCCGCTGGTGTCGGGAGGGGAAGACAGACTGGCATTGGAGGGCGGGAGACCCTCCCCTCCCGAGGACTCCCCTTCTGCCCAGACACCACCCGAACCCCCCGCAGACCCCGAGGCGACCGTTGAGGCGGGCCCTAGAGGAGAGGCCCCCGGGGTAGCAGGAGTTGGCCTCTCCTCCGTGTATGCGGAGATTGATGCCCTAGATTTGACCCCGGTCACCCAGGGAGAGGATGATCTACTGCCAGCTGGCCTTGAGCTGGGCAACCTTACCCCAACCCCCCTTTCCCCATGCTCCCTCCCCCTAATTGCCTTCCCGGGCGAGCACCCTGCAGAAGGTGGTCCACCACCTGATGCCATGGCCGCCAAGACCACCACGGAGCCAGCGCCTAGCATTATTGGAAGCCCCCTCCCTTACCCCTTCACCCTTGACTCTGCTCAGGAGGCACTTTCCTTTAGCTGCTTGCCTCCTGAACCCCAGAGCCTTACCCCTGCCCCCACCCCTGTCCGTGCCCAATTCCCCCCCTCCTGCAATGCTAATGCCGCCCCTGAGGTTATTTCCTTCCCGCCTTTCGCAGATTACCCCCAGGGAGCAGTCTTTGCACTTTCTAGTCGCTACCCATTAGGAGTTGCAATTTTTTCCCTGCCATCCCCCTCTACCCCAAGGTGTGAGATGAATTTAATAACCCCAGCCTGTCAGACGCCCCATCGGTGGTCCACACCCTGCATGCCCGCTTTAGCGGACCACGAGACTGCATCAAGAACCCCACCAGGGAACAACCCGGAAATCGCAACCCCACCCCCGCATGAGCTGCGAAATGCATTGCGGAAGTTTTTAGAAAACATCCGGGGCGCCCGCAACAGGGTACAGCTGGCTCTCCAGCTATGGGGGGACTTTGATCAAATCCTCCAGGCCACAAGGGCTCTTATAAAGGAGGGTAGAGGGCAAGGAAAGCACGGTGCTGCGGCCTACGGGCGGGCCCGCGGCTTCCGTAATGATCTACTCACGGGATGGGTCATGGGTTGCTGCGCGACCCGCTGAGGGCCGCGAACACCCCCGCCAATAAGGAACCCCCACACCCCCAGCCCTCCGCATGACGCCTCTCATTATCGCAACCCTGAATACCAGGGGCTGTAGGATGGCTCTTCACAGGTCCCAGGTGCTCTCTTACCTTCGGGAAGGGAGGTACTCTGTAGTTTTCCTGCAGGAGACCTATACGGATCCGACCACCGAGGACAGCTGGCGGCTGGAGTGGAGGGACGGGGTCTACTTTAGCCACTTCACGACTTGGCAAGCTGGAGTGGCGACCCTGTTCTCCCCCAACCTACAGCCCCAGGTGCTAGGGGTCACTGAGGCCGTGCCGGGCCACCTGCTGCATCGCCGAGTCCATATGGAGGGGCTCGTGGTCAACTTTGTTAATATCTATGCCCCGACAACGAGCCCGAAATGGCCACAATTCTATCAGCAGGTGTCCGACTTCCTCAGCACCCTAGATTCTCACGAGTGCCTAGTCCTGGGAGGGGAATTTAACACCACCCTCGAGGAATGGGACCACTCAAGGGCCGAGCTGAGCCCGTCCGCCGCGAACATTCTCTGAGAAATAGTTGAATATCACTCCCTAGTAGACGTCTGGCGTGACCACCACCCAGATGACACTTCCACGTTCACCTGTGTCCGGGTGGAGGCCCATCGGTCACACCACTCTCGGTTGGACCGTATTTATTTATCCCGTTTCCATCTTTCACAGGCCCACTCCTCCAACATTCGGCTGGCCCCATTTTCCGACCATCATTTAGCCACCATAACAGCCTCCCTCCGTGCAGAGTGGCCGGGGCCGGCCTATTGGCACTTTAACAAAAGCCTGTTGGAGGATGAGGGCTTCGTGACGTCCTTCCGGGAGTTCTGGCTGGCCTGGCGAGAGCAGCAGCGTGCCTTTCCCTCGGCGCGGCGATGGTGGGATCTAGGGAAGGTGCGCGCAAAGCTCTTCTGCCGTGACTACACTCGGGGCACCAGCCGACGGAGGAATGCAGTGATAGAGCAGTTGGAACGGGAGGTCTTGGAGATGGAGAGGCGTCTGGCCGCCAGCCCCGAGGACCCGTTCCTCTGCGGAGCATGCCGGGAGAAGCGGGAGGAGCTCCGGGCCCTCAAGGACCATCGGGCCCGAGGTGCCTTTGTTCGATCCCGCATCCGCCTCCTTCAGGAGATGGATCGCGGCTCCCATTTCTTCTACGCCCTGGAGAAAACGAGGGGGGCCAAGAAACACGTCACCTGCCTTCTAGCAGAAGACGGCGCCCCCCTCACGGATCTGGTGGAGATGTGTGGGAGGGCCTGTGACTTCTACACAAGCCTTTTCTCCCCGGATCCAACCGATCCTCGCGCTTGCAGGGTGCTCTGGGAGGAACTCCCCACGGTCAGCGTGGGCGACCGAGACCTGCTAGAGCTGCCTCTCACCCTGGCCGAGTTCTCGGAAGCCCTCCGTCGCATGCCCACCAATAAATCTCCGGGCATAGACGGGCTGACCGTGGAGTTCTATCGCGCATTCTGGGACATCCTTGGCCCAGACCTAGCCACTGTTTGGGCTGAGTCTTTGCAGGGCGGGGTCCTCCCTCTTTCGTGCAGGTGAGCAGTGCTCGCCTTGCTGCCGAAGAAGGGGGACCTCCGCGATTTACGAAACTGGCGTCCCGTCTCACTCCTTAGCACGGACTACAAAATCGTAGCAAAAGCAATCTCACTGCGGCTAGGGTCCGTGATGGCAGACGTGATCCACGCAGAATACTGTCCCGGGTCGCAGCATTTTTGACAACCTCTTTCTAGTCCGAGACCTTTTGGAACTCGGGCATAGAGACGGTCTGTCGTTCGCCCTCCTGTCTCTCAATCAGGAGAAGGTGTTCGATAGAGTAGACCATGAGTATCTCCTGAGCACTCTGCAGGTGTTCAGATTCGGACCTCAGTTTGTGAGTTTTCTCTGGGTGCTGTACGCCTCCGTGGAGTGTTTGGTTAGGCTCACTGGACCCTGACTGAACCGGTCAGCTTCGGGCGAGGAGTGCGGCAGGGGTGCCCCATCTCGGGCCAGTTGTACGCTCTGGCGATGGAGGCTTTCCTCTGTCTCCTCCGCAGGAGGTTGACAGGGTTGGTGCTGTGGGAGCTGGAGCTGCGGCTGGTCCTGTTGGCGTACGCCGATGACGTGCTCCTCGTGGTCCAGGACCCGGGCGACTTGGCGCGAGTGGAAGCTTGCCAGGCCATCTACTTGGCAGCCTCCTCCGCCTGAGTCAACTGGGTCAAGAGCTCTGGCTTGGCGGTGGGGGACTGGCGGCAGGTGAGCTCCCTCCCACCCGCGCTTCAGACCATCCGGTGGAGTGCGGGTCCACTTCTCTATCTCGGCGTTTACCTTTCCTCCACGCACCCTTCCCCGCTGGAGAACTGGCAAAATTTAGAGGGCGGGGTGATAGAGCGGCTCCGGAAATTGATGAGGCTACTCCGATGTCTCTCCCTCCGAGGGAGAGCACTGGTGCTTAACCAACTAGTCCTGTCCAAGCTCTGGTACCGGCTCAACACCCTGGCCCCGGCCCCGGGTTTCCTGACCCACCTCCAGACAACGATTCTAGAATTCTTTTGGTCAGGAATGCACTGGGCCCCTGTTGGGGTTCTTCATCTACCCCTGAAGGAAGGAGGGCAGGGTCTGAAGTGTCTGCACACTCAGGTCCATGTCTTCCGCCTCCAGGCCCTTTATAGTGCACGTAGTTCGACGTGGAGCATACTGGCGCACGCCTTCCTGCGCCGCTTCCAAGGGCTTCGACACGACCGGCAGCTCTTTTATCTCTGTCTGAGAGGTTTTCCGCGAGACCTCTCCGGGCTGCCGGTCTTCTACCAGGACCTCCTCCGGACCTGGAAATGGGTTTTTAATTACCAGGTCCATGGCGGCCACCGAGGGGGCAGATCTCCTCGCGGAGCCCCTGCTACACAACCCCCAGCTCCGTGTGCAGGCAGCGGAGTCCCGCTCGGTGCGCCAGAGTTTGGTCCTGGTGGAAGTCATGAGGGTTGAAGACCTCCTGGACTACAACCAGGGAGACTGGCTGGATCCCCTGATGCTCGCTCGGCGCATGGGGCTCTCTAGACCTCATACCCCCGGCGCGTACTTCAGGAGGTGAAGGTCACCTTGACACCCGCTGCTCGGGCTTATCTCAACTGAGGTCTGCGCGAGGGTGCACCCCGCCCACCCTCTACCCCAGGCCTGCCGGACCTTTCAATTGGGCCCCTACCCCGTAGATCCCAACAAACCCCTCACCCTTTCACTGCAAGCCAGCTGCATGAACTGCAGCCAGTCAGCTTCCAAATTGCGCCACGGAAATATCTATACACACTCACGCTTCACACCCTTCACGCCCACACCCTGGTGTCCCGCCCCGATACAAAGGGGCGGGACCTCCTGCCACCTTTGGAGGGTGAGCAACCCCGGTGGGCCAGCCTGTATTCCACCTTGGTCCCGAGGCCCCTCGGGGGACCTTAGTTGGCAGCTCCTTCACGGAGCTGTGAGCATGGGCGTGTTTTTGACGCGGTTCACCCCCATCCCGGATACTTGCCCTTTTTGCAACGTGAGGGAAACCCTGGCGCATGTATATTTAGAACGTGCCAGGCTGCAGCCCCTTTTTCAGCTCCTCACAAATATTTTATTACGCTTTTGGCTACACTTTTCCCCTCACCTTTTTATCTATACACTCCCCATCCGTGGCCCCACAAAGTTGCGAGATCTCCTGGTTAACCTCCTCCTAGCCCTAGCTAAAACAGCCATTTATAAAACCAGAGAGGGGAGGTTGGCTAATGAGGCGTCCTGCGATTGTAGGGCCGTTTTCCGATCCTCAGTACATTCACGTATCCAGGCGGAGTTCCTCTGGGCGGCGTCCACCGACTCCCTTAACGCCTTCGAGGAGTGGTGGGCGCTGTCCAAGGTTCTCTGCTCGGTGACCCCGTCCGGTTCCCTCCATCTGACCCTTTGATTGAGGGGAAGAGCGAGAGACCCCAGCCCCAGCCGTTGCCACTGTGGATACCATCATCACTGTCACCTAGGAGGGGTCCTATCACACGTGGTGTATGTCCCCCCAACCCCCAGACCGCCCACCCCGCAGCCATGCCCATCTTGTCAGGTACTCTCAGGAGAGGGATAATTGGTGACACTGGGCGTGGCACTAGGTAACTCGAGGAGGTGGAAGACCACGAGTGTCGAGGAAGCCCCCCCGCTCTGGTCCCAGGCTAGCCTGAACACTTCTCCCTCCTAAAGGCTGCTGTGTTATTTGTGTTTGCTTTTGTTTTGTTGCATAGTTTTGCTTTATCCTTTTTGGTGATTCTTTGTAAGTGTTACACAAATAAAATTCTTTTCTGCTTCAAAAAAAAAAATCACTTTCCTGTAGCCATCTGGCATGATCCTGTCCCAATATTCAGTAAATCATACCCTTACCTATGACACATCACATGACTTATCTTGCACAAAATAATTACGATTGTCATAATCATATAATAAAATCTCTATGAAGAATATGGGGGGGCAGTGTCACACTGACCTCTACTCATCACATATACAGAAGGCAGGCACCAAGAGGGCTAGCAGCTCCCTGAGGTACCCCAGACTCAAAGCAGCTTGTATTGAGGTTTCCTGACTGCTTCAAAGCAGTGAATACAAAGGAGGAGAGATATCCGTTCCTAGTATCACTCTATAGTAAGTGACATGCCGTCATTCCTAGTCCTTTTCAAGGATGCCATGAAGCCCTTAGTGTCAACCTTGAGTCACTCCTCTTCCATGAGGTCAGCAGAGTTATGATCTCAGTGCAGCAAGTTTACACATTCTTAGAGTCAGCACTTCCAACACAAGAAAACTTTGGCTTCACCAATGGTACCTCTAGTACTCAGGCCTCTGACACAGCTAATGTTGGTACTTGCAAATCTAGAGTATTTGGGGATTCCATAGCTTTGCCACCTTGCCATTACCAGTGCCCTGCCTGATGGAGGCAGAACTAGGGACCTTTTTAAAACTGCACGGGCAGCTGGTCTCCTCAAACACAGCTGCTGAGTATTCTTTGAGGTGGACGGGAGGGTACAAGATCAAAAGATTGCCCCACCCATGAAAATGCTCCCATGTTTCTCAGTAACAGGAACAGACGCTGCAGGCAATTCACTCCTGGCACCAAAAGTCATCAAGCCTCTCTTACCAGACAAGATGAAGTCTTATTCCAGAAATGAATGAATATCTGATCAAAGAAAAGCTCAAGATAGTCACCCTGAGCCATCATACTGCTTTAGTTTTTTTATTTTTAAAGTGGAAGGCCATGTGTATCCCTAGGTGGACACCTTCATGCACATGGGGATGCTCCCCAAACACTGGAAGATTTGCTGTACTAGTTTCATGTTACCTTTGGGGATACCATTGGTGCCAAATGTTTTCACAGAATGGCTGGAGGGGTAGATGTGTCCTACCTGCACAGCCTGGCAGTACATGTGTTCTCCTACTTGTAAAATTGGCTGATTGCACCACTCTGCAATGTGTCAAAAGATCAATCCCTGTTGTGGGGTGTTGAAGCTGGAATATGGGAGTCACTAAGGTTCATGATAAATTACCCAGAGACCCGATTTGTACCTAGCAGACAATTGGAATACAGATAGGGTAAAAGTTTCAGAAGTGCCTAAGGCTTGGTCTACACTTCACTTTATTCAATTTATTTGAGCATAAGCTTTTGTGGGCTACAGCCCACTTCATCGGATGCAATAGGTCTTATGTGCAGAAAACAAGAGTAACTTGTAAGAGTATCCTAAGGGAATCCAGCTCTCTTCACCTTCCCTCTTCTGGTGGCTGGTGATGGGTAGAAGACTGGAAAGTTCCCAAAGAGACAGATGAGCCAAAGCAGGGGTGTAAAAAGGAAACACATGAGGAGGAGAACACAGGAAGTTTGGGAGGAGCTGGGAAAGAGATGGATACCCAAGGTCACAGAAGGCATGCTGAGGAGAGAAAGCTCCATGTTTCAGAACACAAACCATGCACTGGAGCAGAACTCTTGATCGTCCAAAGGACTCTGACCACAGCCCAAGGAATGCTCTGGAGTGCTGAGGAAATGGAGGCAGGGAAATGAGTGTAGGGTTTATTATTTTTGTATAGATCTGTGTATTTCTCATGCTTTTGAAGAGCTATGCTGTTTGACTCCTGTGCAAAGTCTGTATGTGTTATATGCTATGCCTACCACATGGCCCCTTGAAGAGGTAAACCAGAAGGCCCACACATTTGGGTAGAGTTCTGAGTCATAAGAAATGTAGTCAGATGTATAGTACACATGTTTAGTTTACTGAAGGAGAATTTTTTTACAAGTAGATTCCTAGTCAGTCAGTAAAAGTGTTTCTTGACTACAGAGATGTTATGAACTGCTTTAAAAAAAACACTCCAACATCCTATTCTGGCTCACAACACTATTGCAGTAAATTTCCTGCCCCAAGCTTGCACCTCATAAATGCAAAGTTCTATTGTTCCTGAGACTGCATTATAGAGGAAAGCTCTGTTTCTAAATCTGAGAGAACAGACTAATTTGTCGCTGATAGGAACCTTGACGGAAGGGCCAACAGATTTATAGTAACTGGGATCCCTTACATTTGGTTGGCTGGTTGTAGCTTTGATTTCACATGAACGGTTATCATAGGCCCGGTCTTACACGACAAAGTTAGGTCAACATATGCCGTGTTAGGCCGAGTTAATAATGTATACGTCTACACTAATGAGTCCCTTCCACCAACCTAAAGGGCTTGTAAAGGGCTGTACTCCACCTCCGCAAGAAGTGTACTGCTTCAGTTGACATCCACATATCGACATGGGGATAGTGGAGCCACTGCACTATGTAATTCGAATAAATGGCCTCCAGGAGGTGTCCCACAGTGCTCCGCTGTGACCGCTCTGGAGAGCACTTTTAATGCCAGTGCACTTCAGCCAGGTACACAAGAAACAGCTGCCTCCTCCTCCCGCCACACTCCCATGGTAAAGCCCCAGGAACTTTTGAATTTTCATTTCCTGTTTGATCAACATGGAGAGCTCGTCAGCACAGCTGACAATGGATGCTCAAGGCCGCAAACAGGTTCCAGCATGGAGTGCACAAGAGGTGGTGGATTTTATTGCTGTGTGGGGAGAGGAGTCTGTGCAGGAAGAGCTCCAAACCAGCAGAAGAAACGCTGACATCTATGCCAAGATTGTACAGGGCATGGGGGAGAAGGGCTACACCAGGGACACGCAGCAGTGCTGTGTGAAAATAAACGTGCTTCGGCAAGCGTACCAGAAGACCAGGGAGGTGAACAGTGGCTCTGGTTCAGAGCCAAAGACATGCCACTTCTATGAGGAGCTGCGTGTGGTTCTAGGTGGCAACCCCACCACTACCCCAAGACGCTCCATGGATACCTCCCAGGAGCCCTGGGTGACCTTGGACAACAATGAGGAGGACATTGTTGACAAGGAAGAGGAGGAGAATATGAGGCAGGCAAGGGAAGGATCCATTCTCCCCGACAGCCAAGAACTTTTTTTTAATGCTGGAGCCCATTCCTTCACAGGATCAATGGTTAGCGGCGCGTGATGCTAGGGAAGACACCTCTGGTGAGTACACATTACCAAACCGTAGGGGTTACATGCTGTTATTTTTAATGTTGAATCTGAATTAAAAAATTGGGATAGCAGTTATAAGCAGCCACTCCAGCTACACAGAGCATGCTCTCCAAAAAAGACTGTTTATGTGACAGGGGATGGCCCAGGTACCCTCCCTTGAGATCTCTAGGAAGCTGTCATGGAGGTACTCTGCAATCCTTTGCAGTAGGACACTTTCCCATGCACTCCAGTATTAACTCTTCTGGCATGATTGCAGCACACAGCATTCAGCATAAGGACCAGGTCTGTATGCAGACGCTTGCAGCATCTGCTCCCTTTCCACCTCTGTTACCCTCAGGAGAGTGATATCACATAAGGTCACCTAGGAGAAACAGGAAGTTTTAAATGCTAGCCCTTAAACCACAAGCAATTCGATAAATAATCCACCCCTGTTTGGTGAATTCTGGGTCACACAACCAGAGTTTCCTGAGCATGCCCTGGTTGTGGTTGGAAGGGATCACTGTGTATTGCAGCCAGCACTAAAAAAAAAAAAAAGGGGTGGGGGGAGATGCTTCCTGTTTGTCTCTCTTCCACCCCAATCCGGTGCTGCTTTTGTAACAATCAAACTACTCGCAGGGCTTTACGCTGGTGTTTGTCCACAAGCACCATCCAGGTTGCTATGGGAAAGGGGGCTGTGCTGAGGTTACAACTATTGATCCCAAGGATGTCTTCACAAAAGCTGCCGCACGAGACCTCTCGCCCATGCCTCGTGGCCTTACTCACCATGGCTGGAGCAGCAAACCAGCTCTTGCCGTAGCCGGCAGTTGTGATTACATTGTGGCTTGCAGGGAAGTGCATTGTGGGGTGTTTCTTTTATAAACCTGGCACCAGAAACAATGTGTGCGCTGTCAGTGCTACCCTTGTGCTTTGTTGCACAGTCTGTCATCTTCACATAGTGTCCAAATGGCTGGCTGAATGGCTTACCAATATTGTTGGCCAGCCTGAGACTTATTTTAGGATCAAAGGGGCCTCCTGGCTCTTTGAGTTCAGTCCTTTGCTATAGCAGGCAACCCTCTCCTAATCCTGTTCATATGTATGTACAGAATGCCATAATGTGCTTGGGTACAGTCAGCATCTGGTATGTGACTGGCAAGTCTGTGAGCAGGTAGCCTTCAGTTTGCGGCTGTACAGGGAATTAACAAAGCACACACTGAGCATCCCTGCACCATTGCTGTAGCTTAGATTTGACGTCCAGCAAGGAAGCCAGATTTGGCCTATCGTTGTTTATGTCTATTTCCAAGCCCTAAGGCCGCCAAACTCATTTGACTCTGCAAGTTTTATTTTAAGATTTTGCCATTTTGAGAAGAGTTCCCTCCATATATATTTTAATATGTTGCTGCTTCACATTGTTCTGTCACATGTTATTGGTTTCTTTTTCTTTGTGTGGTGCCCCAGGAAATGTTGCATTCTTTACATGAGAATCCATTGGGAGGTAGTTTTAGAGACGTTATTTAACTGATATTGTTCATAAATCGTAATGATTTTCTACTCACTTTCACGCCTCCCTACAGAGTTATGAGAAATCCTGTAGAGTTCAATTTTTTTATAACACCCCCTAGATCATTAACTTTTCCCATCAGACATATTCTTGTTGCTCCTGTCTTGGAAAACACTGCCCACGATCCAGATACATTAGCATTGTTCCCCTTATTGCTTTTGCCTTTAAAGATGCGTGAGCATGCTGTGTTTCTCTCTCTGCCTTCATTTCCTCTCCTCCAGCTCTTCCCTTGGTCCACTCAAATCTGGCTTCCACCTTCTCAGATCCCTTGAAAGCACCTTCAATTAAGGCATTAATTTCCTGGGTACACACACACACACACACACGCAACACACACACCACTTGGCAATTGGCTTCACCCCTGTGTACCTGCTAGCTGCCTTCTACTGGGAATTTGGAGAAAGTGACAAAACGGACTTGATGAACTAGAGGGTCAAAATTGATGAAATGAGGAGTCTAGAACTGATACACTGGAGGGAAGTTGAGAACTGAAGGAGGGAGGGAACAAACCTGAAACTGAGGGCACTGGGCACAAATGATGGCTTGATAAGGAGAGAACTGATAAACTTATGAGAGAGCAGTTGGACTAGAAGCTAATAGATTGAGTGACACCAGAGAATGAACTTTTTTTTGGAAAAGCAGGAGGACAAGCAAATGAAAGAATGGATTCTGCCAGGCAAAAAAGTGGAGACAAAAAAGGAGAAGAAATGGATTGGGATGAGATGGTGGATAGAGAAGACAGCGGCTTTGGACGGTGTGATTAGAGAGAGAAGGGAGAGACTGAAAGGGGTGAAGGAAGGAAGGTGAGATTTTGAGTTGGGAAGGAGAGAAAGTGAAAGGAGAGAGTTGGAAGGCAAGCTTGAGACCACAGAGGAAGCGAAAACAAGGGGGAAGGCGGGGAAGAGTAGTTTTATATAGATAGCTAGATGTGTCTAGGAAATAAACAAAGGCAGTTAGAGCCTTTCTTTGGTGTGCAATATTTGCTGGTAATTTACTAGAACATAATTTGCCACTCTCAGTCTTTCTGGTAAAAGAGTCAAGGCAGCTGGTCTTTATAGGTGTCCACGGCTTATTCTGAAATATTTTAGCACAGACTTTATGGTTTAAAGGCCCAGGCAGTGGCCAGTTGGGAGGCTCCAGAAAAATGGGTGCCCTGTGCCCTGACCTGCTCCCCAGCAGGGTGGTAGGGGAAGCTGCAGCACCCAGACCCCGGCAGCGGCCCTGGTACTGAAGGAGCTCTTGCTCCCTGCCATGGCCTCAGGGCTGAGGGAGCTGTCACTCTACACCACTGCCCTGGGGCTGTGGTAGGTGGGGAGGGAACAGAGCTGCTCCACTTTGGGGGGCCATAGTGGTGGGGGCAGAAAGGAGAAAATGGGTTGCAGGGCCACAGGGTGGGGGGCAGAACAGGGGTGAGCCCACAGGCAGAAGGGGGGGATCCCCCCACTTGCTGTGGCCCAGGGACCCATGAAACTTTAATCCATCTCTGGAACCAGGCTAACAGAGATATAGGTGGAGGGCAAGAATTATTGCTACATTTTAAAAAGTGGAAAACTATATAATGGCATTAGAAAATACTCCATTGTAACTGATCAGGAGTCGTTATTTGAGGAAGCACATGAATGGTTTTGAGACCCAGTTTAGTAAATTCAAATGGAACCAACTTTGAATGTTGGACCAATATATCACGATAGATACTGGATCAGAATGCACCATTTCCTGTTTTACAATAGCTGTTGTTGACTGAAGAAGGAGGGATGTTTGGGTGGAACATGGACAATTGTCCGGATATATATTGTGTACAATAATACTTCTAGAAAAGTTGTTCATTAATGTTGCGCAGTGTAACAGAGCCTGTGAAGATATGAAGAACTCTTTGTGGATTAGAAGGCTTCTGGCTGAGAACTATTGGCTGATACATCTTTCATGCTTTTATCAGAGGCCCTCTTGTGTGCCTCTGTATAGTGCCAATCAAAATTCCTTTACAGTCAAATTCTAGTAGTGGTACATTCTTCTTGAGCGCAGTATTTTCCCCCTGCTCCTTTACACCATTCCTGTTTCCATATCAGATATCATTACAATGTGACATACACACAAAAATAACTGATGTAAAAGGAAGTTATTACATAGACATTTGTGCTATAATCTGTACAGTTCTTTGCATTACTCAAGTCAGACCTCCTGGAAAGGCTGAGTGATTCAGTGATGTCAACACTCTCATCAAGAACAGACGAAGGAAGTGATCTAACGTGATACAATTGAGGTATTTTCATAATTCCTAAAATAATTGACTAACCTTAGTGTTTTAAAAATTAAATGTGGAAATTCAAAATTTAAATCAACTTCCTTACCCAAATTTTGGCTTTCCTTTATTAGGTGTGAGCACTAGTTCATTACTGTAGGGTTACTTTTAATCAGTGGGCTACTAGTTTTGATATTTAAAAAAAATTAAATAAGAGTACTGAAGCTTAATAAACACATACGAAGAATCACATGAAATTTTAAAAATAAATACACCACCAAAAGAGGAGGTCATGTTTTGGACCTACCAGCTCAACAAGATCCTTTTGAACCAAAGCCAAAGACTTCTGTGCGATCATGTGATAAGGATTGTTGTTTGGCCAGTTTCTCTCAAATTGGTTCTCTTTGGTGAGTATCTCATTGTAATAGTCCCAAATCAAAAGCTCTGCAGGGACGTCCTTTCTGATAAAATTCCTATCCAGCTTCTTGACAGTAATACTTCAGTGGTTGGGTTCTGCACCTACCAGGGTCCATTTCCTCTGCTCCTGCTGCGTGTCCAGTAGTAAGCCCTGGTTGGCACGGTGCTTCCTCTCTGACTTGTCCAGCAGTCGTTCAGAATAATAATCTTTTAAAAGAGAGCCCTGCTGCTGCCTCAGAGCTTTGAGTTTTTGAACAAAAAGTTTGACTTTGTCATTAAAACCAGCCTCTACCCTGGCCATGACCTGTGCCTTGACAAAGGAGGGCATTTCCACTGGTGTTTCACGCAACCCTAAAAAAGGGTTCCTGGAGCTAGGTCTCAGTGTGTGCTTCCCACTGCTGCTGCCGCCACTGTTATAGGGGCATCTTGGGAACTCTCCTTTCAGTCTCCGGCCCTCTGCTCTTCCTTTGGGGGACACCGGGGCACTAAGCTCAGCGTTGTTGGCTTCTGGGTGCTGGTGCTGTGTGGTGATTAACACAGAAGACATGCCTGGTGTACAGTCACCCCCAAACTGCCTTCTGTCAGATTTATCATCTTTAGTAGTGTGGGGTTGTGGGTGATCAAAATGTCAGTTCCACGCCACTGTCTAGAGGCTGGAAAGCTTTTAGTACCTGGATTACACTCTTTTGCCCAGTTCTTCCTTAGATCTCCCACGCCTAGCTTTATTTCATTCTCTGAGACCCTTGGCCATTTCCCTCCTTCCTCATCTTGATAGTCTCCACCTCTTTTCTGCCCAGCAGATGAGATGGGAGCCCCTTGAGACTGGAGTCTGCATGGAGCAGAAGTCACTCTGGTGCGCTGTCCCTGCAGTAAAATGGCTCTCATGGCGTTCTCACTATGGTCAGTCACGGTGGTGTGGAAAGTGGAAAATGCACTCCGGGTGAGCTGTTTGACAAAGGCCCGGTTGCCATGCAGCTTGGCATGAGCCAGTTCTGACCTCCTCAACTTGGTGGTGAATCAATTGTACAAGATTTTCTGATCAAGCATTAGGGAGTTTGCTGCCTGCCTTTTCATGGAATCCAAGATGGTGAGTTTCCTCTTTAATAGGGTCTCTTCTTTGCAGTTGAAAGACAAAGCTAAGTGGAATGTCGCTCCTTTGAACTGCATTTTCTCCCCCATTATGAAAGAGCAGTTTAAAACTGCTACTAGCAAGCGCTTCGGTTTTTCTGCTGTCCTCCCTTTCCACACTCGCTCACATTTAGTTTTCTGTACGCACTGCTGCTGTTGTTAAGTATTAGCATAAAGGCTTTTAAATCTGTCAGTCCTGAAATTCTACACCGGGGACCCTGAGTTTGTTGACATGACTTGGTCCATTATACGTTGTCAAGGAAAGACTAAAACCTTTTATTCCAAGGGCGGAGAGAGGAGGTGTGTGCTGTACCTTTAAATGATAGGTTTGATGCTTTGGGTAGTCCCAGGAACAGGCCCACCTCCAGCTGAGTAAATTTATTTTGCAGCAGGGAGTCGCACAGTGTCTACAAACAGTGCATTGGGAAACAAGCAGAAAGAAGAAGATGAAAAGTAAATGCACCTTGTTGTCAGCAACCATCTTAATGGAAATCCTAGGGCACTTTATGTAGCAGTTTGTTTTCTAGCTATTTAATCCTCACACATACACCCGTCAGGCAACGAAAGTAGTAGTAAGAGATAGGGTGCAGATTGTGCGTATTTTAAATAGAGTCAAGAGATATTTTTAAGGGATGGTGTCCCCAGCCTCTGTTTGCAAGAAGCTGGGAATGGGCGACATGCACTGTTCCCTCTAATTTTTAACAGGCTGCGTGCACAAAAAATTTCTTCTGCGCCACTGCTGAAGCAAAAAAAAAAAAGCCGGAGTGCACGCAGTGTTTCACTGTGTGTGCAGGGTTTAACATTTGTGTGTGTGCGCACACGCGCACAGCTTAGAGGGAACAGTGGCGACGTGGGATGGATCACTCCATGATTACCTGTTCTGTTCATTCCCTCTGGGGCACCGGGCAACGGCCACTGTCAGCAGACAGGATACTGGGTTGGATGGAGCTTTGGTCTGACCCAGTATGGCCATTCTTATGTTCTTCTGGCTCCTTTCCTTTATTTAGCTTGTGGGAGTGCCTAAGGGTGCTAACTGTAATTGAGGCCCTATTGTGCTAGGCACTGTCCAAATACCCAACAAACACACGGGGCCTGCTCTGTAAGAGCTTGCTTTGTAATTTGCACCTATGAGAGTCCCATTGAAGTTAATGAGATGACCATGGTGGTCCCTTCTGGCTTTAAAGTCTGTGAGTCTAAGACAATACTCATCTGTGTCATTATTCACATGCATACATGTTTCCAGACCTGGACCTTAATTTAGGCTGGATTAAAAAACACTGAGTACTAAAACTGTTGAGAGCCTGGTTGTGAGTTTCCAATAACGAATGCATGATTTTGCAGCACACTCTCTCCTCCTTCATCAGCCCCACAGTGTTTTTAAGAAGCCAGTGCTGTTTAACTCATGTAACACCATTTAGAACAGTAATCATCCCTTTTTGAAGAGGCTGTTAATAACCAACTAGCCTACTGTTAACCAGCTGCAGTAAACCACTCAATACATAGGGGAGTTAGTTCGGTGGGCCGATTGCTTTGCTGAAACGAAAAATATTTGTTTGTGGGCGGCACTACAATGAACATTAATTATGAAAGATGGGGAGTTTTTGCTCTGCAGGACGATTTAATTGTTAATACGAGTTAAATATAATGTGTTAAAATAGACAAGCATTGAGGAAGCTGATATCTTAGCTCTACTCAAAAAATATGGAGTCATGTTCTGGGCTGATCTTGACTCATACCATTTTATGTATACACATATAAGATATAAAACCATTCTTTGGAGAATTGTATGAGCCAGGGTCATCCCAGAACATGCTGCCGCACCTTCTGAATAGAGCTCTCATGCTCAAGTATTTAGTGTGTTTTTTTTACTGACCAAATATTGTCCAATATTGCAGCTAGACTGGCACCAGCTGCTAAAAGTGTTGAAAAAGAAGGAGAGTCGTCAGCAAAAATGCCGCTAACTCAGCCCAACTCTGAAAAGAGAATTTTTGATTGTGCGTGGTGATGGGACTGATTGGAGGTGTAAAAATGGCGGTTGAGCTGCCTTCTGACAGCAGGCAGAGGCATAGAATCTCGAGTTCTGGAAGTGTGTCCTGAACACTTTTGAAAAGGAAGATGGTGCACCCATGTTTTTGATTATAATGTTGTCCCTTCAGCCCAAGCAGGTAGCCAACAGACAAGGCCAAGCCAAGTTGTTTTCATTCGGAGGCGAAATTGATGATGGAGTCAGGTATATTCTTTGGTGCAAAGAATGTACACAAAGTCCTGTTTCCTTGAATACAGTAGGACTCAAACAGTGTCAAGCAGTTTCCTTGCTCACAATTTCCAAACCTGCTTCCCCAGCCAGTCCTGTGCCCCACGGAGCTCTGTGACTACTCCCTTTGGGACCCCGCTCACTACTGGTACTCTTGTTGCCTGCTGCCTCTCTCTCACACAATGCTTGTCAAACCGTTCCATTGCCTCTGTTTGGGGCCAGGGCCAGGAAACCCCTCTGCGTCTGTCTGAGTGAGTTTTTTCTCAGGCTTTTTCATGCAGCCTAGGGCCTTGTTTCCACTTATCACTACCTAAAAGGGGCTTAATTGCTTCTTCCATTGGCTTTATAGATTCCAAGGCCAGAAGGAACCACTGTGATCATCTATTGTAGCCTGACCTCCTGTATAATACAGGCCATAGAATTATGTGGCTAGCACAGCCATTAGCTGTCACAAGGTCTGTGATTGCCAGTACCTCCGAGACCTGCTTGGTGACGGCCATTAACGCATATTCCAGCATTAAAAGGCTTTGTTTCAATACTCAGTTTCCAATCACAGCCAGTAAACTATCTACAGTATAAACACAGTTTAGCTGCTCGAACTGACTGGCGTGATCCTAACTACTGTGAGAGAAAACCGGGATGAGGCCTGATAATAAAAGGATGTGTGGCCGGACACTGTATCCACTGGCACGGCTTTCTACAATGTCCTGCTGCTGTCACTAGCTGTGTCCACTAGCCTCCGGGTGTGCATTAGGGTGCAGCTACGTACCCCCTTTGTCTTGTTAAAGCTTGGCAGTTTGTGCAGAATGAGCCACTTTAACTTGCCATCCGACATGGTTAGACAATTTGCGCCCTGGAGCCTTCTAGCAGATGCCTGTGTCTTCACCCTTCTCCAGTCGTCCCCTGGCCATTTCTTTTGACTTCTTCTCCAGGTGCTTTTCATTAGAAGCTTGGATTGCGAAATCAAGGCGCTTGAAGTCATTAACTCAATGCCGTATGTCTTCTAGAAGAGACGCTCTCCGTCAAATGGCAGTTTTGGGCTTGGTGCAGAAATTACTGGGTGAGGGTCTATGGCCTGTGTTATGCAGGAGGTCAGACTAGACTAGCGCTTCTGTCTATTAAACCCACCCTTTCCTGTATTCAAGGGAATTTCAGTCTGTTTAGGTGGTTAAAATATTAAACCTGAGAGCTACTGGTCTGAACGAAGCATCTCATGTTTCAGGAGAGGCAGTGCGATTATTGGTTGCTGCCCTGGCACTTACAAGAATCCATGTCTGGATTTGTGAACTGAGTAAATTTGCTATGGAAGCAAGTGCAAAGTCATAACTACAGAAGCAAACCAGACCATTTTTAGTTACTAGCCACCCTTGTCCTTTAGGGCTCTCACCTGCTCCCATCCCCCACCCCTACCCCCTTTATTTATGTATTTATTTGCTTACCTAGGTCTCTATCAGTTCTGCTTGTGTAAAGCAGAATGGAGGGAGAAGTGTTACAAGCACCCTCAATTATGGAGTCTGCCTGGGGGATTTTGCCCTCCATTCCAGCAATGCAGCACGATATTCCAGGAAGGCTAGCAAGAGAAACCTCAATGGACCTCCCCCCCCCACCCCACCCCGCCCCCATCCCAGTGAATTAAAACTGCTCGCTGTCCTCAAGGAGGCTGGAATAGCTGAAATGTCTGTGATTTAGCTTGCCATGGAAGAGATAGGAGAAGGAGTGGGTTTTCCATTTAGTGAGTGATTCTTATTACTCTCAGGCCTGGTCTGCACTTAGCTCAGGCGCTCAGGGACATGAAAAATTCACCTCCCTGAGTGCCTTAGTTAAGCCAACCTAACCCCCAGTGTAGATGCAGTTAGGTCGATGGAAAAATGCTTCTGTTACCCTAACCACCACTGCTTGGGGAGGTGGATTACCTACAGCAGCGGAAAACTCTTCCATCAATGTAGGAAACCTCTATGCTAGCACACTACAGCGCCATAGCTCTGCCACTGTAGCTGCCGGCCTGTAAAGGTAGCCAAAGGAGGACGTACGTGTTTCTATGAACCCTGAGTTATACAGCCACGGATACTTTTAAAGGGTTAGAGTCCTTTTGTCTGTTCCAGGATGGAACCACTAAGAGCATAACAAGAACAGTTGCATTAGGGATGATTTTGATCCACTCAAGAAAAAAATACAAATTTCTGTCCCATTACTCTGCTGAACGTATTCAGGTGTGGAAGGGTTAGATTTTTCTCAGGAAATATCAGTTTGGGGACATATTAAAGTTTGATTTAAGGATAAATGTGAGGTTGTCAGTTTGTGTTTTAACAGTTATAAAGCTTTAATTTTTTGACTCTCGATGTCTCCTGTCATTAACTAACTATTGTCTGACCTCCCACCTATAGTTACCCACTACAGTGAACACTGAAATTGATAACAAAAAAATTAGCATTGTCTGTCAAAATTCTCAAAAAAGGCTCCCACCTCAGCTGGCTGCTGCAGCCTGGTGACTCTTACTCCGGAGGGGATCTAGTAACTTAAAAGAGAAAAAGCCTTCCAGCCTGCCAGACCTATTAGCACAACACTGAAAGAGCCATTCAAGTGGTAATAGGTTTCAGAGTGGTAGCCTCTGTGTTAGTCTGTATCAGCAAAAAGAACGAGGCGTCCTTGTGGCACCTTAGAGACTAACACATTAATTTGGGCATAAGCTTTCGTGAGCTAAAACCCACTTCATCAGATGCATGCAGTGGAAAATACAGTAGGGAGATATATATACACAGAGAACATGAAACAGTGGGTGTTGCCATACACACTGTAACCAAAATGGACACAAATCAGATGTCAAGAATTATAACATTCAAAAACCAGTCGGAGAACACTTCAACCTCCCTGGTCACTCGATTACAGACCTAAAAGTGGCAATATTACAACAACAAAACTTCAAAACCAGACTCCAACGAGAGACTGCTGAATTGGAATTAATTTGCAGACTGGATACAATTAACTTAGGCTTGAATAGAGACTGGGAGTGGATGGGTCATTACACAGAGTAAAACTATTTCCCCATGTTTATTCCCCCTCTCCCCCACTGTTACTCTCACCTTCTTGTCAACTGCTGGAAATGGGCCATCCTGATTATCACTACAAAAGGTTTTTTTCTCCTGCTGATAATAACTCACCTTAATTGATCACTCTTGTTATAGTGTGTATGGCAACACCCCATTGTTTCTTGTTCTCTGTGTATAAATATATATATATATATCTTCCTACCATATTTTCCACTGCATGCATCCGATGAAGTGGGTTTTAGCCCACGAAAGCTTATGCTCAAATAAATGTGTTAGTCTCTAAGGTGCCACAAGGACTCCTCGTTCTTTTCTCAAGTGGTAATGAAGCCATTTAACAGGTATATGCTGTCAGTTTCTGAATTTACTGACAAAAACAGTTGGGCATTACTGTAGTGCTTGGAGCATCAGACATACAGTTTTTAAAATAAATCCTTCAAAAGACCACTCTTATCTAAAATACATATTTTATTTTAATGACTATACTACAAAAAAACTTGCTTCCAAAGTCTTCCTCTCCTTTCTGTCCACCCTTTTCTCCCTTCACCCACCTGTTGAAGAGAAGTTAGCCCTTAAAGGGACAACACCCCTTTCCTTCCAGATAAGCTGGACAAACGAGCGTCCCTTCCTTTACTTCTGACTATTTGATGAACTAGTTTTAAGAGAACCTTCCAGCAAAATCAGTACCTTAGTAAGATATAAAATCCTTTGTTATGCCTAAAATATTTGGAAACATCTTTTATAAAGTTGGTGAAATTTCATAAACATGTCTGTTGTTACAGAGAGCACACAAAGTAAATTAGCGTTCCCTTTCTCTAAAAGCAATGAACATTGTTATGAACACACTAAACCTCTGTGACTGATTAATTTAAAATAATGTCTTTGGTTCAGTGAGTTAAATATATAGTCATCTGGAATGGTTACTTTATGAAGGCTTAAGAGTCCATTTAAAATATAAAATCAGTTTAGAAATACTGATGAAGAAACTGTAAAACAGAGACGAGCGGGGTGATGTATTCCATAACATTTCATGTTGTATTCAGCAGGGCAGCTGACTCGCCCTGACTACAAAGTTTGTGCAAATAAATCTCTGACAAACTTCAGAGGATATCAAAATACCAGTGACTGACACTTTTTATTCCTAAATTTAGTGCTTTTAATTCGGCACCTTCTGCATGTCCAGTCTTCACCTTCTGGCATGCCATGGAAAACATGTTCCATTTTCTTTTGAAAAAAACCACTCTTCTGCGATTTCTTTCTAATGTAATTTGCTTCATTTGGGTTCAGGGATTTGGCTGGAACGGGGTGAGCAGGGAGGGGGGGCGGGAAGAGAGGAGGAGACAGTGGGGAGGGGCGGGGCCTGTACTGGGGGGGCAGGGCCTGGGGCGGAGCAGGGATGGAGTATGGGTGGGGCCACAGGCAGAAGAGGTGGGCTGAGGAGCTAGCCTCCCCAATCAGCAACTTCACCCACTGCCCATGACAGCAGGTAAAAGCGGGTCGGATCCTCCATACCCAGCATGCACTGCAGTCTCCTTAGGCAGGGGCCGTATTCGCAGAGCCGAATGCGCCACGGCTGCGCAGTCTGCGTGAGGGAGAAGTTACGGGGGGTCTCTGTGGGGAACTGTGACTCTCCGCCACCATGAGGCAGGCCGGGCGGCTCAGTATCCTTTGCTGCCTCGTCCCGCCCCCTCACCCCTCTCTGCCCCGGGGCTGTGATCCCGGGCTGCTGTTGGGCATAGGGGCACCAGTTTAATAATACTGTGTAGGGCCCCATAAATTCCAAGGATGGCCCTGGAGGGAGGGGATGCTATATTAAGCAAAGGCCTTTCTCCTCCTAGAATAATGAACGGCTGGTATTCATGGAAACTGCCTCACAGGAAAGGAACTGGGCTGAAGGAATTTTGGGTGTTTTCTACTTAAGACTTGCTTTTGCCGCAACAGGTACGCAAAATATCAGGCAACTAACAAAAACTCACCCTCTTCACAACATGATGGTGTGCCCTAGCCCTTGTGAGCAATCCCATAAGTAAGTCCCTACCAAAATCATGGCCGTGAAAAATGTGTCATGGACCATGAAATCAGGCCTCCTGTAAAACTGAGCTATTGGAGGGGAGGGACAGGGCTGGGGGGGGGCCCTAGCTGCGGGCTCCTACCATGCCCCTAGTGCCAGCTTCTAGTCCCCTCCGGGCTGGGGAGGGTCAGGACTTACTCGTCCCCTGCACAGTTGCTCTGGGGTGGACATCAGCCCCACCTCCAGGTCCCTATGCTGGCTGTAGGAATTGCCAGGGCTGGGCAGTAGCCCCAGAGCTTCCTGCAGCTGCGGCAGATTCGCAGAGGTGGAGGTGGGGCTGATAGCCCCCCGTGCTGCTGGGAGCACCCCAGCTGCGGCTCCTAGCTGTTAGTCCTGGTTGGGCTGGGGAGGGACAGGACTTCCTTTTCCCCTGCACGGCCATGCTAGAGGGAAGATCAGTCCCACCTCTGGGTATCTACTCGCAGGAGGTTGCTGGAGGTAGAGTGCTGAAGTGAGGGTGGCAATCCCACAACCCCCCTAGAACAGCTTTGCAATCCCCCCGCCCCCGACCATCTTTTGGGTTAGAACCCTCATAGTCACAGGACCTGAAATTTCAGATATAAACATCTGAATACATGAAACTGACTAATTTTCAAATCCTACAGCTGTGAAATTGACCAGAATGGACCTTGAATTAGGTAGGGCTCTACCCATAAACATTCATCTGTCCACACACTGCTCCCTACTCTCTTGTTATTCCCCCTTATTAGATCTAATTTATTTCATAAGCCTCCCTAGGGTGCAGTCAGGTCTATCTCCGTCGGGTGCAGCCAGAAAGTGTGATCCTGGCAGTGTGACACAGAGCACTGTGAAATAACATTTCCTCCTGACACAGGAGGCCAGCTCGGGAAGCGCTTTGGGTAACACCGAAAGGATGGAAAGCGAATGTTTTGTTGCTATGTAGCAGCACCAACAGCTGGCAGGGGAGGGGCAGGGCCTCTGCCATACAATGCTCGCACCCCTCTACTCAGGGAGGCGTGTTTCACGTGCGAGCCTGGCACGGCGCTGCCTGATGTCACCGAGGGAAACAAAAACACAGCCACAGGCCTCCCGGGACGATGCATGCAGCACGGCCGCAAAGCGCGAGGGTTTGTAGTTAAGGCTATAAGGGTTTGGGATGAACAGCAGTATCCTCCCGGGGAGGGGGGGGGGGGGCTCTTTGCTTAATCACAGTGTTTTTGAGGGGCAGGGGTGGGGGTGGGGAGCGAAATCACACAGCATGAAACTGTTGTCAAAGAAGGGGGGAGGGTCAACCTGGGATTAAGTCAACGTTGTGTGGCCATCCCAGCCTTCTCTGTTACAAACCTGCCCCCCCCCCCCCCACACACACACACACACATCCATTTATAGCTCATTACCATTGTTTTGCACTTGGTAATTTATTGCTTTGGCTCATCAGGCACAAAGACATTGCTCCATGGTTGCCCCCCCCGTCCAGTGTGCTAGATCATTAACAGAAATAGACCAGTCCACAGCCTGCCCTCTGTTTAGGTTGCCAACTTTCTACTTGTACAAAACCAAACACTCTTGCCCTGCCCACGCCCTCCTCTGAGGCCCTGACCCCCTCTCACTCCATTCTCCCCCCTCCCCCCCGTTGCTCGCTGTCTCTCCACCCTCACTCTCTCATTTTCAACAGGCTGGCTCCGGGGGGGGCTCCAGCTGCAGGGTCTGGAGTGGGGCTGGGGATGAAGGGTTTGGATGTAGGAGAGTGCTTTGGGCTGGGACTGAGAGGTTCAGCAGGTGGGAGAGGGATCAGGGCTGGGGCAGAGGGGTTCAGGGGTGCAGGCTCTGGGCGGTGGTTACCTCAAGCAGCTCCCTGAAGCAGCAGCATATCCCCCCTCTGGCTCCTATATGGCGGTGCAGCCCGGTTATTCTGCGTGCTGTCCTGTCCACAGGTGCCGCCCCCACAGCTCCCATTAGCCACAGTTCCCAACCAATGGGCGCTGCAGAGCTAGCACGTAGGGGTGGGGGGGGGGCAGCATGCAGAATCCCCTGGCTGCCCCTTCATGTAGAGCTGTAGGGAGGACATGACACGGCTTTCATGAGCCATGGCAGGCAGGGAGCCTGCCTTAGCCCCACTGTGCTGCTGACTGGCCTTTTAATGGTCCAGTCAGCAGTGCTGACCGGAGCCGCCAGGGTCCCTTTTTGACCAGGCATTCCAGTTAAAAACCAGACGCTTGGCAACCCTACCTCTGTTATACCAGTGCGAGCCAGGACTCCTGTTAGGGTGGCTGCCTAGATTTCCTAATTTTTAGGAGTGGAGCCTACACGTGCTGATTTTCCTGCCCCCACCCCATCTCTCCTTCCCCCCATTTTTATTTCTTTTCTTCCTGTGTGGA